>NC_080166.1:60716665-61061665 GCF_950295315.1 Erinaceus europaeus | reverse complement strand
GTTTCCAAGAGTCTGGAACAGAGAAGTTCAGTGTAGGTGTAGGGGACCAGATTGGGTGACGAGAAGTCAAGCGTTGGACAGGGTGGGCGAAGATATCCGCGTATATTTGCAGGTACAGTCGAGCGTAGACGTGGGAAATGAACTTAGATGATGCCACATCCCGACGAATATCTGGCGGGGCGATGTTGCTAAGAACTGGCAGCCATGGAACCGGAGTGGAACGGATGATTCCAGAAATTATCCTCATGGAGGAATATAATTTGGAATCGACCAAGTAGACATGGGGGCTACGGAACCATACTGGGGCACAGACCTGCTTCACCGCCTGTGAACTGACTCCCCTGCAGGTGTGGAGCCAGGGGCTCAAACTGGGATCCTTAACGCCGGTTCTTGCTCTTTGCGCCATGTGTGCTTAACCCACTGTGCTACCACCCAGCCCTCTTTTTAACACTTAAAAAAAAAAAAGTTTTTACTTATTATTGGACAGAGAGAAATTGAGAGGGGCAACAGAGATAGACCAGGGGCTTGTGTACTGTAGTGTGTGCACTTAACTAAGTGCACCACCACCTGGCCCGCTTTCTCTCTATCTTGAAAAGGGAGTAAGGTGACTGGGCCTGGTGCAGCTGGTAATATGCATATAACCATTGACACAAGGATCCAAATTCAAGTCCTCAACCTGCACTGAGAAACATGTTGATGGTGAAGTAGTGCTGCAAGTCTCTCTTCCTCCGTCTCTTCTCTTCTCCTTCCCTTTCTACTTCTCTCTCTCATTTATTTATTTATTTATTTATTTATTTATTTATTTATTTATTTATTTATTTATTTGTGAGAAAGATAGAGGAGGAAAGAGAGAAAGAACCAGACATCACTATGGTACCATATGCTGTCCGGAACAGTACTACTACGGAACTCCTGCTTCAGAGTCCAGTCCTTTATCCACTGTGCCACCTCCCCGGCCATTACTTCTCTCTTTCTGTATCAGAAGAAAAAGAGAAAAATGTCTACCAGGAATGGTGGTGTTGTTGTTCAGGCATCAAGCCCTAGAGGTAACCCTGGTGACAAAAAATAACAAATAAAAATAAAGTCTACAGTGGGCCAGGCAGTGGCACACCCAGTTAAATGCACACACTACAGTGTGCAAGGACCTGGGTTCAAGCCCTTGGTCCCCACCTGCAGGGGGGAAGCTTCACAAGTAGTGAAGTAGGGCTGCAGGTATCTCTCTGTCTCTCTCCCTGTCTATTTCCCGCTCCTCTCTCAATTTCTCTGTCAATATCCAATACTAAATAAAGATAAAGCCTACAGATTCCATTTCTAAGCTGTGACCCTCAGCTTCCCTCAAATTCCTTCTGCCAGGAGTCCGGTGGTTGCGCAGCAGGTTAAGCACAAGGACTGGTGTAAGGATGCTGATTTGAGCCCCTGGTTCCCCACCTGCAGGGGAGTCTTTTCACAATCAATGAAGCAGGTCTGCAGGTGTCTTTTTTCTCTCCCCCTCTCTGTCTTCCCCTCCTCTCTCCATTTCTCTCTGTCCTATCCAACAATTCTTCTTCTTCTAGCATTTGCCCTTCTTCCGTAGCCAGTCAACAGCGTCAGGTTGAGCCTGATGTAAAGTTTCGAGACCTCCTTTGAATCTGGAGAGGTGGCGGTCGTTGACTATAATGACACAAAAAACAACAATAATAACTGCAACAATAAAAAACAAGGGCAACAAAAGGAAAGAAATAAATATAATAATAATAATAATAATAATAAAGTGTTGTTAAAATTTTCAGAGGCTCTGGCCGGGCTTGCTTCACGGCGGGTAACAGAGACGCGGAGACAACGGCTGGGCAGGGCAGCTGTATTTCTTTATTCAGGAACAACGATTCACAAACTAAGACAAACTAATCACCAAACAGAACTCTGCTGTCTCTTTGCGGCGGCGCAAGCACTCTCTCTTACTCTGGAACTCAGGAACCCTCTCCCTTACTCTCGAACTCAGAAACTCTCGCACTCTCGCACTCTCGAACTCCGGAACTCAGGAACTCTGTCACTGGGGAACTCAGGAACCCTCTCCCAGGGTCCCTTGGGGCGGGGCCAAACAGGCCCGCGAAATTAACAGGACTCATCCAATTCTCTTGGCGGGGGAGGGCTAGAACAAGCCAATGTAAAGCATACGACAATTCCCCCTTTTCTTTTTAACTAAATGACTATAGTATCAAGGGTGTGGGGTGAACAGAAACATATATAACCAAAACCAGCATGTTGCCAAGGGAAGGCCTGAGGGGGCCATATCTGAAAAAAAAAACATTTCTTGCCTCTGGGGGGCTACTTGCCTCGACGGGCATTTGCATGGGGGCGGAGAACGGCCTAGGGTCCCACAGGCAGCTGGCTGCAACTTACTTACTATGAAACAAAACTTGTTATTAGCATATCTACTGCACGATCTAACATTTCTAATAGAGAAGGAATTTGAGACTTTTACATATCAACAACGTCTTTTAACCTTTTGTTACACCCATTCAAGATGGAGACACACCCTAGGTGTGGGCCGGAGAGGAAACCTCAGGCATGAGAATAATTAGCATAGCCATTGTGCGATCTACCATTTCTAATAGAGAAGGTAGTGTTTTACATATCAACAAGTCTATTTAACCTTTTGTTTAGACCAACTTAGTTGAAATATATTGATTGTTAACTAATTTTTACCTCAGACTTTAAATGTAAGTTAATTTTTATCTTTATGAGAATTACGTTGAAAACCTTTTTCATTTATCTTTGACTAGTAAGAATTTTAGCCTTAAAGCTACTGTTTACCAAACTTTAAACATACACATAAACATAGTCATTAATACACGAGGAGAGAAACCTTTGTTACGAAGACATGTCATTTTAAACACGAATTTAAATCTATATTGTCTTAGTTATTGGGGGGGGGTTCACCATCCGGAGGTGGCTTCCCACCACCTCCGGATGGTGAACCCATGGAAATGGCAGCTCCATTTCCGAGCAGCTCCACTTCTAGGAATTGCAGGTTGCGATCTCTGCACAAATCTCTGCATACTCCAGCTTGTCTGCCTTCAGACCGGACCGGCGGCTGGAGATCTCGTGTGCCCAGTTTTGGCAGGGAGCCCGGGGGTCCGGGAGGCCCGGGATGGTTCCAGAATTCATAGAAAGAGGGCAGGCAGGCCATCTTTGTAGAAGGCGTGAGCCTAGGTGCCCAGGGGTGGCGGCCATGATAGAACGCCGCGGCCCTGCCCCATGGCCCTGCCATGTCTGCTGCCCTGTTTGCAGTGGCCGAGCAGCGTGGAGGGATCAAGCGTCCAGTGCCCTGCACCACGCGGTGGAGAGCCGGCTCCTGTGGGCTGGCCTCAGGCTCCAGCATGTTGGCCTCAGGCTCCAGCATGTTGGCATCGGGCTCCAGCATGTTGGCATCGGGCTCTAGCGTGCTGGCATCGGGCTCTTGCATGGTGGCGTAGGCCTCCTGCGGGCTGCGGGGCTGCGGGGTTGCTGGCGCGGTGCGCGGGGTTGTCTGGGCGCAGCCGGCTGGCTGGCTGTTTGACCAGGTGGAAACAGCAGCTCCGCGCCTTGCCTCCCGCCCGCTGGCTCTTCCCGCTGGCTGTTGTGAGTTCGCCAGAGCGAGTGGAAACCACAGAGTGGTCCAGAGATAAATGTTCCAGAAACAGCAAAACAGTCTCGTGAAGAAAGAGCAGAGGCCTTTGGAGATCTCTTCACAAGCAGAAGAGAAGGCCATAGTACATAGGTAGCCAAATTGTCTTTACTTATCTGAGAGATGCGCAGGTCAGGTCCACGTGGGCGCCATTTGTTGTTAAAATTTTCGGGGCTCTTGCCGGGCCGGCTAGCTTCACGGTGGTGAACAGAGACGCGGAGACAACGGCTGGGCAGGGCAGCTGTATTTCTTTATTCAGGAACAACGATTCACAAACTAAGACAAACTAATCACCAAACAGAACTCTGCTGTCTCTTTGCGGCGGCGCAAGCACTCTCTCTTACTCTGGAACTCAGGAACCCTCTCCCTTACTCTCGAACTCAGAAACTCTCGCACTCTCGCACTCTCGAACTCCGGAACTCAGGAACTCTGTCACTGGGGAACTCAGGAACCCTCTCCCAGGGTCCCTTGGGGCGGGGCCAAACAGGCCCGCGAAATTAACAGGACTCATCCAATTCTCTTGGCGGGGGAGGGCTAGAACAAGCCAATGTAAAGCATACGACAATAAAGAAATTTAAAAGAAAATTCCTTCTGCCACTGCCCCAAGCTAGGGTAAGGCTTCTTTTCTGGGACCGGGCAATGGCATACTGGCTTAAATGCACATAATATGAAGTTCAAAGACCCTCACAAGATTCCCAGTTGGAGTCCCCAGTCCCCACCTGCAGTGGGGATTGGTTGCTTCACACGCAGTGAAGCAGGTCTGCAGGTGTCTGTCTTCCCTCCTTTCTCAATTTCTGTCCTAACAAAAAAAAAAAATTGGGGAGTTGGGTGGAAGAGCAGCAGGTTAAGCGCACATGGCGCTAAGTGCAAGAACCAGCGTAAGGATCCCGGTTCGAGCCCCCAGCTCCCCACCTGCAGGGGAGTTGCTTCACAGGCGGTGAAGCAGGTTTGCAGGTGTCTATCTTTCTCTCCCTCTTTCTGTCTTCCCCTCCTCTCTCCATTTCTCTCTGTCCTATCTAACAACGACGACAACAATAATAACGACAACAATAAAAACAACAAGGGCAACAAAAGGAAAAATAAATAAATAAAATTAAAAAAAAAAGTCAGGAGTCCGGGTGGTAGCTCAGTGGGTTAAATGCACATGGCGCAAAGCTCAAGGACCAACTTAAGGATCTCAGTTTGAGCCCCCAGCTCCCCACCTGCAGGAGAGTCGCTTCACAGGCGGTGAAGCAGGTCTGCAGGTGTCTGTCTTTCTCTCCCCCTCTCTGTCTTCCCCTCCTCTCTCCATTTCTTTTTGTCCTATCTAACAATGACAACAACAATAATAACTACAACAACAACAATAAAAAACAACAAGGGCAACAAAAGGGAAAATAAATAAATATTAAAAAAGAAAAAAGTCTTCTTTCCTTTTGGCCTAAATAAATGACTGAATCCAGCATTTGTGGCTTTGGTCTGCCTTTACTTCTAGTTTTTCTCATTTTGGTTTATTTGTTTTCTCTCTTTCTTTCCTCCTTTTAATTTGTTTTATACTAGATAGAGAGGGTTTCATAAGAGAATGAGAGACAAATAAAGTAGGACCCTGTGGTGAGATGGCCTCAGGTTCTCCCAAGAGAGCTCACATGTTGCTGTGGGTGGGGATCAGGGTTGAAGCCCCGATCACCACATAGGAACACCTGCAGGGGGGAGCTTCCCAAGTGGTAGAACAGTGCTGCAGTGTCTCTCCTCTCTCTATTTCTCCTTCTTTGGCTCTCTCACTTTGCATAGGAGTAGAAAGAAAAAAATGGATGTCAGGAGCAGTGGAATCATGCAGGCACTGAATCTCAGCAATATCTCTGGTGGGAGAGAAAGACAGAGACAGAGAGAGAGGCAGAGAGCGGGAGAGGTCAGAGTACCACTCAAGCATATAAGGAGCAGGTATCAGCAAAACCCTGGTGTGTGTGTGTGTGTGTGTGTGTGAGAGAGAGAGAGAGAGAGAGAGAGAGGTCAAAGCACCATTCAAACATATAAGGAGTAGGGATCAGCAATAACCCTGATGTGTGTGGAGGAGAGATAGAGAGGGAGAGAGAGAGGGAGATAGGTCAGAGCACCACTCAGACATATAAGGAGTAGGGATCGAACCTGGAACCTTAGTCATGTAAGTCCTGAGCTACATCAGCTGAGTGATTTCCCCAGTTTAGTTTAGTATTGTTCCTGCCCCCAAACTATTTTATCCTACAAATAACAGCTTACTGAGTAGTTGTTGGCACAGGGATACAATTTCTTTCTTTCTTCCTTTCTTTGTTTCTGCCTCCAGGATTATTGCTGGGCCTTGGTGCTGGTACTACAAATCCACTGATCCTGTGGCCATTTTTCTGTTTTCTTGGACAGGACAGAGAGAAATGAAGAGAGGAAGGGGAGATAGAGAGGGAGAGAGAAAGAGAGACACCTGCAGACCTGCTTCACCACTTGTGAAATGACCCCCTGCAGGTGGGGAGCCGGGGGCTCAAACCAGGATCCTTGTGTGGTCCTTGTCCTTTGTGCCATGTGCACTTAACCAGGGGTGCCACCGTCCGGCCCCCAGGGATACAATTCCTCATCTCCTTTTCACAAACATCTTCACACCACACCCACCACCCACCCAAGTCTCTCTTCACCACCGTGTCTTAGAGACCTGGTTCCTTCTCACCCTACAGACATATTTTTTGTTTATTTTGTTTTTCTTGTAGATTTATTTTATATGAGATAGTCTTTCTATTTCTCCCTCAACCCTTCTTTATAATTCTACCAATTTTCTTTCATTTAAAAAAAAAAAAAAGAAAAAAAAGCACTTCATGGGGACCAGAGTTTGAACCTAGGTCCTTGTGTACTATAGCATGTGACTCAACGAGGTGTGCCACCACCCAGCCCCAAAGACTAGGAATTTTTTTTTTTTTTTTTGCCTCCAGGGTCATCGCTGGGGCTCGGTGCCTGCCCTACGAATCCACTGCTCCTAGAGGTCGTTTTTTCCATTTTTGTTGCCATTGCTGTTATTGTTGTTAGTACTGATGTCATTGGTGTTAGATAAGACAGAGAGGAATGGAGATAGGAGGGGAAAACAAAAAAGGGGAGAGAAAGATAGACACCTGCAGGTGTCTGCCTGCTTCACTGCTTGTGAAGCGACCCCCCTGCAGGTAGGGAGCCAGGGGCTCGAACCAGGATCCTTAAACACCAGTCCTTGTGCTTTATGTCATGTGCGCTTAACCCAGCATGCTACCTACCGCCTGGCTGCCAGACTGGGAAATTTTATTTTATTTTTATTTTATTTTTTAAATGAATTTATTTATTTATTTATGAGAAAGATAGGTGGAGAGAGAGAAAGAACCAGATATCACTCTGGTACATGTGCTGCCGGGGATTGAACTCGGGACCTCATGGTTGAGAATCCAATGCTATACCCACTGTGCCACCTCCCGGAGCACTATTTTTATTTTTAATTAATTTATTTATTGGATAGAGACAGCCAGAAATCGATAGGGAAGGGGAGTTAGGGAGGGAGAGAGACAGAGAGACACCTGTAACCCTGCTTCACCACTTGCAAAGCTTTCCCCCTGCAGGTGGGAACTGGAGGCTTGAACCCAGGTCCTTGTGCAGTGTAATGTGTGAGCTCAGCCAGGTGTGCCACCACCCAGCCCCGACTGTGAAATGTTACACATGCAGCAACAACTGTATTTACTGTTGACTGTAAACCCTTGATAGAATAATCTTAAATAATAATATTATTATTAAATAATAATAAAATAATAATAATAAAATTAAATAATAATAAAATTAAATAATAATAATCTTAAATAATAATCTTAAAAAGAAAGATGAAACCAGTTCATGGGGGGCCAGGTAGTGGTGCACTTGCTAGAGCACACACCTTACTAAGTGCAAGGACCAGGTTAAAGCCCCCAGTCCCCACCTGCTGGGGAGGGATTTCACAAGTGATAGAGCAGTGCTGCAGGCCTCTCTCTCTCTCTCTCTCTCTCCCTCTCATCCCCTCTCAATTTCTCTCTGTCCTAGCAAATTAAAAAAAAAAATCAGTTATGTTATTCTCTTGCTTTTAATTCTTCCAGTGACTTCTGCAAATGTTTGAGCAAAAAGCCTCTCTTGGGCATAGCATAATAGTTATACAAAGGGACTCTCATGCCTGAGGCTCCAATTAATTAAAAATTAAAAAGCTCCTGTGCTATAAAATATAGCAGGCTGATTATATATCCTAAATCTGTAGGATGAATGAAAAAAATTAAGCCATTAAAATATGACAGCTTTCCAGAACTTGCATTAATAAATACTAGCTCCACAATGGAAAATATGTATTTAGTATCTGTAAACTTTTATAAAGCTAGAGGTCATTAATTCTGAGCTATGTCAATGTCCTAACACTGACACTCTGTTTCTTCCCATAAGAGAATGTAATTATGGAATTATGGAATGTGATTCTTTTCAATTTAGTTTGACTCTGGAATCCTATGTTTATAAAAAAAAAAAATGTGTTGGGCAGAGGGTAGATAGCATAATGGTTATGCAAAGTGACTCTCATGCCTGAGGCTCCAAAGCCCCAGATTCAATCCCCTGTACCACCATAAGCCAGAGCTGAACAGTGCTCTGGTAAAAAAAAAAAAAAAAAAAAAAAAGTGTTAAGATATCATGAAATGAGGGTTACAAAAATAAGATTTAATAACTATAAAACAAGAAAAAATAGGGAGTCGGGCGGTAGCGTAGCAGGTTAAGCGCACGTGGCGCAAAGCACAAGGACTGGCGAAAGGATCTCGGTTCAAGCCCCCAGCTCCCCACCTGCAGGGGAGTCACTTCACAGGTGATGAAGCAGGTCTGCAGGTGTCTGTCTTTCTCTCCCCTTTCTGTCTTCCCCTCCTTTCTCCATTTCTCTCTGTCCTATCTAACGACAACAATAATAACTACAACAACAATGAAAAACAACAAGGGCAACAAAAGGGAAAATAAATTTAAAAAATAAATAAATAAATAAAAAGCCTTTCTCTGACAACATATTTCTGTTTGTTTGTTTGTTTGTTTTTAAAGCAGAGCACTGCTCATCTCTGGCATGATGGTGGAGCCAGGGATTGAAACTGGGGACTCAAGAATCTCAGATGTGAAAGCTTTATGCCATGATTTCTCTTCGCTCTTACCTCTCCCTTAAAAAAAAGAAATTAAATAAGTCATTTATTTATTACTGGATAGAGACAGAGAAATTGTGAGTGCTGGGAGAGATCGAGAGGGAGAGAGACACCTGCAGCCCTGCTTCACCACTCGTTGTGAAGCTTCCCCCCTGCAGGTGGGGACTGGGGGCTTGAACCTGGGTCCTTGTACACTGTCACATGAGTGTTTAACCAGGTGTGCCACTGCCTGGCCCTGCTCCTTCTTCTCCACCCAGCTTGCTGGCTTTCTACTCTTCAAGCTCAGCTGAAGCAGATTCTTGTCCAGGAAGAATCCTCTGGTGTCCTCCTTGAGTCTGGGTGTTTTTCCTGTGTGCTCTGTACCACACTGGGTCTGCACATGGAACGGTGACTTAGTTGATTGGAGAAATAGCTCAACTGGTGGAGCTATGGGTTCTTGTGCCTCTGGCAGTATATGGGAGCCCCTGTGGGGGGGGTGCTGCATTGTCTCTCCTCTCTGTTTCTCACCTTCTATAAAAAATATAAGAAGTCCCTGGGAACAGAGTTATGCTGGCACCAGACCCCCAGGAATAGTCCTAGGACAAATTTAAAAAGAAGATAAAGAAGGAGGAGAAGGAGGATTATCATTGTCACTGAGAAAAAAAATTGGAGGTAGACTTCACTTCTATTTATTTATTTTCTCCTTTTTGTTGCCCTTATTTTACATTGTTGTTGTATTTATTATTGTTGTTGTTATTTATATCGTTGTTAGATAGGACCGAGAGAAATGGAGAGAGGATGGGAAGACAGAGAGGGGAAGAGAAAGACAGAAACCTGCAGACCTGCTTCACCACCTGTGAAGTGACTTTCCTGCAGGTGGGGAGCCAGGGGTTCGAACTGGGATCCTTATGCCGGTCCTTGCGCTTTGCATCACCTGCGCTTAACCGGCTGCACTACGCCCGACTCCCTAGACTTCACTTCTATGATAGGATTGAATGAAGGGACCTGGGAGGTGGTACAGAGGATGGAACACTGGACTCTCAAGTTTCAAGTCCTGAGTTCAACCCCAGCAGCACATATGCTGAAGTGTTGCTCCAGTGTTTCTCTCACTCATTAATAAATAAATCCTTTTAAAAGGGGGGGGGGCTGGGTGGTGGTATACCAGGTTGAGCACACATGTTACAGTGCTCAAGGACCCAGGTTAGAATCCCCAGTCCCCACCTGCAGGGGGAAAACTTCATGAGTGGTGACGCAGGGCAGCAGGTGTCTCTCTTCCTCTCTACCCACTCCCCTTCCATCTCAATTTCTGGCTGTCCCTATCCAATAAATAAATAAGTAAATAAATAAATAAATATAATAAAAAAATTTAAAAAGAGAGAGAGAGAAGGAGGGTGGGAGTAGATAGCATAATGGTTATACAAAGAGACTCATGTCTGAGGCTCCAAAATCCCAGGTTCAATTCTCTGCACTGAGCAGTGCCTGGTGAGAGAGAGAGAGAGAGAGAGAGAGGAGACAGAATTTGAATTGACTAATTGGACAAAGGCTAAAGTCTGGCTGCCAATGCTGAGATTGTCAGGCCCATGTATGGAAAGTGGTCAAGTGAGGCAGATGCATCCCCAGGGGCTGGGAGGTGACCCAGAAGCCCCACCCTCACCCCAGACCTCACTGGCTCAGGACCAGGAAGCTAAGGAGCCCTTCCAGTGCTCTGTCCTTCTAACTACCTGGCTGGTCTTTATCTTGCAAAGCACTTAATGTCAGCGAGGCTGAGGCTTTAATGACTGTCATTACCTTGCCACTCGATTCTCTCTCCGAGCCTGTTTCTCCTATTCCCCCGTGGCATATGAGGAGCAAGTTTCCTCTATTTCTACCCCTACCACACTTGGCTGATGCCTGACTCACCACCAACAATCCTGGGGGGCTCCTCAGCTCAGGTGATAGAGAGGAAACTGAAAGACCACTCTTGTACTCTTTCTTCCTGCCACCCCCAAAGATTTTTCTTTCTTTCCTTTTTTTTTTTTTCTTTTTTACTAGATAGAGACAGCCAGAAATCGAGAGGGAAGGAGGTGGTAAAGGAAAGAGATTCCTACAGCCCTGCTTCACCACTCACAAAGTTTTCCCCCTGCGGTGGGGGAGGGCTCGAATCCGGGTCCTTCCATATTGTAACATGTGCGCCCAATCAGGTGCACCACCACCCGGCCCCCGAAATATTCTCTTATCTAAAGTCAACTTTTAAAGAAATCAACTGAGGTGGTTGGGCTGTAGTGCAGCAGGTTAAGCGCACATGGCATCAAGCACAAGGATCCCAGTTAGAGCCCTGGCTCCCCACCTGCTGGGGAGTTCTCCAGAGGTGAAGCAGGTCTGCAGGTGTCTGTCTTTCTCTCCCCCTCTCTGTCTTCCCCTCCTCTCTCAATTTTTCTTGGTCCTATCCAACAACAACAACAACAATAATAACAAAAACAATGATAAAACAACAAGGGCAACAAAATGGGGAAAATGGCCCCAGGAGCAGTGGATTCATAGTGCAGGCACTGAGCCCCAGCAATAACCCTGGAGGCAATAAATAAATAAATAAATAAATTCCATTGAATAAAGTGTTTCTTATACCTCTCCTTAACTTTTTTTAAAGATTTTATTTATTTATTCATGAAAATGATAGGACATCACTCTGGTACATGTGCTGCCAGGGATTGAATTTGGGACCTCATAGTCGAGAATCCAATGCTTTATCCACTGAGCCACCTCAGGACCATGACCCTACCCTAACTTTAACATCAGATTCTAACCAACAGGGACAGTCTTACCAGCTGTAGTAGAAAGTCTTTGAAGTTCCGGGGCTGGATTTTCAAAGTTTATCTCTGTGCTGAACTCATGGAATTGGAAAGACAACCTCAGGCCCAGCTCAGGAACTAGAAGACAGACGTGTACAAGCTCAGGCACTTGTCAACCAAAACAGTGTGACCTTTAAACTGAGTAGGGCATGGCTCAAAGCCAGAGGAATGACACCGGGAACTCAAATAATTAAAAAAAAAAAAGTTAAAGAAATTAAGGCTCACCCTCCCTTTGAAAAGAGATTAGGGAAGAACTCATTAAGATTCACCAGCCTCTGAATAGCACTGAGGATTGAGATGCTACAAAGCTATTTGACCTGGTGTCAAGAACAGGGGGGAGATGATACAATCAGATAGGCCAGAGAGGGACACTCCAGGAATTCTGAGAGGAATTTTGGAACAGATGAGTAGAAAATGAGGCCTAAGCAACTCAAAGGGCTGGCTCTCATTCTCAGTGTCTAGAATAAAGCTGCTTTGCAGATAAACACATCTGAACTGAAGAGGGGGCTGCAGTGGCAGACAGGATTCTTCCAGTTCCTTTGTAGCCTTACCCACCAAGCACCAAACTCACTAGCTAGAGGTTTGCAAAACGGCTCTTCCTAGAATGCACTCCTGTGGCCTTGATAGCAAGCTGGCTGGAGCTGAGGCAAAGCAGGGGGAAGTGCTGCAGGGGGGCAGAGGCCCTCCTCCCACTCCCACTCCCACTCCCACCCCCATTCCCACTCAGGGTCAAGCTGCTGGACTTTTTCTAACCTGGGCCAGGAGATTCTTAAGCCTGATGTTTCTGGTTGATAGCAATAACCAGTAGGCCTCTGGTCTCTGTCCTCGGGCTCCTGAGAGAGATCTGGGCAGGTCTGTTACAGCAAGCACATGATGGCCACTTCCCTAGTGCCTAGGACAGGTGGCTAGCCTAGGAGACCTAGAAGGAGAGGACATGGTCAGGCGAAGAATGTCCACCCTAGCTGTTGACAGTGAACCCTTAGTGGAGCTTGGGCTACTTGCCTTTAGTGTCCTGGAGGTTGGGGAGTTAGCTCAGTGTGTGACATGGGGCTCTGGGTCCCAGCCCCAGCACCATGTGGTTGATGGTACTGAGGGCAAAAACAAATGGGTTTCTAACAGATGGAGGAAGAGTGCTTTGGTCTCTTTTCTTCCTTCCTTCACTACTTTCCTTACTTCCTTCACATAATACACATAGCTTTTTTTGTATAATGTATACTTAAAATTTGCACACCTTTGTAGTTATAATTTAGTTACGTAACATTTACTTACTAGGAGCCAGGTGGAGGCACACCAGGTTGAGTGCATGTTACAATGTGCCTGGTCCCCACCTGCAGGGGGAGAGCTTCGTGAGTGGTGAAGCAGGGCTGCAGGTGTCTCTCTGTCTCTCTCCCTATCACTCTTTTCCCTCTCAATTTCTGGCTGTCTCTATCCAATACATAAATAAAGATAATACCAAAAAATGTATTAAAAGAACAAAATATTTAGTTACTGCTTTTTAAATTTTATTTATTTACGTATTTATTTGTTTTTACCAGAGTACTCTGGCTTATGGTGGTGTATGTGGGGGATTGAACCTGTGACTTCAGAGCCTCCAGCATGAAAGTCTTTGGCAGTACCTTTATGCTACCACTTCCCCACCCAGTTTACTTAAAAAAATATTTTAACAATTTTTTAAATTTTATTTATTTTCCCTTTTGTTGCCCTTGTCTTTTTATTGTTGTTGTAGTTATTATTGTTGTTGTTATTGATGTCATCGTTGTTGGATAGGACAGAGAGAAATAGAGAGAGGAGGGGAAGACAAAGAAGGGGAGAGAAAGATAAGACACCTGCAGATCTGCTTCACCGCCTGGCTTGAACCAGATCCTTACACCGGTCCTTGCGCTTTGAGCCACGTGCACTTAACCCGCTGCGCTACCTACCGCCTGACTCCTAAGAATTTATTTTAAATATATTTTTAGTGCCAGTGAAAGAGCTCACTTGCAGTGTGCTGGGTTGTGCTATATGCAACCCAAGTTTGCATATAGCACAGCCCACCACACTGAAAGAAAGAAGCCTCTGTACTGTGGTCTCTTTCACTCTTTCTCTGTCTCTATCTAATGTATGTATGTATATGTATAAAACATCCCAGAGCTCAGGAGGTGGCTCAGTTGGTGGCAGTCTTAGAAAAGTGAGGCCCTGGGTTGATCCCAGCAGGGAATGTGCCAGACACTCTGGTTCATGTTCTTTCTTTCTTTTTTTAGTTTTCTCTTTTTAAATTATTATCTTTATTGACGTATTGGATAGAGGCAGCCAGAAATAGAGATGGGAGGGGGAACAAGAGAGGGAGAGAGACACCTGCAGCCCTGCTTCACCACTCACAAAGCTTTCCCCTGTAGGTGGGGATGGGGGCTTGAACCAGGTTCCTTACACATTGTAACATGTGCAAATAACCAGCTGTGCCACCACCTGGCCCAGTTTGTATTCTCACTCTCTCTCTCTCTTTCCTTTCATGTCAGTATATAAATAAAACATTAAATATATGTTTATAATAGATAATGTATACTACACATTATATTGGAGGGGTACCTGGTTGCTTCAGCCAGGTACATGCACCCTGGTTAAAGCCCCTGGTTCCCACTTGCACAGGGGAAGCTTCAGGAGTGGTGTAGGGCTGCAGGTGTCTCTCTTTCTCCTTCTCTGTGTCCCTTCTCTATCTCTATGCAATAAAATAGACCAATAAACATTAATATATCTCTATGCAATAAAATACACACACACACACACACATATATATTCTATACCAAGTAAGAAAATGGACCAAAGCACTGCCGCACCCTGGGTCTGACTCCTGACACTGCACTGCAGATTATTTAAACTATTTGCCACGTTCTCTCCCAATATAGTACCACCTGTCATCTCTGCCACCTCCTTCCCCAAAGAGCTGTCTGTCTGTCTGTCTGTCCTTTGCTGTCTGCCCCAGGCATCACTCCCAATAGTCTTGCTTTGCAAACTATTCAAAACTCCTAAGCTTCCCAGGGCCAGTGTAGGTGGCACTGTAATCAGATTATACACAGCATGGCAGTGGGGAAAAAGTTTTCCCATTGGAAGATGACAAAGAAGCAAGGGCAGGGAGGGGCTGGGAAGACAGCATCATGGTTCTGCAAAAGCCTTTCATGCTTGAGACTCTGAGGTCCCAGGTTCAATCCCCAGCACCATTGTCAGCCAGAGTTGAGAAGTGCTTTAGTTTCTCTCTCTCTTCCCTCCCCTCCTCATTAAAATAAATAAAGTGAGCCAGGTAGTGGCTCATTTGGTTGAGTGCACATGTTACAGTGCACAAGAACCTTGGTTCAAGCTCAGTTTAAGTCCCCACCTGCAGGGAGGAAGTTCCGTGAGTAGTGCTACAGGTTTCTCTGTGTTTCTTTCCCTCCCTCCCTCCCTCCCTCTCTCTTTCTTTTTAAATTTTTTAAAATCTATATTTATTTATTTTTAATAGAGACAGAGAGAAATTGTGAGGGGATGGGGAAATAGTGCGGGAGAGAGACAGAGAGACACCTGCAGACCTGCTTCACCACTCGTGAAACTTTCCCCCTGCAAGTGGGAGACCAGGGGCTTGAATCTGGGTCCTTGCACACTGTAATGTGTGTGCTTAACCAGGTGCACCACTGCCTGGCCCCATCTCTCTCTTTCTCTTTTTAAAAATTTATTTATTTATAAAATGGAAACACAAATATGACCATAGGATAAAAGGGGTACAATTCCCACCACCAGAGCTCCTTCCCTGATAGCTTTCCTATTCTTTTTTTTATAACTTTACTTATTCATTTTTCCCTTTTGTTGCCCTTGTTTATCGTTATTGTTGTTATTGTTATTATTGTTATTGCTGTCATTGTTGTTGGATTGGACAGAGAGAAATCGAGTGAGATGAGGAAGATAGAGAAGAAGACAGAAAGACAGACACCTGCAGACCTGCTTCACCGCCTGTGAAGCAACTTCCCTGCAGGTGAGGAGCCGGGGGCTCAAACCTAGATTTTTATGCCGGTCCTTGGGCTTTGAGCCACATGTGCTTAACAACCGGTATGCCACCAACTGGCTCCCTGCTTTCCTATTCTTTAACACCCTGAGAGTATGGACCCAGGATCATTATGGGGTGCAGAAGGTGGAAGGTCTGGCTTCTGTAATTGCTTCCCCATTGAACATGGGCATTGGCAGGTCAATCCATACTCCCAGTCTGTCTCTCTCTTTCCCTAGTGGGGCAGGGCTTTGGGGAAGCAGGGCTTGAGGACACATGGTGGGTTCGTGTGCCCAGGGAAGTCATGTTGACATCATGGTAGCATCTGGAACCTGGTGGCTGAAAAAGAGTTAACATATAAAGCCATACAAATTGTAGATTAATCATGAACCTAAAGGCTGGAATATTGCAAGTGAAGATTTGGGGTCTCCGTTTTACAAATAGCTAGTAGGTCTATTCTAGGTCTTTACTAGTTTTTGCCTGAGCCTGACATCTGATATGCAGGTAGACCCAAGTTATTGTCTGGGGAGATCATGTAATGGCTGTAAAAAGGGCTAGAAAGCTGTATCAGGGAAGAGAATGGCTCCCACATATGGGAAAAGTGTATAAATATTGTTAACTGTAAACCCCATCAATTTGATCTGGGGCCCACATTCAGCATAGGAGCCTCTGTGACCTCTACATGGAACCTAAGACTTTGCAGCCTCGGGGGAGAGGGATAGATGGCCTACTAGTTATGCAAAGAGACTCTCATGCCTGAGGCTTCAAAGTCCCAGGTTCAATTCCCTACACCACGATAAACCAAAGCTGAGCAGTGCTATGATAAAAAGAAGAAAGAAAAAAGACTTTGGAGCCTCAGGCATGAGAGTCTCTTTGCATAGCTATTATGTTATCTGCCTCCACCCTCTCTTTCCCTCTCTGTCTCCCCCAATCCCTCTTGATATCTCTGTCTCTATCAAATAAATTATTGAAAAATGAAGAAACAAAATATTAGAAAGAAAGAAAGAAGGAAGGAAGGAAGGAAGGAAAGAAGAAAGAAAGAAAGAAAGAAAGAAAGAAAGAAAGAAAGAAAGAAAGAAGGAAAGAAAGACAGAAAAACAAGGGTGGCAGTGACATAAGGAAGTAAAGTGATACATGCACCATTTCCCTTCTGCTCCCTGCCTGCCTTGTGTGCCCTCTATGCCTTACATGGAACAGGGGGCCACCTACATGTGCAACTCCATCTGGGTAGCATTTAGCTTGGTGTCAAGTAATATGAACTTGATAACATCATGAAAACAGGAACCAGTGGGGGGTAGATAGCATAATGGTTATGCAAAGAGACTCTCATACCTGAGGCTCCAAAGTCCGATCCCCCACACCACCAATAAGCCAGAGCTGAACAGTGCTCTCTGGTGAAAAAAAAAAAAGGGGGGGGCGAATGGCGTGAAGTGCAAGGACTGGTGTGAGGATCCTGGTTAGAGCCCCTGGCTCCCCACCTGCAGGGGGGTCGCTTCACGGGGGGGGGGGGGGGTCGCTTCACGGGTAGTGAAGCAGGTCTGCAAGTGTCTGTTTGTGTCTCCCCCTCTCTGTCTCCTCTCTTCTCTCAATTTCTCTCTGTCCTATTGAACAACAGCAGCAGTAACAACAACAACTAGAGCAACAAAAATGGGGAAAATGGCCATCAGGAGCAGTGGATTCGTAGTGCTGGCACTGAGCCCCAGTGATAACCCTGGATGGGGAAAATGAAAGAAAGAAAACAGGACACAAAAGCCGGATACAGCTGAAAGATGAAAGATGAAACAGGCACTGCTGAAAACAATCTCAAAGACAAAACAAGAAAACACAGAAGTCACTAGAAAGTAGAAATTAAATGAAAACAGAAACGCAAATCTATCTGATTTCGATTTTCTGTTTCTATGCTTGTTTTTTCTTTGTGACACCTCTGTCACAAAGACACTCAGTGCACTGCTTTGCCACATGCATGACTCAGGTTCAAGCCCGGCCCCCATCACATCATCGACAGAAGTTTCTGTCTCTTTTATTCTCTGTCTCTCTACCAACAGGAGATGAAGGAGGAGGAGGAAGAAAAGGACGGGCAAGGAAGAAAGAAGAAGAAATTTAAAGACAGAGAAAGATGCTAGGCTAGGGAGTCAGGCGGCAGTACAGCAGGTTAAGCTCAGGTGACACAAAGCGTGAGGACCAGTATAAGGATGCTGGTTCGAGCCCCTGGCTCCCCACCTACAGGCGAGTCGCTTCACAGGCAGTGAAGCAGGTCTGCAGGTGTCTCTCTTTCTGTCCCCCTCTCTGTCTTCCCCTACTCTCTCCATTTCTGTCTGTCCTATCCAACAACAAGGACATCAATAATAGTTACTACAACAATAAAACAAGGGCAACAAAAGGGAATAAATAAATAAATATAAAAAATTATTAAAAAAAAAAGAGGGAGAGAGAAAAGTTAGGCTGAAGATATATATTGAGTAAGGGGCCAGGTGGTAGCACACCTGGCTAAGTGCATACATTACAGTGTGCAAGGACCCGAGTTCAAGCCCCCGGATCCCTATCTGCAGAGGGAAAGGTTCACAGATGGTGAAGCAGGGCTGTAAGTGTCTCTTTGTCTCTCTTCCTCTCTATCCCTTCCCTCTCTATTTTTAGTTGTCCCCATCCAATAAATAAATAAAGATAATACCAAACAATTTTTTTTTTTTGTCTCCAGGGTTATTGCTGGGGCTCGGTGACTGCACTATGAATCCACTGCTCCTGGAAGCTATTTTTCCATTTTTGTTGCCCTTGTTGTTTATCATTGTTATTGTTATTATTATTGTTATTGCTCTCATTGTTGTTGGATAGGACCAAGAGAAATGGAGAGAGGAGGGGAAGACAGAGAGGGGGAGAGAAAGATAGACAGACACCTGCAGACCTGCTTCAAAGCTTGTGAGGTGACTCCCCTGCAGGTCAGAAGCCGGGGACTCAAACCGAGATCCTTCCTCCTTACTCTGCTCCTTGCACTTTGTGCCATGTGCACTTAACCCTCTGTGCTACCACCTGGGCCCCACCAAACAATTTTTTAAAAAGATATATATTGAGTAAAGTATGTTCTTTAAGACTTTATGATGGCAGAAAGGGGGTTGAGAAACAGCTCAGGATGTTTGAGTATGGCATTTACATGCCTAGGGTCCCAGTCCCAACTCTTGGAGCCACCATAAGCCAGAGTTGAGGGGTACTCTGGTCTCTCCTTCTAATAAAAAAGATAATCAGTCAATCTTTAAAAGACAAGACTTGTGACCCAGGAGAGGACACAGTGGATCAAAGCACTGGACCTTCTAGCATGAGGTCCCAAGTTTGATCCCCAGCAGCGCTTGTGCCAAAGAGATGCTCTGCTGGGAGTTGGGAGGTAGTACAGCGAGTTAAGCGCACTTGGTCCAAAGTACAAGGACCAGTGTAAGGATCCCAGTTCGAGACTCCAGCTCCCCACCTGCAGGGGGGTCGTTTCACAAGTGGTGAAGCAGGTCTGCAGGTGTCAATGTTTCTCTCTCCCTATCTTTCCCCCCTCGCTCCATTTCTCTCTGTCCTATCCAACAACAACAATAACAATAATAACTACAACAATAAAACAACAAGGACAACAAAAGGGAATAAATAAATAAGTATTTTTAAAAAGTCTTAAGGGGCTGGGTGGTGGCACAACTGGTTGGGTGCACATGTTACAGTGCACAAGGACCCAGGGTCAAGCCCCTGGCCCCCACCTGCAGGGTGGAAGCTTTACAAGTGGTGAAGCTGGGCTGCAGGTGTCTCTCTGTCCCTCTCCCTCTCTATCTCCCCCTTCCCTCTCAATTCCTGGCTGTCTCTATCCAATAAATAAAGATACAAAAAAAAAAAATTTTAAGTAATTAAAAAAAAGAGATGCTCTGCTATTCTCTTTCTCCTTCTCCCTCACAATAAAATAAATAATTTCTGAGATTGTTGGAAGACACAGATAACACTGGGGTTCGGTGCCTGCACTAGGAATCTGCATACTCTGATCTAAGACTGGGAGCCAGGTGGTGGTCCACACTTCACTCAACCAAGTTTGCTGCTGCCTGGTCCCACATAATCTTAAAAATAAATAACTATCCTATGCAGCTATGAAGAACAATGAACCTGGGAGTCCGGCGGTAGCGCAGTGGGTTAATCACAGGTGGCACAAGCACAAGGACAGGCGTAAGGATCCCGGTTCGAGCCCCTGGCTCCCTATCTGCAGGGGAGTTGCTTCACAGGCAGTGAAGCAAGTCTGCAAGTGTCTGTCTTTCTCTCCCCTCTCTGTCTTCCCCTCCTTTCTTGAATTCTCTGTCCTGTCCAACAAAAATGACATCAATAACAACAACAACTACAACAACAATAAAACAACAAGGGCAACAAAAAGGAAATAAATATTAAAAAAAAAAAAAAAAAGAACAATGAACCCACCTTCTCTGACCCATCTTGGATGGAGCTAGAAGGAATTATGTTAAGTGAAATAAGTCAGAAAAACAAAGACAAGTATAGGATGATCCCACTCATAAATGGAAGTTGAAAAAAAAAAAGGGAAATTCAAAATAAGATCTGACTGAATTTTGTGTAGGGCACCAAAGTAAAATCTCTGAGTAGTGGGTGAGGGTGGATATTCAGCTTTACTGGGGGGTGAGGGGGATGGGACGGGACGGGACACAGTCTTTTGGCGGTGGGAATGGTGTTGATGTACACTCCTATTAACTTGCAGTCTCATAAATCACTATTTAATTAATATGAATTTTCCCTAAAAAGTGATGGAATGTCTCAAACCTTTTAATGCACAGACCATAGGCTGAGTATATATTCTTTCAATCTAAACACTTAAAATTTCAATTGTGTTATCAGACTGAATATTAACGGTGGTCTCAAATTGTTAATACATTTTTTTTTTTTTTGCCTCCAGGGTTAGGGGCTGGCACCTGCACCAGGAATCCACTGCTCCTGGAGACCATTGTTTCCCCTTTCCTTGCCCTTGTTGTGTTAATACATTTCTTTTTTTTTTAATATTTATTTATTCATTTTCCCTTTGTTTTTGCCCTTGTTGTTTTATTGTTGTAGTTATTATTGTTGTTGTTATTGATGTCTTCGTTGTAGGACAGGACAGAGAGAAATGGAGAGAGGAGGGGGAGATAGAGAGGGAAGAGAAAGATAGATACCTGCAGACCTGCTTCACCGCTTGTGAAACGACTCCCCTGCAGGTGGGGAGCCGGGGGCTTGAACCAGGATCCTCTAGCCGGTCATTGTGCTTTGTGCCACCTGCACTTAACCGCTGTGCTACCACCTGACTCCCGTGTTAATACATATCTAACAATGACTTGTTCTGTGAAATGTTGACTCTTCTAAAAGCTTAGGCCAGGGAAAAAAGAAGCAACTGGAGGTATTACTTTTTTTTTTGCCTCCAGGGTTATTGCCGGGCTTTGTGCCTGCACCAGGAATCCGCTGCTCCTGGAGGCCATTTTTTCCCTTTTGTTACCCTGGTTGTTTTACCATTGTTGTGGTTATTATTATCATTGTTACTGATGTCGTTGTTGTTGGATAGGACAGAGAGAAATGGAGGAGGGGAAGACAGAGAGGGGGAGAGAAAGATAGACACCTGCAGACCTGCTTCACTGCCTGTGAAGCCACTCCCCTGCAGGTGGGAAGTCGGGGGCTGGAACAGGGATCCTTAAGCTGGTCCTTGCGCTTTGCGCCTCTTGTGCTTAACCTACTGCACTACTGCCCAACCGCCTGAAGGTGTTACTTTATAAGACACAGCGATATATAAATAATATCAAAGAACATAAATTATAGTGATGTGTATGATACAGCAAATCCTAACAATGGGATTTTCAAAGTTAATCCAATTGCCAAATAATTTGATCATAGCAATAACTATCTATTACCTTCTTAAATCCTAAGACAAGGAGCGGTAGCACAGCGGGTTGAGCGCACGTGGTGCAAAGTGCAAGGACAGGCGGAAGGATCCTGGTTCAAGCCAGGGCTCCCCACCTGCAAGGGAGTTGCTTCACAAGTGGTGAAGCAGGTCTGCAGGTGTCTTTCTCTCCCCCTCTGTCTTCCCCTCCTCTCTCCATTTCTCTCTGTCCTATATAACAATGACATCAATAGCAACTACAACAATAACAAGAGCAACAAAAGGAAAAAAAAAAAAAAACTAAGACAGCAGGAACCTCCCATTTCCTCTATAGAGCCCATATTTCCCCTAGTCCTGGAACCTCTAGGGTGGGGCTCACTTTCCTGCATGCTTCTCTCAATTCATACCAACTGATACTGCATCTGCTGATCCCAACCTAATCAATTCAACAAGTACCACCTCAGCATGCTTCACTTCAGACTGTGTCCAGAGACCTCAGGCATGGAACGTCATCCCTTCAGCCTCATTACTCGGCTAAGACCTTTCCTTTCTCATAGGATTCTCTAATTCCATTTTAGGTGGTTCACTTCCTAACAAAGTCCCAAAACCTACTAGATATAGACCAGGTCCCACGAGATAGGGCATATGTTCACATGTATCCATAAGTTAGGGGATAATATATACCTTAAAGCAGAAGTGCACAATAGTCCACAGTGAGTCAATTAATATATGCAGCAAGCAAGTAGAAAGACCTAAAAAGATGCCATAAAGTTCCTAATGAACTAGTTTTTACTTAGACTTAAATACCCTCCTCATCTACTTCCTCAGAGTCCACAGGCAGAGTCACTACACCAGCTCATCAGTCTGCCTCACCTAATTCCTGTTACACTTCCCTCAGTTGCTCCAAAGCTAACCTTATTAAAGTGAAGGCTGCAAAAGTTGAATAAGGGCAAGAGACTGGCATACTTTAATGATGACTCTTTAGTCACTATCAGGCCACCCCATCAGCTGGGGCCCTAGTTGGGAAGTCCTGAGGTTCCCAAACAGACATGATGGGCCTAGACCTTGAATAAATCCCTCTCTTCATTGTTACTGGTCATCTCCATCGGGAACAACACAATGGACCCCTTTGTGGGCCCCCATAGGACCTTGCCCTCGATGTGGATTGACAATGGTAGAGAATGCTCCATCCTCCGAAGGGAGGCTGGACAACATACTCTGTGTTCCACTTGAGGAAGATGGGTCCTGAAATTGGGGCAGCTTGGAACGTTCCTACTCATGACCACAGAATGTGAACTCAGATCTACAGAGGTCACATAGGCTCCTAAGCTGAATATGGGCCCCAGATCACACCAAATCAATGGGGTTTACAGTCAACAATATTTATACACTTTTCCTATATTTGGGAGCTACACTCTTCCCTGATCCAGCTTTCTGGTCCTTTTTCCAGCCATGACATCATCTCCTCAGACAATAACTTGGGTCCACCTGCAAATCAGATGTCAGGCTTAGGAAATAAAAATAAATAAAAATTAGTATAGTCATGGGCCCTTTGGAATAACTAAAATAGGTCTACAAGCTATCTACAAAATGGAGACAACCACATCTTCATTTTCAATATTTCAGCCTTTAGGTTCATGATTAGTTAACAGTGTGTTTGGCTTTATATGTTAACTTTTATTTTAATTTTTAAAAAATATTTATTTCCTTTATGTTGCCCTCGTTTTTATTGTAGTTATTATTTTGTTGATGTTGTTGTTGTTGGATAGGACAGAGAGAAATGGAGAGAGGAGGGGAAGACAGAGAGGGCGAGAGAAAGATAGACACCTGCAGACCTGCTTCACTGCCTGTGAAGAAACTCCTCTGCAGGTGGGGAGCTGGGGGCTTGAACTGGGATCCTTTCACCAGTCCTTGTGCTTTGTGCCATGTGCACTTAACCGCTGCGCTACTGCCCGACTCCCTATATGTTAACTTTTTTTTCAGCCACCAGGTTCTAGATGCTACCATGATGCCAACTGGATTTCCCTGGGCAGTCGAACCCACCAACGTGTCCTGGAGCCCCACATTCCCACTAGGGAATGAGAGAGACAGGCTGGGAATATGGATCGACCTGGCACTGCTCATCTTCAGCGGGGAAGCAATTACTGAAGCCAGACCTTCCACCTTCTACACCCCATAATGACTCTGGGTCCATGCTCCCAGAGGGATAACGAATAGTAGTGCTTTCCTGACAACAGCAAGGGCATGATGGACAGGGAGTCTCGCAGGGGTGGGGAGTGGACCAGTCTGGCAGTTCACCAAAGCCCTGGGCCAGTGGACTGGGAGAGGACAGCTGGTAGGGCCAGGAGGGCAGATGGGAGACAAGGCTTGAGCACCAGCTCTCTCACCCAAGGCAGAGCCAGGGAATAGAGACGTGGTTGAATGTAACCTTGGAGACCATCAGTCAGTATCTGCTTTATTTTTTAATTTTACTGGATAGAGACAGAGAAATTGAGAGTGAAAGAGAGGTGAGAGAGAGAGAGAGAGAGAGACTCCTGTAGCATTACTTTACTGCTCATGGGCTTAGCCTTTGCAGGGGGGCCTGTGGGCTCTGGTTATTTCTATTTTTCTCTCTGTATCTCACTATGTTAATAAAAAATTAAAGGGGACAGGCAGTGGCACACCTGGTTAAGTGAATGTACTACAATGTGCAAGGACCTGGGTTCAAGCCCCCGGCCCCCACATGCAGGGAAGAAGTTTCATGAGTGGTGAAACAGTGCTGCCAGTGTCTCTCCCTCTCTATCTCCCCTTCACCTCTCCAATTCTGTCTCTATTCAATAATCAACAAATACATTAAAAAGAAACACAGTGTTGGACGCCAAACAGGAACCTCAGACATGAGTCCAGTGCTCTGGTTCTCTTTCACTTACTAATTCATAAACAAGTTATTAAAAAAAAAAAAAAAGAAGAAAAAAATTAAAGAGAAAGTAAGTCATGTGATGAAATAATGGTCACATCCACTCCAGCGCTGTATGGTTCTGCAACAGAACCAAGGAGTGTGTATGTCAGGCTGGTTACTCAGAGGCAGAGAAAGGTCTCTGAGCAGACGAGAGAAGCACTGGAGAGAAAACTCAATGTACAGTTAGAAGGCCCGGTGTCTACTCCTGGTTAGTAGCAGTGATGGAAGAAGCCACCTCCCGATTTCTTGCAGTCCCTCCAATGTTCACACAAAGCAGACATGCATATACTTTATTTTCTCAGACATGAAAGCCCTTTGCATAACCATTATGCTGTCTCTACAGCCCATCTTTTTCTCCTTCCCTCTCTCCTTCCCATTGCTACCAGGGTTGCTGTTGAGGCTGTCAGCACTATGATTCCACCATTCCCACTGGCCATTTCTTTTCTTTCTTCCTTTTTCTATTTTATTTAGTAGGACAGAGAGAAATTGAGAGGGGAGGGGGACAGAGGGACAGGAGACAGACACTTGCATCCTTCTTCACTGTTACTAAAGTTTCCCTCCTGCAGGTGGGAAGCAGGGGCTCCAATCTGGGTCCTTGTGCATGGTAATGTGTGTGCTCAGCTGGGTGCACCACTGCCTGTCCCCTTACTTTTCTTTTTAGAGAGAGACAGGTGGAGAGGGTGAAAGAGACCACAGCACCGAAGCTTCCTCCAGTGTGGTGGGGGCTGGGTTTGAACCTGGGTCTCTCACATGGCAAAGCAGCACACTATCCAAGTGAGTGATTTTTTTTAACCAGAGCACTGTTCAGCTCTGGTTTATGGTGGTACAGGGGATTGAACCTGGGGCTTTCAAGCCTCAGGCACGAGAGTCTGTTTGCATAACCATTATGCTATCGAGTCCTGGCACCAAGTGAGCGATTTTATAGACTAGGCTTTTTTCTTTCTTTTTAAAATTATTTTTTAAGTATTTATTTATTCCCTTTTGTTGCCCTTATTTTATTGTTGTTGTAGTTATTATTGATGTTGTTATTGCTGTCATCATTGTTGGATAGAACAGAGTGAAATGTAGAGAGGAAGGGAAGACAGAGACGGGAGAAAGACAGACACCTGCAGACCTGCTTCACCACTTGTGAAGTGACTCCTCTGCATGTGGGGAGCTGGGGCTCGAATTTTAACAAAACAGGATCTTTATGCCGGTCCTTGTGGTATATATATTTAATGTTTGCTTTAATTTAAAACATTTCATTAGAAGAGGGTATGGGCTGTTTGGGCGGTGGTGCAGTGGATAAAGCATTGGACTCTCAAGCATGAAGTCCCTGGCTTCCACATGACAGAGTGATGCTCTAGTTCTTTCTCTGCCTCATTAATAAATAAATCTTAAAAAAAAAAAAAAGAGGATGTGAAAAATGAAACTTGTGGCAGTTAGGAAAATGAAGTACTTGTCACTTTTGAGGTCATCTGAGATTAATGACTCACAAACATAGAACAGTTGAGAGAACATATAAGCTATTTGTGGTACTAAATACTTGTTTTTTACCAGAGCAGTGCCCAGATCTGATTTATGATGGTGCCAGGCACTGAACCTAGGTCCTTGGAGCCTCAGGCCTGAAAATCTTCTTGCATAACCACTATGCCAGCTTCTTGTCCTGTGTGCCTGCTTTTAAGGAAGATGGTACAACTAGCGCCAGTGTAGGAGGTGAAAGCAGGAGGCCCAGCAGAAAAGCTAGGGCCGGGCCAGGCAGAGTGGGATCTCAGACCCACAGGGATAAGAGTGGCAAGCATCCAACAGTGACGAGATTCTAGGAGACATCCAGAATATGGGTCTGAGGCAGTTCCATGCGGAAGGTGGGACAGATGTTCAGGTCAGGGTCAAAGAGTCTGAGTTCAGTGCCACCAGAGGCGGGTCCAAAGGCTGGGCTCTCATTGGAAACTGGAGGAAGGGGCCACATGTTAGAGCCATCTGGACTGTCTGGAAAGGCAAGGAACCATCAAGAAAACTGCCTGGGTGCTAGGGAGTCTGGGTCCACAGGCTCTGCAATGAAGGGGTACTGGGGTCCTGGAAGGGGTACAGTGGCTAGAGCACTGACTCCCAGCAGGAGGCCCGGAGGTCAATCCCTGCCATCACATATGCCAGAGTGATGTTCTCCTCTCTCTCCTCTTTCGAATGTAAATAAATACATCTTAAAAAAAAAAAAATCCAGGGAGTCGGGCAGTATCGCAGCAGGTTAAGCGTAGGTGGCACAAAGCGCAAGGACCAGAGTAAGGATCCCAGTTTGAGCCCCTGGCTCCCCACCTGCAGGGGAGTCACTTCAAAAGCGGTGAAGCAGGTCTGCATGCATCTATCTTTCTCTCCCAGTCTGTCTTCCCCTCCTCTCTCCATTTCACTCTGTCCTATCCAACAACGACATCAATAACAACAATAAAAGCAACAAGGGCAACAAAAGGACATAAATAAATAAATAAATAAATAAATTAAATAAATAAATCCAGGTGCTAGACCGGAGAAGCCAGGTGTAATGGTGGGGTGGGAGATGGGATGATGGACATGAAGTGGCGTCCATGCCTGGCAGTGGTCACAGAGGGAAAAGCAAAGTTCAGTCCGTGTGAGGGGAGGCAGCTGTGAGGGTGCACAGGGCCAGAAGGTGCGTCCTGTCCTGTCCTCCCTGCGTGGGGCAGGCGGGTGGCACCTGGACACAAGGACACAAGGTTCGAGCCCCCCATCCCCATCGGCAGGGAGGTTGCTTCTTCAGGAGTGGTGGAGCAGGTCTGCAGGTGTCTGTCTCTCCCCTGCTCTGTCCTGTCCAATAAACGGGGGAAGGGGGAGAGGAGAGAGTCAGAGAGGGAGAGGGAGAAAGAGGGAGGAAAGGAGAGGGACAGAGAGAGGGGAGAGAGACAGAAGGAGGGACAGAGTGGGAGTGAGACAGAGGGAAAGAGAAAAAGAGAGGGAGACAGAGAGAGGCAGAGAGAGAGAGAGAGAGAGAGAGAGAGGAGAGAGAGAGGGAGAGAGAGACAGAGAGGGAGAGGGAGGAGAGGGGGCGCGGAACATGGAGGGCGGCCAGAGAGGCTGCGAGGAGGCAGCAGCCGAGAGTCCGGCCGTCCTGGGCACCGGCGGCCGCGCACCTCAGAGAGCCGCAGCCCGGACTCTTCTGCGGGGCCGGGGCGTGTGGCTGCGCTGGGGCGGCGCGTCGCCGCGCTTTTCCCTCCCGGCGGCCCGTCCCTGTGTCTCCGCAGCCCGCCGGCCTCCAGCCATGGCCGCCGCCGCCCGGCCCGGGACCCGGGACGACACTCTTGCCCGCGCGGCCGCTCCTCCCGCCGCCCTCGCTCTCGGGACCGCCCTCGCCGTCCCTCCCGGCCCGCTGAGTCCGCCGTGGGCTCCGTGGGCCCCTCAGCCCCGCGCCCTTAGACAACCCAGCGCCCCCAGAGCCCCCGCG
This sequence comes from Erinaceus europaeus, assembly GCF_950295315.1. Lineage (NCBI taxonomy): Eukaryota > Metazoa > Chordata > Mammalia > Eulipotyphla > Erinaceidae > Erinaceus > Erinaceus europaeus. The sequence goes on along the minus strand of NC_080166.1, from coordinate 61,033,852 downwards.
TCCCCCAGAGTTCCCCGCGCCCCCCAATGACCCTGCGTTCCCCAGAGTTCCCCGCGCCCCCCAGAGCCCTCCGCGTCCCCCAGAGTCCCCGCGCCCCCCAGAGCCCTCCGCGTCCCCCAGAGTTCCCCGCGCCCCCCAATGACCCTGCGTTCCCCAGAGTTCCCCGCGTCCCCCAGAGTCCCCGCGCCCCCCAGAGCCCTCCGCGTCCCCCAGAGTCCCCGCGCCCCCCAGAGCCCTCCGCGTCCCCCAGAGTCCCCGCGCCACCCAGAGCCCTCCGCGTCCCCCAGAGTTCCCGCGTCCCCCAGAGTCCCCGCGCCCCCCAATGACCCTGCGTCCCCCAGAGTCCCCGCGACCCCCAGTGACCCCGCGACCCCCCGAGTATCTCACGTCCCCCAGAGCCCCCCGCCCCCCAGAGTCCCCGCGCCCCCAGAGCCCCCACGTTCCACAGTGACCCCGTGCCCCCAGAGACCCCCGTGCCCCCCAGGGACACCCGCGTCCCCTCAGAGTCCCCGTGCCCCCGAGTTTCCCGCGTCCCCCAGCCTCGCGCCCCCAGGGCCCCCGCTCCCCCCAGAGCTCCCGCGTCCCCTCAGAGACCCCAGCGCCCCCAGAGACCCCGAGTCTCCCAGAGACCCCCGCGCTCTCCAGAGACCCCTCACCCCCAGAGCCCCCCGCAGTCCCCCGCGTCCTCCGCCCGGCCGTCCTCCCGGGGGCGCTGTGCTGCGCCGCGCTGCGAGGTGCTGTGCGGGCCCGCCGGCTGGCGGCGGCGGGCGCTTGTTGTGGTGAGGGGCGCCCCGCCCGCCCGCCGCCCCGCCCCTCCTCGTGGCGCCCCTCCCCCGCCCCATCTGCCGGCGCGGCGGCGGCGAGCGCGGACATCGAGCGGCGGCCGGCGGGATGGGGCGCGCGCGGGGAGCCCGCCGCCTGGCGCTGCGCTGACGGGGCCGCCGCCGCCGCTGCCGCTCCGCCGCTGGGGGCCGCCTGCCCGCCCGCGGCGGCCGCGGACATGTGCCCCGAGGAGGCCGGCGGCGGCGCGGCCGGGCTGGGCGAGCTGCGCTCGTGGTGGGAGGTGCCGGCCATCGCGCACTTCTGCTCGCTCTTCCGCACGGCGTTCCGCCTGCCCGACTTCGAGATCGAGGTGAGCGGCCGGCCGGCCGGGCGGGCGGGAAACTTGGCGGCCTCCGGGCCGCGGCCGAGCGCGGCGGCGGCGGCGGCTTTGTGCGGCTCCGCGGGCGCCAATGTGCTCGGCCGCGCTCCCACCTGCGCCGCCGCCTCCGCGCAGGCCACCGGGTGCTGCGGGCGCCGCGGGCGGGGTGCGCGCCCCGGCCTCCCGAGCCCCCGAGTCCCCCGAGCGTTTGGACTCGGGCCCGGCCGCACCTTTGTCTTTGGCGGGGGGTCGGGCGCGGGAAGTCGGAGCGGGGACCCCCGGAGCCGCCGGCGACGCGGCGCATGTGGCCCGGACCCCGGGACGGCGGACTCGGGGCGCACCGGCCCGGACGCTCAAAATGGTGGCGCGGGGGGAGGTGTCGCCGTCGCCGCCGCCGCGCGGGGGGGTCCGTGCTGACGCCAGGGGACGCGCCCTCCGCACCCGGGGGTCACGGGGGGTCACGGGGGAGTGGGGACACAGGGAGACACGCGGGCAGTGGGGGACTCGGGCAGTGTGGGACACAGGACAGTGGGGGACACGGGGACACAGGCAGTGGGGGACACGGACAGTGAAGGGAACACAGGACGGTAGGGGGACATGGGCAGTGGGGGACACGGGCAGTGGAGGGGACACAGGGCAGTAGGGAACACGGGACACTGGGGGACACGGGACACTGGGGGACACGGGCAAGGGGGACACAGGGCAGTGGGGGACACGGGACACTGGGGGACACGAGCAGTGTGGGGACACGGGCTGTGGGGACACAGGCGTGGGGGACACAGGTAGTGTGGGGCAGTGGGGGACATACAGGCACTGGGGGGACACAGGGAGATACGCGGGCAGTGGGGGACACAGGACAGTGGGGGACACAGGCAGTGTGGGGGCATGGGCAGTGTGGGTTCACTGGGGGACACGGGGCAGTGGGGGGGCACAGCCATTGGGGGGAAGGAGGGAGCAACTCTTTTCCTTTCTATTTCTCACTGTTACTATCTCCAAGAGTTCTCAGGTCCTCTCCCACGTATTAGAAATGTTTTCATAGGATGAGAATCGATTTATAACCAAAAGCCTGCGGGATCGCGGGGAATTATTGTTTTTTCAATTGCAGAGAAGAAGGGGTTGAGCTGTGGATTGAGAAGCCCCAGATTAAATATCTAAATCCCACTCCCACTGGATTGTGAACCTTCAGAAACATGACTGACTCCGCAGCAGAAGGGAACTGTGAAGCTTCAGTTGGGATTCTCCTTGAGTATTACTGAGAGGGGGGAAAGGGAGAAGGAGAGGGAGAGGGATTTACTTGGCCAGGAGGACTTTTTGTTGTGGCTCCCTGGGGGAGTTTATGACGGGAGGCCCTTCTTGAGGGGAAGACACCTCAGCTGTACCTGTTGGAGCAGCTGGGAAGAGGGGACCTGCTGCCAGCTTCATAGATTTGAAAAATGGAAATGGGGTGGGAGCAAGCAGCTCAGCACAGCTCCTCCTCTTCCTCCCTCCTCTACCTCTTCTCTTTCTTTCCTTCTCCTCCCCCTCTTTTCCCCCCTCCTCCTCCTTTTCCTCCTCCTCTTCTTCCTCTCCCTCCCACTCCTCCTCCTCCTCCAAGGAGACTAGTTTTCAGCTGTGGGAGAGAGGTCTCATTTTGGCCCTGCTGAGCAAAATGTCATCCTAGCGGAGCCTAGTGGGTTTATTAGCCCATCTGGGAAGTAGAATCCTCCAGAACTTGACTTTGATTTGTCTGGAGTGAAGCAATCTTTCTCAGTAGGTGAAGGTTGAGAGAGTTGGTGCCTAGTTCTGCAAGAGAGCTTAGAGAGCTGCTTCCAGCATGTGGGAAGTTTGGTTACTGCACAAGGAAAAAGAAAGTCAGCCTGGAGTCCAGACAATGTCTTTGAGAAAGGTGCACTTGGTGCTTGGTTGGGACTAAGTCCGGGTCCCTCTTTGTACAGATGAGGTGTCTGCAGAAGACACTTTGATTGTACAGTGGTTGTGTTCAGAGCCTCAGACATGAAAGTTCTTTGTATAACCATTGTCTCTCCTGCTCTTTCTTCCTTTTTCTTTCTTCTTTGGGGGAGAGAGGAGGAGAGACACCTGCAGCACTACCACTCTGCAGTGGGACAGTGACTCATTTTTTTTATATTTATTTTCCCTTTCGTTGTCCTTTTTATTGTTGTTATTGTTATTGATGTTGTCGTTAGATAGGACAGAGAGAAATGGAAAGAGGAGGGGAAGACAGAGAAAGGGAGAGAAAGATAGACACCTGCAGACCTGCTTCACTGCCTGTGAAGTGACTCCCCTGCAGGTGGGGAGCTAGGGGCTCGAACCAAGATCCTTGCCTGGCCTTGCGCTTTGCGCCACCTGCGCTTAACCCGCTGCGCTACCACCGCCCGACTCCTGGGACAGTGACTCATTTAACTCATTAGGGTTCAAACATATCCACAGACACTGCATAGAGAACTTGGAGGGGAGGCAGAATTCAGGGAAAACAGATGAAAGCTCATGATCCCACCTGTCCAAAAGATGAAAGCTGCAACTCATAACATTGTATCCCCCCCTTTAAAAAAAAACAAACAAACCAGGAACAAAAATTGGGAGGGAGCAGGTGTTTTTTTGTGGTGAGGAGCCCGAGGTGGTCACCCGGACCAAGTGCTGCAGTTGGCAGTGTGAAATGGCATTCTGCTTGTTTTCAGTGTGGAGGGGTGCCAGGGTCAGAGGCTTTGACTCTGCCTCCAGCTCGAGGCCAAGGCCTGTGCTCCTCCACTGAGCTGCCTCCTGGCCCTGTACCACGTGAGAGTCAGACCTGAGACGAGTGGTACTGGGGGCTGTGGCTGTGTGGCTTCCCCAGGAGATACTCACTGAAGTAGCTGTGCTTCACTGTGGGACTTGGGGAAGTGTTTTGAGCATTCTAAGGTTGGCCAAGCTGGATTATTGGCACCGCTAGGCTAGGTGGATTAAATGCATTTTCTCACTTATTTTCAGTTCCTGAGGCAGAAAACCCATCATGAATAGAGGACGATTGAATATATATTCAATATATAATACAATATTAAAAATCTTTTAAATTTATTTCTTGGGAGATGTTATAAAATGAGAGAGAGGACCCACACCAAAGCATCATTCTGGCATATGCGCCACAGGACCTTATGCTTGTGAGTCCAGGCTCTAACCACTGTGCCAGCTCCCAGGCTGCAACCCAAAGATTTTAAGAACTATTTTTTTTTCTCCAGGGTTAGCGCTGGGGAATGGTGCCTGCACTACAAATCCACTCCTGGAGGCTATTTTTTCCCTTTTATTGCCCTTGTTGTTTATCATTGCTGTTGTTCTTATTTGTTGTTAGTATTATTGTTGTTCGGTAGGACAGAGAAATCGAGAGAGGAGGGGAGACAGAGAGGGAGAGAGAAAGATAGACACCTGCAGACCTACTTCACCACCTGTGAAGTGACCCCCTCCAGGTAGGACATCTGGGGCTCAAACCGGGATCCTTACATTGGTCCTTGTGCTTAACAACATGTGCGCTAAACCCGCTGCGCCACCACCAGGCACCCAGAGTTATCTTTTCCTTTCTAGTCAAACGCTTGTTACAGTGATTATAGTGTCTTTATCAAAGTAAGGCAGGAGAGGTTAAGAACCATTTTTAGTGACCTGGCCTGGCGTTACTCACGAGGAGAGTGGACTTGGCAGCAGAAGGCCTGTCACAAATACTTTTGGCATATGTTCTCTGGAGAAGAGGCTGCGGTGCTTCCAGCTGGTTGTTTGAAATGAACCATGTGGAGTGAGGTGAACACTTTCTCCATCAGCTTGACACCACACAAGCCTACAGCTTCTCTTTTGCTTTTCCCTAAGCTGTCCCTTTTTATCTTCCATCTATCTCATTGCTGGTTGTGATTGTGTGGGGGATTTTAAGCCCCTCGCCTTAATAAGTATACTGATCCGGAGACAGATTCCTGGATTCTACTCTTGGTATCTCTCTGGATCAAGAGCACCTGGATCTAACAATTGCAGAGAGTGAGTGACTTTGTGTTTTAGAAAGAGGCAGAGACAAAGTGAAAGAGACCCTACCACCGAAGCTTCCCCCCCCCCCCCCCCAGTGCAGCAGGGCTGGGCTCCAAGCTGGGCTGCACCCAAAGCAGAGAGAGCTGTGTCCCAAGTGGGCTGTGTCCCCAGTCCCCAAACTTGGATCTTATCCTAGTGCCACTAAGTAGCTCTGTGGTTTTGGACAAGTCAGAAGACCCTAGTGACTCTGCTCATCCATCATCTCTCTAGATACCTGTTTTCTTTTTTTTTTTTTTTCTAAGTTAAAAAAAAATTTTTTTATTTAAGAAAGGATAAATTAACAAAACCATAGGGTAGGAGGGGTACAACTCCACACAACTCCCACTACCCAATGTCCATATCCCACCCCCTCCCCTGATAGCTCTCCCATTCTCTGTCCCTCTGGGAGCATGGACCCAGGGTCCTTGTGGGATACCTGTTTTCTTAGCAGACACACACGCACACCCAGCACACTTCTTCAGCACACTTGAGCAGAGAGTGGACTCCAGGGGACCCATCCACTTTGCCATCACCCCATCTCTACCACACTTGCAGAATGGCCTTGCGTCAGTCCCTTGCAGAGGAGCAAGTAGTTAGGAGACACCAGCGCTCTCTCACTGGATCCAGGATCTTGGCTGCCAGATCCAAAGTCCCCCGTACCGTTGCGTGGCATTCTTCCCAAGTGGCTTTTCAGGACTAGACGCTAGGATGGCATCTGCACAGGCCCCACAGGCCAGGTCTCGAGCTCTCGGGCTGGGTAGAGTGGCTATAGAGGGCCTCCTGCTCCAGAGAGAGTGGGTGCACCAGTCAGCTCTCCCATGGGCACTTAGCTGTAGGCCAGGTGCTAGACTCCCTCTTGCACGTGCATTGCTGGGTTTACCAAGCTTCAAACCCCAGAACCAGGTGCAGGGCACAGTGGATGGTCCCAGGGGCACTGACTGCATGGATGGTGGAGCAGAGCTGTATTGTGTCTCTCCTCTCTCTCCTTCTCTAAAGACTTATGAGAGAGAGAGAGAGAGAGAGAGAGAGAGAGAGGAACCAGAGCCATGCAGAGTACACAGAGCCAAGGATGAGCCCAGGACATCTCTCTTGCAGAGAGAGTCCCTGGGCTGCTGCTCTGCTCTCAGTCTCCTGGGCCACTTCTTCTCTGCTGCTCTTCCAAGGAGGCCACTCACTCATGGGGTCATGCAGGAGACTGTTGTTAAAAATTCGGAAGCTCTTGCCGGGCGGGCTAGCTTCGCGGTGGTGAACAGAGACGCGGAGACAACGGCTGGGCAGGGAAGCTGTATTTCTTTATTCAGGAACAACGATTCATAAACTAAGACAAACTAATCACCAAACAGAACTCTGCTGTCTCTTTGCAGTGGAGCAAGCACTCTTACTCTGGAACTCAGGAACCCTCTCTTACTCTCAAACTCTGTAACTCTGTCTCTCTGGAACTCTGGCGGGGTCCCTAGGGGCGGGGCCAAGCGGGCCCGCGAAATTAACTGAACTGATCTAATTCTCTTGGCGGGGGAGAACTAGAACCCAATGTAAAGCATACAACAGGAGACTCTGAGGTTGTCTACACGAGAGATGGGCAAATAGTTTATTAGAGGGTGATAGGAAAGAAGAAACGGGGTGACAGGGGAGGCCTCTTGAGGGGTGTGCTTTTTTTAAAAAAAATATTTTATTTATTTATGAGAAAGATAGGAGAAAGAACCAGACATCACTCTGGCACATGTGCTGCCAGGGATTGAACTTGGGGCCTCATGCTTGAGAGTCCAAAGCATTATCACTGCGCCACCTCCTGGACCATGGGTGTGCTGTTTTAAGAGCTGACAGATCGGACCTCACTGAGTAGAAGTGATTGGAAAGTAAGGGGTTTGTTGGGTGTGTGTAACGCTTGAGACCAGCTGAGATCCGAGATCAGCTTCTTTCCAAGAAGAGGACTGGACTTGGAAGTGGGGCATCTTTATGTACGGCAGTTCAGAATCCTGAGAAGCCAAGGGACCACTGTGTCAGAATTCCTCTGAAAGAGACACCTGCCTCCTCCTGTTATCTTCCAGTACCTCCTCGTCTCCCTTGAAGGAGGCGCCCACTAGCCAGAGCTTCTGCCCCCTGAGAAGGTGAGGGAGAGGGAGAGGGCAGTCAGTGCCCACTCTCTGAAGGGCAGCCCGTCTTAGTGCTTGGCCTCCTGTTCAGCGAAAGTTCAGTTCAGTCATGGTAGGTAGCTGAAAATACCACTTAGCAGTGCTCAGCATGACCTTGCCTTTTTATGAGGAGCAGCTCAGCAGGGGGTTCTTGCAGGAGTTAGGGGCGTGGGTGGGGTGCCAGCAAGTCCAGAATCTGCTATGGACACAGCAGTCTGTTACAGTCTAGTTGATGTAATTGAGCTTGAGTGAGTGAGTGCTGCTGAGGATTGAACCCCAGGTCTCATGTATGCAAAATATACACTTCTGCTGAACTACATCCCTGGCACTGAACACTTAATTATTCGTCCTCTCTCCAGCACTGCTGGAGAATTGAACCTGGGAGCTCAGACCTAAGGCCTAAGGGTCTCTTTGCAGAGCCACAAGATTACCTTTCCAGCCCTAGACATTGTCAAGAGATCAAGCAGTCAGGATCCTGGGCTCTGTCCTTCACTTGAGTTGTGTTCTCACTTTTCGCTGCCAGGGTTTGATTTGTAAAATGGGAACTTGAACCTAGGTGATTCCTGGGTTTTGTTTTCTCTAAGTATTGGGTTCTGTGACTCTAGGAATGGCTTGACTTATTTTATGTATTACATCTGAGAGAGTTTCACATGGGGCAGAGAAGAGAGAGCAGAAGTAAGAGCCCACTCTGCATGTGCTGTGTTGGGTGCTCAGGCATCAAAGCCCAGCATTCTGCCCGCCACTGCACCCTTAACGGATTCAGACGGTCACCCCCTTTGCTGCTATAAACCAGCTTACTCACTGTACCAGCTGAAAGCTGAAGGTCCTTGTTACCACTGTGGACTTGGTGACTTCATTTGTCCTCCTGGGGAAATCTTGCCTGCGAGTATAGCATTTTAAAAAAAGGCTTTCAGTTGAACATTTTCACTATTCTTAAGATCCTCAAACTCTGAGCTAAGATTTTGTAGTTTGAAATTGGAGCAATTCCAGAGGATGAGACTTGAGTTATGTTATTTCTTCTTGCGATTCTTAGTTAACAACTAACAAATTCTATGCCCTGGACTTCAGAAGTAGTCTTCCTTGAATGTGTTACTTAAGTTTCACCTTGACCTCTGTCATTAATTTATGTGTAGCATGAAGGTATAGGGCAGGGGCCTCACACACCCCAGGTTCAGTCCCTGATACTAACTACCACATGCCAGAGCTGAGCAGTGTGTTCAGTCTTCCTCACAAAGATAAAGAGCCAGTTAGGTAGCTCATCTAGGAAGGCACTTCCTTTGCCACCAGCATTACCCAGATTCAAGCCTGAGCCCCACTGCACTGGGGGCAGCTCCAGGGGTCGCTCTGGTGTCTTTCCCTAATTCTCTGTCTGTCCACCAGAAAATGTTGGCCCAGGGTGGTGTAGCAAAAGAGACTTCATGTGAGAAAGCCTTTTATTTTTAAGTAATGTCCTCCTCTCTTCTCCACCTTCTCTCTCCCAGCACTGCTCAGCTGAGGCTTAAGGTGCTGGGGGGTTGAACCTAGGACCTCAGAGCCTCAGACATGAAGGAAAGTCTTTTTTGTGGAACCATGATGCTGACTCGCCAGCCCTTCAGTAGTTCTCATGATTGAGAAAGCAGTTGTCAGGGGTGGCATTGAGATCAGGATTTTGTGCACTTTATGCTCAGGTTTCTTAGCCACAGTGCTGTTTTTGATATTTTTGAACCAAATATATAGTTTTAAATTTAGCTTCTTCTTCGTCTTTTTTTTTTGCCTCCAGGGGGCTCAGTGCATGCACTACAAATCCTTTGCTCCTGGAGGCCATTTTCCCCATTTTGTTGCCCTTGTTGTTGCTGTTATTGTTATTGTCATTGCTGTTGTTAGATAGGACAGTGAGAAATCAAGAGAGAAGAGAAAGACAGAGAAGGGAGAGAAAGACACCTGCAGACCTGCTTCATCGCTTGTGAAGCAACCCCTCCCTGCTGGGGGCTCGAGCCGGGATTCTGATGCTGGTCCTTGTGCTTAGCACCACATGCACTTAACCCGCTGTGCTACCGCCTAACCCCCTTAGCTTGCTTTTTTTCTTCATATATAATTTTTAAAAAAGATTTATTTATGAGAAAGATAGGAGAGAGAAAGAACCAGACATCACTGTGGCACATGTGCTGCCAGGGATTGAACTTGGGACCTCATGCTTGAGAGTCCAAAGCTTTTTTTTTTAAATTAATTAATTAATTAATTTTCCTTTTGTTGCCCTTTTTTATTGTTGGTGTAGTTATTATTGTTGTTGTTGGATAGGACAGAGAGAAATGGAGAGAGGAGGGGGAAGACAGAGAGGGGGAGAGAAAGACAGACACCTGCGGACCTGCTTCACCACTTGTGAAGTGACCCCCCTGCAGATGGGGAGCCGGGTGCTCAAACTGGGATTCTGATGCCGGTCCTTGTGCTTTGTACCACGTGTGCTTAACCTACTGCGCTACCGCGAGAGTCCAAAGCTTTACCACTGCACCACCTCCTGGACCACATCTTGCTTTTTTAAACTGCATTTAGCTTGCTGTTTTTCTTCTTGGGGATCACGTAGGGAGAGGACTGGGGAAGTAGAAGTAGAGGAGGTTGAAGCTGCCTGGCTTTGTTGTGGGAAGGAGGTATTGCAGCCTCCAGCTGACTTGGGGGCTTCTGCCTGGTAGAGGCCTATGTGTGTATGGGGGCAGGGACCTCAATGGGGGGAATCATGACCTGGTCAAAAGTTCAGTGGGATCAGCTGAAGGGTGTGTGTGCACGTGTGTTCACTGTTCACACTGTGTTCACCCACATATTAGGTAGGAGCAGAGGTGTTACACCGAGTCTTGTCGCATGTGTTATCATGATTTTCATTTATAGCAAACACCCTGGCCACAGGACCCTTCTTGAAGTCACTCAAAATATTTTCCCTGATTCCTCCTCTTGGGTTTTCTTTTTGGTCAAGTATAGCAAACACTTTATACACTTTGTTTTTGTTTTGTTTTTCACCAGGGTTTCACTGCTCTGGGGTGACTTTTTTTTCCCCTCCAGTGTTATTGCTGGGGCTCCTTACCTGCACTATGAATCCACTGCTCCTGGAAGCTACTTTCCTCCTTTTATTACCCTTTTTGTTTATTGTTGCTATTTAATATTATTGTTGTTAGTATTATTGTTGTTATTGCTGTCATTGTTATTGGATAGGGCAGAGAGACATTGAGAGAGGAGGAGAAGACGAGGAGAGAAAGACAGACACCTGCAGACCTGCTTCACCACTTGTGAAGTGACCTCCCTGCAGGTGGGGAGCTGGGGGCTTGAACTGGAATCCTTATGTTGGTCCTTGTGCTTTGTGTCATGTGCACTTAACCCATTGAGCCACTGCGCAGTGCCCTCTGAGGTCACTTTTAAAAAATATTTATTCCCTTTTGTTGCCCTTGTTTTATTGTTGTATTTATTGTTGTTATTGATGTCGTCATTGTTGGATAGGACAGAGAGAAATGGAGAGAGATGGGGAAGACAGAGAGGGGGAGAGAAAGATAGACACCTGCAGACCTGCTTCACAGCTTGTGAATCCCCTGCAGGTGTGGGGAGCCGGGGGCTGGAACTGCCATCTCTGCGGCCAGTCCTTGTGTTTCCCACCATGTGTGCTTAACCCGCTGCATTACCGCCCGACTCCCTGAGGTGACTTTTTTTAAGGGGGTGTGGGTGGGGGGACAAAAGAACGAAGGCATCCGTAGCACCTGCGCCTGCTTCAGTGTGTGCGTGGGGCTCAGACTCGACCTGGGTTGTGTTCCTGGCAAAGTAGTGCACTGTCCAGGCTACTAGTTCACTGATCCAAGGATAGCAAATGGTGTTGCGGGTCTGAGCTTATCCTGGCTTTGGTTTGGAGGTGAAGGTATGTGATGATGGTGAGCAAGCAGTTCACAGAGTACAGAGAAGGGCTCTGAGCAGAGAAGGGGAGAGATGAGCTTGGAGCTTCAAGAGGACGTGGCTCCCAGAGGCCCCTTGGCTTGCGCGTGCCCACCTTAAAGCAAGTCTTGAGCACCTTGGAGGCGTTTGGTGCCCACAGGAGCCCAGTGCCTTATTTTAGTATTTTTTATCACTCTATTAGGAGGTTAGTCGTTTCCAGTACAGTCTTTGACTTGACCCCCTCCCCCCCCATTCTCTCTAGCCTTTTCGACTAGGCAGTGTGGCTTGATGACACTGTCCCCTCTCCCCCCTCATTGTTGTGCTGGCCGCTGAAGTCCAGAGCTTGTTTTGTGAGGGCTCCCTGGTGGGGGAGGGACGGGCTTTCTGGCCTGCACTTGTGGCCTAGGCTCTTAGTCACTTGCTCCTCTCCAGGGAGTCGTGTCCACCCTCTACAGACCTGTGTGGAATGGATGTGGTTCACGCCCCAAATACACAGAAAACAGTATTTGATTCCCTTGTCTGGCTTAAGTCACTTTCTTCTTTAAGGTTCCACACTGTCCCCGGGAGCTCCCTGGGCTCTCTCTGGGGGCCTCTTTCCCTCAGGCGGGCTTTCACCATGTCACTGAGGCATGTGGCCACCTGAATGAAATGCTCCAGTAGTTGTCACAACAGACTGTGTGTGCCCATGTGTCCAGGCGTGTGCCCCTCCCCCACCACAGACTCCCAAAATAAGTGAAAATAGAGGAAGTGATAGGGTCACGATTACACTTCCCCACTTCCTATTTTCAGTAGCAGACCTTTGTGTCACCTCCAATTTAATAACTCCCGGGAGGGGACCAAGTTCTTACAGTTGGAGATGCTGTTAAGTGGTCCCCTTGGTTGCAGGAGAGTTTTGTTTTTTAATCTCCTGGCCAGTTCCTTTTAATGAACACCCTTCCCAGAGTGCCCATTGTCTCAGCAACAATGGCGCTGAGGGCAGTTGATTTGCTTGACAGAAAATGTGTTAAATTAACAGATCTACTTCTTTAGCAACTCTTTTCTCTTCTCCAGCTCCCATTGTGTCTCTCCTCTCTCCCTGAAAGGTTGTGTTTGCAGATTTTTAGGTGTGGGAGACAGTTTTTATCCTCAGTATCCTGGAGGTCTTTGTTCTGGGGGGACACTGCTGGGGTGGAGAGGGGCGAGAGGTGATTAAGAAAAGTTTTACCTGTTACCAAAATTAGAGGATTTAAGTTTGGAGTTTTCCCTTACACTTGGACTGTTATTATTTGGGGCTCAGTGTCTTTACAGACCTACTGGTTATATGCCTTTCTTTCTTTTTTTTTTTTTTTTTTAACTTTTTGTTTGTTTTTAAGATGGAAACTGGCAGGGAGGGAGAGAGATCACAAAGCACCAGAATTTCCTCCAATGTGGTGGTGGTGGGTGCTTGAGCCTAGGCCGCACTCACAGCAAAGTAGTGCACCATACAAGTGAGCTATTTATTACACACACACACACACACTCTTTTTTTTTTTTTTTTTTTTAAACCAGAGCTCAGCTCTAGCTTATGATTGTGTTAGGAACTGAGCCTGGAACTTTGGGGTCTCAGGCATGAAAGTCTTTTTGTAGAACCATTACACTGACTCCTCCATCAGATTTTCATCATTTCCTTCCTTCCTTCCTTCTTCAGGGCTATGACTGGAGCTTGGTGCCTGCATTACCAATCCACTGCTCCTGGCAGCCATTATTTTCTCCCGTTATTGTTGTTGTTGGATAGGACAGAGAGAAATAGAAAGAGGAGGGGAAGACAGGAGAGAGAGAGACACCTGCAGACCTGCTTCACTGCTTGTGAAACGACCCCCCTGCAGGTGGGGAGCCGGGAACTCGAACCCAGGTCCTTGCAAGTAGTACTTTGTATGCTTAACCCAGTGTGCCTGACCTCTTGTTTTTGTTTAAAAATTTTATTATTTTCAGTGGTGGGCAGAGCCCGTTGCTGTTAGTGAACCTGAATTTCATGAATAGACAACTTTGAAAAGAAGTGGTGGAATTAAAAAGAAAAGAACACACCCCAAAATCCCAGTCTCCCTTTTGTTTGTTACTATTCTTGTTATTAGTGTAAAGCTTGCTGTAGTCTCTTGCTGCCCTGGAGTGTATGCAGAAAGAGAACACACACACACACACACACACACACACACACACACCCCACACACACCACACACACACACAGTGGGGTGGTGCCAGTGAGAGCACAAAGCCTGCCTGTGTTAACCTGGTTATTGTTGGGCTTCCCCAGCAGGCAGTGACCCTGAGTGAGATGCTTCTTGCTTGGGTAAGTCAGATTTCTTCAGTAGAAGGTGCAAAATGAGCTCCTGAGACATTGCAGCACACCTTGAGTGGTGTGTGAGTGTTGCCACCAGGGTTAACCCTGGGGCGTTCTCTCCTGGCACCCATGTTTCCACCACCCCCCTTCTGTCCTTATTAGAACAGAAATTGAGAGTAGAAGGTGAGAAAGAGACACCTCTCTGCAGGTGGGAAAATGCTTGTTTTCAGAGGCAGAGGCAGAGAGGAGCACAGCACCAACGCTTCCTCCAGCATGGTGAGGCTTGGATGGAGCCTGGGTTGTGTTCATGGCGAAGCAGCGTGCTCTCCCAGTGAGCTCTTTCATTTGCCCTCGCCTCACTAGTGTTCATTTTGCTCAAAGCATCCAAAGTTTAGACAGAGTGCCAACACAGTTGGAGACATTGGATGTGGTACAAGTAAGTGTTTTAGATTCAATCTGGCATTGGTAGCTGGAAGAGGAGAGTGGTGGAGGCAGGACCAGCCTACTGCGGAAATGGGGAGGGGATGGTATGGGGAAGGGCAAAGGCAGGGCTAAATGGTTCACATTATTGGGCGGCATAAAGAAAGCTTCTGGGGGCCAGGTAGTGGCGCACCTGGTTGAGCGCACATGTTACAAGGACTCCGGTTCAAGTCTGCAGTCGCACCTGCTGGGGGAAAGCTTCACAAGTGATCAAGCAGGTCTACAGGTGTCTATCTCCCCTCCCCCCTTGATTTCTGGCTCTATCCAATAAATAAAGATTAAAAAAAGCTTCCAGAGATGTGTTTTTTTAAAAAAACATTTATTCCCTTTTGTTGCCCTTGTTTTATTATTGTAGTTATTCTTGTTGTCATTGTTGGATAGGACAGAGAGAAATTGAGAGAGGAGGGGAAGACAGACGGGGGAGAGAAAGACAGACACCTGCAGACCTGCTTCACCACCTGTGAAGCGACTCCCCTGCAGGTGGGGAGCCGGGGGCTCGAACCGGGATCCTTACGCTTGCCCTTGCCCTTAACCCAATGCGCTACCGCCTGACTCCCTTCCAGAGATGTTTTGGGGTTGCAGGTAGCAGGTGCTGAGCTAAATGCAGTTCTATTTACTGATTTACCTACCAGAACACTGCTAAGCTCAGGCTTATGGTGGTGCTGGGCATTGAACCTGCTGGTACCTCGGAGCTTTTGCAGAACTGTTATGACATCGCCCTGGCCTGCTAAAAACATCTTTAAAAGAAAAAACAAAACAAAACACAAGGGCAGTGGTAGATAGCATAATGGTTATGCAAAGAGACTCTCATGCCTGGGGCTCCAAAGTCCCAGGTTCAATCCCCTGCACCACCATAAACCAGAGTTTATGATAAAAAGAAAGAAGAAAAAAAAAGAAAATCTGAACAGGGTGGAGGGTAGATAGAACAATAGTTATGTAAATAGACTCTCATGCCCGAGGCTTCCAAATTCCTGGTTCAATCCTCCACCCCACCATAAGCCATAGCTGAGTAGTGTGCTCTGGTTTAAAAAAAAAAAAAAAAAAGAAAAGAAAAGAAAATCAGAACAATGGACCAAGATGCCTTGTGTAAGAAGTGGGGACCTCGGTGATGAATATTAAGTCCCTAGGCAGTGGCCTTGCTCCTGGTCGCTGGAGGAAGGTGATTTCACCTCTCCAGGGTCCTGTTGCCCCTACCCCCACCCCCACCCCCCATTGACAGAGTCTTTGGGAGCTAGAATTGAACCCAGCCTCTGGGGTGGCGATTGATTGTGAGGTCAGAGATGACCTGAGATAAGGCTGTGCCTTGAAAGACAAGAATTGTTTCTTCTTTTTTAAGCCAGAGCACTGCTCACCTCTGGCTTCTGGTGGTGCAGGGGATTGAACCGGGAACTATAGAACCTCAGGCATCAGTCTTTTTGCATAAGTATTATGCTGTCTACCCCTTGCCTGAGCAAAAGCTTCCAAAGGAGAGTTTCTCCTAGAAGCTCCAGGGTATGATGGAAGTGAAAGTCTAAGGAAGCCTTCTCATGAATAATGCAGTACCTACCGGTTTAGTCCCTAGAGGCCAGTTGGATGAGGTACCCTTCCTCCCTGCTCCTGACTCCCAGGACTTTTGAGAAAAATCATCTGGACCAGGCAGGAGTTGTGCAGTGGGCAGTGGATAAAGCACAGGACTTGCAAGCTGAGGTCCTGAGTTTAATCCCTGGCATCAAATGTGCTGGAACAGTGCTCTGGCTCTCTCTGGAATAGGTAGAAATTAAAAAGAAAAAGTTGGCTTGCTTTCAGACTCTGTTTCGTGCCTTACCAGTAGTCACCTGTCTTTTAAGTGTGGAGTAGGAGGCAGGCATGGAGAGTAGGGTTTTTACACCTTAAGACTGGGTTGTTCAATATTTCAGTTTTTTGTTGCTTTCTGTTTTTATAAAAGTAGAGACAGGGGAGTCGGGCAGTAGCGCAGCGGGTTAAGCACACATGGCGCAAAGCGGAAGGGCCTCCTTAAGGATCCAGGTTCGAGTCCCGGCTCCCCACCTGCAGGGGAGTCACTTCACAAGCGGTGAAGCAGGCCTGCAGGTGTCTGTCTTTCTCTCCCCCTCTCTGTCTTTTCCTCCTCTCTGTGTTTCTCTCTGTCTTATCCGACAACGACAACATCAATAATAACAATAATAACTGCAACAGTAAAACAACAAGGGCAACAAAAGAGAAAAAATAAATATTAAAAAAAAAGTAGAGACAGGAAGGTGGGGAGTCCAAAGAGACCAGCATCAGTGTTGTAGGAGTGGGGCTCAAACTTGGGTCATGCACTTGGCAAAGCAGAGCACTATCCAAGTGGGCTCTTTCTCCAGCACTGCTTTAGCTTCTTGCTTAGTAAAATGAAAATGACAGTCTGTGCAGAGCAGTGACCCCTTTTTCATGGTTAGGATGTTTACTTTTGTTCTTCCTTAACCATCCATCAGAATACATCAGTTTTTCTTTTCTTTCTTTTTTCTTTCAGGATCTGTAAGATTACTTACTTAGTGGGACTCTGGCCCTTTTGTGCTGGGAACTTGTGTACAAATAAGATAGGGATTAATGTGAGGTGTTGTCTGTAATAGCAGGTTTCACATGCCCCAGGAGGCTGGAGCTCAAGAGAAAGGCCTGTTCCTTTGTTTGTGTGTTCGCCCGACTCCCCACTGGCTCTGCAGAAATGCTGGGGGCACAGCTGGCAACTCTACCTGGCCCCTGCCTCCTCCCCCTCTGCTCTGCAGGCTGGCCGGCCTGTTGACGCCTGTTGACTCTCTGTCCTGGCCAGAGAGCTGAACTGGGTCAGGCACTTTCCCATTCTTGGAGTGTCACCCCGGAAACAGGAGGCGATCCAGTTCATGTGGCAAAGAAGCTGAAAGGTCACAGTGAGAAGTCCGAATCTCTGACAAGGGAAACTAAGACACCCCTCTCTCTGACTTACCCGCCTCCGAAGCCCCTGTCTTCTTGGGGAGGGAGTTCTAGGCCTCCTCAAAGCTATGCATTTTCTTTTAAAAAATATTTAATGGTCCGGGAGGTGGTGCAGTGGATAAAGCAGCGGACTCGGCAAGCATGAGGTCCTGAGTTCGATCCCTGGCCGCACATGTGTCAGAGTGATGTCTGTCTCTTTCTCTCCTCCTATGTTTCTCATTAATAAATGAATAAAATCTTTAAAACATTTTAATTTCACGTGGTGCAAAGCGCAAGGACCGGCATGAGGATCTTGGTTCGAGCCCCCAGCTCCCTGGCTCCCCACCTGCAGGGGAGTTGCTACACAGGTGATGAAGCAGGTCTGCAGGTGTCTGTCTTTCTCTCCCCCTCTCTGTCTTCCCCTCCTCTCTCCATTTCTCTCTGTCCTATCCAACTATGATGACATCAGTAACTACAACAACAATAAAAAACACAAGGGCAACAAAAGGGAAAATAAATAAATAAATAAATAAATTTATTCATTTGTTGGTTAGAGACAGAGAAATTGAGAGGGAAGGGAGAGATAGAGATATATAAGTTCATGAAGCTTTCCCCCTGCAGGGCCCTTGAACCCAGGGTCTTGAATTCAACCAGGTGTGCCACTCCTGGGCAGGGTCTCCTCACTCCTGTGTGCCTGCCTGCATGATATACTTTACACACCTGGGATTGTACTTTCACACACTTGCCCGAACTGGGCTTTCTTTCAGAAGACTCTGTCTTCCAACAAAATGTACTCTTTTCATCTCATGCTCTGTTGCTTTGATAGATGCAGAATATTGGCTTTGATTTGCTTAACCAATTATTTTTGAGGGGAAAAAAAAAGTGGGAGGAGGGCACTGAAATAGTTCACGTAGCCAGTGGCACTGCTTTGACATATGCACAGCCCAGGTTTGAGCCTGGCCCACACTGCATGGAGGGGAGCTTTAGTCCCGTGGTGTCTCTCCCTCTTGCTGTCTCTATCTTGAAAGAAAAAAGAAAGATTGATTTAATAATAAGAGAAAGGAGAGGCGAGAGGACCAGAGCTTCACTCTGGGGCATGTGATGCTGGGGATTGAGCCCAGCTTGAGAGTCCAGTGCTTTATCTGCTGTGCCATCTCTCAGGATGCTCAGTTGTTCAGTCTGTTCTCTATGGCATATTCAAATTATTTTTAGTCGAATATCTTAACCATGAATAGATGAATCCCCCCCAGATAAGCTTTAATCACTAGACTTTTTTTTTTTTTAAAGATTTTATTTATTAATGAGAAACATAAGAGGAGAGAAAGAGCCAGACATCAGTCTGGTACATGTGCTTCTGGGGGTTGAACTCAGGACCTCATGCTTGAGAGTCCAATGTTTTATCCACTGCACCACCTCCCGGACCACATCACTAGACTTGAGTCACTACTACCTTTTACATTTGAAATTTTAAGTTTGAACTTTTCTTAGTCACTTTTTATCTTATATTTCAAAGTGAATAAGAATTTAGTGTCCATGGCTTTGAGTATTTTTCATGCCTCAGTTCATGCGGTTAGTTTCAGGTATATAACATAGTATTTGATATTTGCCTCTATTGGAAAATACAAGTACATATAGTGCCTTTTTTTTTTTTTTTCTTGTGATGAGAACTTTAAATCTGCTCCCCTAGGAACTTTGAAATGTATAAGACAGGGAGTCCGGCATTAGTGCACCGGGTTAAGCACACGGTGAGCGAAGTGTAAGGACCCTTGTAAGGATCCCAGTTCGAGCTGCTGGCTCCTCACCTGCAGGGGAGTCCCTTCACAGGCAGTGAAGCAGGTCTGCAGGTGTCTACCTTTCTCTCCCCTCTCTGTCTTCCCCTCCTCTCTTCACTTCTCTCTGTCCTATCCAACAATGATGACATCAACAACAACAACAATAGCTACAACAACAATAAAAAAGCAGCAAGGGCAACAAAAGGGAAAATAAATATAAAAAATTATAAAAAAAAAAAGACTAGCTTGAAATGTATAAGACAGTAATGTGTTTTAAATGGGGTGGAGGGAAGCAGCACTGGAGAAGGTCTGTAGTCTGGTCACCCTGAGCTGGTTTTGATTATTCATACTTCTGAGAGAAGTGCGTGTAGTGGAGAGGACAATGGAGCAGGACAGACACAGGGTACCTCTCCACCACCCAGGGAGCTGCCCCATGCTGTCCTGGCTTCTCTGCGGTGGCAGCTGGCATTGAACTGGCCCCCACAACAGGGCACACAGTTGGCCCAGCATCACCTGCCTTGCCACAGTGCCAGCTGAGATGAGCCGCCCCACACCTGACTCTCTTCCAGAGGGGAGTTTGTATCCGTGGGCTGCCATCACCCCTGCATACACCAGCTTGTACTCTCTCCCTGTGACTTGGGTTTTGTTTAGTTTACACTTCTGGCGCTACTCAGGTGCCCTCTTTGACCATCCATGTGTGGGAGCAGAACCGAGTCCCAGCCACCACCTTGGGAGTACCACACGAAGGGCAAGCTTTGCTGTGGTCTCTCTCCCACTCTTCCTCTTTCACTCTCTATCAGGAAACAAAATCGAGTCTCATGATTTTTTTTTCCCACGATCGAGTGGAACTACCCCAGCAAAACCATGGTGGCCAAAAAAAAGGGAATCTCCTTTGGTAGTAGAGACCATTACTTATTAATATGTGAGTCTCTGGCTGGGTCTCTGCAGGTCCCCCCACCCCCTTTTTGCTAAAGTTTTTATTTATTGATTGATGAGACAGATAGAGAATGAGAACCAGACATCACTTTGGTACATGTGCTGCCAGGGACTGAACTTGGGACCTCATGCTTGAGAATCCAATGCCTTATCCACTGTGCCACCTCCTGGATCACATCCCTTTAAGATTTTTTTTTTTTTAACTTTTATTTACTGAATAGAGACAGCTAGAAATCAAGTGGGAAGGGGGATAATAGAGAGGGAGAGAAGGAGAGAGACACTACTAAACCACTTGTAAAGCTTTCCTCCTGCAGGTAGGGACTAGGGGCTCAAACCCGGGTCCTTGCACACTGTAACGTGTGTGCTCAACCGGGTGTGCCACTGCCCGTCCTGTAGCCCCCTCTCAAAATTAATGTATGAGACCATTCAGTCCTTGTCTTTCTGTGTGACCTGCTCACCTACTGTAATGCCCTCTGGGTCCATTCCAGGTTGTGGCAGATGGCAAGAATGCATTTTTTTTTTTTTTTTTTGGCTGAATACTCTACTGTGGGCATACACCATGTGCTCTTTACTCACTCCCAAATGGACATTTGGGTTGTTTCACTCCGAGTAATCAGGAAAATGCGTTTTTCTTCCTGGTTCCTGGTTTGAAACTCTGGGAACCTTTGGAATGTCCTGAGCAAGGAGGGGGTGGGGGTGGGGGTGGGGGTGGGGGGATGATGATGATAGTGCCTTTTGTCATAGTAAGATGCTGTGGGGAGTGAAGCCAGCCTTGTGGTGAGAGGGTTAGGACTCCCAGCCAGCCACTGAGCCCACCCACCACTGGCTAGGGAGACGAGGCCCCTTCAAGAATGGGCACTGTCCTGGTTGGGGGGGGGGCTGGAGGGTGCACCTGCAGAGGCCATGGGCACTTCCCACCCCTTTCTCAACCTTGCTACTGTCAAAGCCAGATCGAAGCTGCATTTCAAAGTAATGGACACTAAGGAGAAGGGTCCAAGAGCTTCAGACAAGCCTGAGCCATGCACAAAGCCTGCTCATGCTGGATGCTCCGAGGTCTCGGGTTCAGTCCTAGGCACTACCACAACCAGTGCTGAGCAGTGAGTGCTCTGGTTAAAAACCAAGATGAAGCAAAACAAAACAAAAATGCCGGGGTTTCGTGTCAGGCTTCTATAGGGGTGTGTGTGTGTGTGGGGCAGGGAGCAGTGATGTAGGATGTGCTGTGCTGTCTGTAGGTGGGCAGGGAGGTAGTACCAGAGTTAAATAGGATGGCAGGTTGCTGTCCTGTCAGTAGAATTGGCTCTTGAAGGTGGAGAGAGGTACAGCCCCACACCTCTGCTGCATCACGTATTTGTGTGCCTGTGTGTGTTGGCATCAGGTCCAGGAAGCCATGCCGAAGTCTTGCTTGTCGAGAACACTGCAGTGCATGTGGGTGCTTTATCCCTGACAAATGCCTAGAAGAGGGACTACTTACTGGCTCCTTGGTTCATTCTGCTTCTCCTGCTGAGGGGCCGCCATGGCCCAGGCCCCTCGCAGTGTTTGCCCGGGGCTCCCTTTTCTCTGCCTCCTGGCCAGCACCTGTTCTAGCTGGTCCGTCTGCAGTGGCCATCCAGTAGGTGAGGTGTGACCTCATGTGGTCTCTGTTTGCTGGCTTGCTTATTTTGCCGCCAGGGTTATTGCTGGGGCTTGGTACCTGCATAACAAATCCACCACTTGCAGTGGCTGTTTTCCTCCCTGCTCCACCTTTTTGACAGAGAGAGGAATTTAGGGGTGGGCTGAGAGTGAGAAAGAGACCCACCTGGAGCACCTCTCCACTGCTCGGGAAGCTTCCCAGGGCTTTGAACCTGTGCCCTCAGGCCTGGTAATGTGTGTGTTCATGTGCCCGTTGGCCGCCTGTGCCTTTGGGAACACGTCTGCTCAGATCCTCTGTGCGCTTTAAGCCAGATTTCTGAGCTTGTCCACTGAATCTCCATATTCAGACAGTATTTACTCTGTGACTTCTCTCCGCTTACTTTGTATATCTCTTGCTTTCTTGCTTTCTTTCTTTTTCCCCAAGCTCATTCCCGTTGAAGCCAGTATCAGCAGTAATTCATTCCTTTTTACGGCTGAGTGATAAGTCATTGTGCACAGGCTGTATTTCACTTACCTGTGTGAGCTATTTCCCCAGCCCTAAATATTTACTTTTTGGGCAGGAGTGCTGGGTGGGGGGGACCTAGGATTTCATACCTAGCAGGCATGCACTATGCCCTGACTCCTGCCCATCTTAAAACTGTTTTTATTGTTGTTGTTGTTTGTAACTTAGAAGAGTTCTGTGTTATTGATATAAGTTGCTTATCAGATATATAATTGTTAAATATTTCCTTCTATTCTAGGAGTTGTCCCTCCCCCATCACTCACGTACCGAAGCTTCCTTCAGTGTAGTGGGGGCCAGGATTGAACCAGCTATTTTGCTAGCCCAGAATCAGAGGTTTAGACTGTGATGTGTTTAGACCAGTTCTTTTTGTGTTTCTTTTGTTTGGCTATGCTTTTGGTCTAGTTGATCATGCTTTTGGATGTCACAGCGAAGAATCCTTTGCCAAACCAAGATCATGAAAACTTCTTATATATATATTTATTCCCTTTTTGTTGCCCTTGTTTTTATTGTTGTAGTTATTATTGATGTTGTCATTGTTGGATAGGACAGAGAGATGGAGAGAGGAAGGGAAGACAGGGAGAAAGACAGACAACCTGCAGACCTGCTTCACCACCTGTGAAGCGACTCCCCTGCAGGTGGGGAGCCTGGGGCTCAAACCAGGATCCTTACGCTGGTCCTTGTGCTTTGCGCCATGTGCACTTAACCCACTGCACTATACCTGACACTCTCCCCCCCATGAAAACTTCTGTATCTTCTTTGGGGAATTTTAAAGTATTAGTTTTGAACTCCTCTTGCTTTGATTTTCAGACACGGACATAGTAGTACAGCTTTGTTCTTTGACTGTCTTGTCCCAGCACCATTGGCTGAGACAACTGCGCTTTTCCATTGAGTGGCCTGGCACATTGTTGACAGCCAGTTGTCCATGAGCGTAGGTGGGTTTCTTTCTAGACTTCGAGTTCTGTGTCACTTATTACATGTCTCTCATTGTGCTGTGGCGATCCTGTCTTGATTAATGATGAGTTTACTAAGTCCTGCTTTTGTCTGTTTTTACTCCCTAAGTCCCCCCTCCCCCTTTCTCCAGAACCCTGCTCAGCTCTGGCTGATGGTGGTGCTGGGGATTGAATCTGGGATTTTGGAGGCTTGGGCCTGAAGGTCTTTTGTACTGTTCTCTAACCCCCACCCCTCTGTTCTTAATTAGGATTGTTTTTGGCTGTTTAGGGTCCCAGCAGAGTCAGTTTGTCTATTTCTACAAAGATAGCAGTTTTAGAGATTAGATAGTGTCAGTCAGTTTGGGATATGTTTTTTCTAAACAAAGTTAATTGTTGGGTTATCAGAAAATTCATGATGCATTTTTGCATGGAAAAGCATACATCGTGACCTTTTAACAACCTAGAAGCTTAAGCCAGGAACATGGGATGTTTTCCTGTTTATTTAGAGCTTTAATTTCTTTAGTGATTATTTTACATTTTTAGAATGTAAATTTTATCCTGAAATACTTTATTGTGCTTTACGTTATTGTGAATAAAATTATTTTTCTTTGGTTTTCAAATTGTTCAGTGCCATCCTATTTTCAGAAATACTTTATTCTAAGGAGAGATACAGGGAGAAAGATTTCACATGTGGGAAGGAGGGATGGATGAGTGGGTGGAGGGCCAAGTATGCACCAGAGGCCTGCTGAGCTCTGACTGATGGGGGTGTTGGAGACTAAAACTGGGACCTTGGAGTCTCAGGCATCAGAGTCTTTTGCAGAACCATTATGTTGTCTTCCCAGCCCTAATAACATTATTTTAAAATAAATTTTATTTTTACTTTTGCTCAGTGGGAAAGGAACCCAGGACCTTACACATGCATGATATCACTTCTGTGTGGCCTTCCTGGCCATTTGTTGTTGTTGTTGTTGTTTATTAGAGGAGGAGAGAGGGGAGACAGATATCACAGCTCCACCCCACCACCTGCCTTGAGATCAGATGTTTTGTGTATGTGTCTGCTAAGTCTATCTCACCCAAGGCAGCATTCAGATCCATCGGATGGTCTGTCTAGTGCTAGAGACACCCTGCCATCTCCGTGCCCACGTGTGGTGCCTGCTTGGTGAGTCCCTGGATCTTCAGTAGTCTTGAAGAAGGTTGAGCGCCATAATCTTTATGTATTAACCATCTTTGTCTCTTACTGTCTTTTTGTTCGGAATCTTTAGCAACAGGGGTGTGTTTTAAGAAATGCATCCCTAGGTGGTCTCATGGCTGTGTGGATGGTATTGTGTGTCTTATTTCTCAGCCAGTACTTGTCCAGATTGCAGCACAGTGGCTTAGGGTGGCATCCTATAAGACCAGCAGGCCTCCATGACTTCTCAGTGTGGCTTCTCGGTTCCACTGCCTTAACGTTCTCACTGTGTCAAGTCTGGAAGGGCTTCAGTTTTAGCCTTGATCCTTCCCCCAAATAAGATAGTCATGTGCCTCTAGAGCCTTGGGACCTGGCATTAACCTGGCCCCTTAGGAATGAAAGTGGTTTGGTGCAAAAAGACTCAGGCCTGAGGTACCAAAGATCCAGGATTAATCCCCAGCACCATAAGGCAGAGCTGAGCAGAACTCTGGTAAAAAAAAAAAAAAAAAGAGCCAGCGATCTCTTCCATGTTGAAAATATGTTTTAACAAGTACTTTTTTTCCCACAGTCGGCTTATTTGGAGTGGCCACCCCCCAAAAAAAAAAAATTTCATCAGCACTCCTCGCCATTCACTTTCTTTCACATTATGTGGTGGCTGATGACTTGGAAGGTGTTGTAAATACTCAGAGCTAGTTCAGTGCCATTGTGCTGTCGGTAAAGTCAAGACACATTTTTGCATAGGAAAAAACATAGGAAAATATGTCATGGCTTTTCAGCCTTTGCTTTCAGCATCACAGCCAAGCTCATTGCTTTGGCAATTGTGGTTATAATGTTGACTAAATGAAAATAATAATAATAATTATAGCAATTATTTTGTCATTACCAGTCCTGCTTCAAAATACTCTGAACAGACATTTTTATGCAGCTATGATGTCGATGTCACTCTTGGACCATTATATCTTAAGAAAGAGATGTTCATTTATACTGATGACATTTACTCTTAAGAGTTCAGTGTATGTTGATTAAGAACAAGAAAAAAATAAGAGCATTATCAGGACTGGAGAGGTAGCATAGTGGTTTTGCAAAAAACTCATACCAGGGGCTCTGAGGCCCAAGGTTCTAATCACTAGCACTGCCTTAAATCAGATTTCAGCAGTGGTCTGATTGCACGTGCGTGCATGCGCGCGCGCGCACACACACACACACACACACACACACACACACACACACACACACACGGCCAGATGGTAGCACACCTGGTTGAATGCACATGCTACAAGGCACAAGGACCTGCGTTTCCACCTGCAGGAGGAAAGCTTTGCGAGTGGTGAAGCAGGGCTGCAAGTATCTCTTTTGTCTCTTTCCCTATCACTCCCTTCCCTCTCAATTTCTGGCTTTCTCTACAGTAATCCAATAAACAAACAAACAAAACAAATAAAAAACAAGAAAGAAAAGCTTAAATACACACACACACACAAATACAATATCTTTCATACTTCTAAGAAAATTTTGACTAACTTTTAAAAAATATTTATTTTATTTATTCCCTTTGTTGCCCTTGTTGTTTTATTGTTGTAGTTATTATTGTTGTCGTTGTTGGATAGGACAGAGAGATGGAGAGAGGAGGGGAAGACAGAGAGGAGGAGAGAAAGACACCTGCAGACCTGCTTCACCGCCTGTGAAGCGACTCACCTGCAGGTGGGGAGTGACTAACTTTTTAAAGATGTATTTATTAATGAGAGAGAGGGGAGGAATAGAGAATAGAGAAGGAGACCATCACTCTGACACATGTGGTGCTGGGGATTGAGCTTGGAAGCTCCAACGCTTTATCCACTGCACCCCCTCCTAGGCTGCTCCAAGGAAAATTTAAAAGTTTCATAGTATTTTTAAAAAATTTAATTTATAAAACGGAAATATTGACAAGACTATAGGCTAAGAGGGATACATTTCCACACAATTCCCACCTCCAGAATTCTGTATCTTATCCCCTCCCTTGATAGCTTCCCTATATATATTTTCTCTGATTGTCAGAGAAATGCAAATCAAGACAACAATGAGATATCACTTCACTCCTGTGAGAATGTCACACATCAGAAAAGGTAACAGCAGCAAATGCTGGAGAGGGTGTGGGGTCAAAGGAACCCTCCTGCACTGCTGGTGGGAATGTCAATTGGTCCAACCTCTGTGGAGAACAGTCTGGAGAACTCTCAGAAGGCTAGAAATGGACCTACCCTATGACCCTGCAATTCCCCTCCTGGGGATATATCCTAAGGAACCCAACACACCCATCCAAAAAGATCTGTGTACACATATGTTCTTGGCAGCACAATTTGTAATAGCCAAAACCTGGAAGCAACCCAGGTGTCCAACAACAGATGAGTGGCTGAGCAAGTTGTGGTATATATACACAATGGAATACTACTCAGCTGTAAAAAATGGTGACTTCACCGTTTTCAGCCGATCTTGGATGGATCTTGAAAAAATCATGTTGAGTGAAATAAGTCAGAAACAGAAGGATGAATACGGGATGATCTCACTCTCAGGCCGAAGTTGAAAAACAAGATTAGAAAAGAAAACACAAGTCGAACCTGAAATGGAATTGGAGTATTACACCAAAGTAAAAGACTCTGGGGTGGGTGGGTGTGTGGGGAGAATACAGGTCCATGAAAAATGATGAATGAAATAGTGGGGGTTGTATTGTTAAATGGGAATCTGGGGAATGTTATGCATGTAAAAAAAAAAAGAAGTAGAAACGCAAAGCAGAAATTGACTGAGTTTGGAGTATGGCACCAAAGTAAGAAAGCAGTACACTAGAGTTTGCAGTGAGTACCTCCCTAATACTTCCTCTCCACTTTTCCAAGCTTCCCTATTCTTTATACCTTTGGGGATATGGACCCAGGATCATTGTGGGGTGCAGAAGGTGGACAGTTTGGCTTCTGTAATTGCTTCCCTGCTGAACATGGGCATAGGCAGGTCAATCCATACTCCCAGCCTGTCTCTCTCGTTCCCTAGTGGGGTAGGGCTCTAGGGAGGCGGTGGGGTCGTCTGTCCAGGGAAGTCAGGTTGGCATCATGGTAGCATCTGGAATCTGGTGGCTGAAAAAGAGTTAACATATAAAGCAGAGAGGGAGTTGGGAGGTAGCGCAGCGGGGTAAGCACAGGTGGCACAAAGCACAAGGATCCTGGTTCAAGCCCCCAGCTCCCCACCTGCAGGGGAGTCTCTTTACAGATGGTAGGTGAAGCAGGTCTGTAGGTGTCTGTCTTCCCCTCCTCTCTCCATTTCTCTCTGTCTTGCCCAACAACAATGACATCAGTAACAACAATAAATATATATTTTTAAAAAGGTACATAGCAGAGCAAATTGTTGACTAATCATGAACCTAAAGGCAAGAATATTGCAGATGAAGATTTGAGGTCTCCGTTTTGGAAAAAGCTAGTAGGTCTGTTTCAGGTATATTCCAAGGGGCCAATGACTTTACTAGTTTTTACCTGAGCCCAACAGCTTAGGCAAAATATATGCTGGTGGACTGAAGGTATTCCCTGGGGAGATGGTGTCATATTGGAAAAAGGACCAGAAAGCTTCATCAGGAAAGAGAGTAGCTCCCAAATATGGGGAAAGTGTATAAAAATATTGTTAATTGTAAACCCCATTGATTTGATCTGGGGCCCATATTCAGCACAGGGGCCTATGTGACCCTGTAGGTCTGAGCTCACATTTTGTGGTCACAGTTAGGAACGTTTCAAGCTGCCCCAATTTCAGAACCCATCTTGCTCAGGTGGAACATAGAGCATGTTGTCTAACCTCCCTTCCGAGAATGGAATAGTCCTTACCATTGTTGACCCACATTGAGGGCAAGGTCCTATAGGGGCCCACAAAGGGGTCGGTTATGTTGTTCCTGATAGAGATTACCAGTGACAGTGGCGAGAGATCTGTTAGAGGTCTACGCCCATCATGTCTATGTGGGAATCCCAGGACTCCCTGACTAGGGCCCCAGGTGATGGGGTGGCCAGGTAGTGACTAGAGAGTCA
The DNA here is from genome assembly GCF_950295315.1 of Erinaceus europaeus. Classification (NCBI taxonomy): domain Eukaryota; kingdom Metazoa; phylum Chordata; class Mammalia; order Eulipotyphla; family Erinaceidae; genus Erinaceus; species Erinaceus europaeus. The sequence continues at coordinate 61,006,033 of NC_080166.1, read as the reverse complement.
TCATTAAAGTATGCCAGTCTTTTGCCCTTGTTCAACTTTTGTAGTCCTTACTTTGTCTACCAAGGTTAGCTTTGGAGTGATTGAGGGACCCATAATAGGAGGTAGGTGAGGAGCATGTCTAGGTCTAAGTAGAAACTGTTTCATTTGGTACTTTAAGGTATAAAAGTTTCATAGTATTTACTTACCACATTGATGATAATCTTTCATCACTGTGTGATTGTTTTTTTTTTTGTTTGTTTTTTATGGTCAAGGCTCTAAGGCTTTATAGTGGGTATATAGGCATTTCTTCTTCTTTTTTAATATTACATTTATTTGCTAGAGACAGCCTGAAAGGGGATGTATATAGAGAGAGACCGAGAGACACCTGCAGCCCTGCTTTACCAGTTGTGAAGCTTTCCCCCTGCAGGTGGGGACCAGCGGCTTGAACCCGGGTCTTTGTGCACTGTAACATGTGCACTCAACCAGGTGTGCTACCCTGGCCCCCAGGTATTCTGTTGAATAGTTGTCTTGACTCTGTGGTTTCTGGGACCCTTTGATACATTCAGGTCAGTTATCCCAGAGAACATTGTATGGTTTGGCCTTTTCTGTTTCCTTACAGTGTAGATTGAAGTTCAACACTTTTTAGCAAGGCCACTTTATAGGTGTTGAGTACTGTCTGCATCACAGTGGGCTTTTTATCATTCCCCATAGTGTCCTGGGAATTAATGGGTGAATTCTGGGGCGATTAGATGGGAAGGCAGTGTTGTTGTGTAGTGGGAGCAGACTTGCTAGGTGTAGGGCATAACCAGCAGTGAAGAATTCACTTCCACCCTCAGAACCTTGCTGTGCATAGGTTAAGAAAAAACCTTGGAGAGTGTGCCTGGTCTGAAACTCATCGTTGAGTCAGGCTCCTACCACACTGGAGGAAACTTCAGTGTTGTGGTCCCTTTGCCTCTCACTGCCTGTCTGAAAAAGTCAGCCTGGAACTTGTCCTCCCTATAAAGCAACAGTGGCAGGGACTGCCCCACTCTTTGAAGGGAGGCTGGGTCAGCCTATTCTGCCACTCAAGGAAGACTGGCCCTGAAATGAGTGCAGCCTAGAAGGTTCCCAGTTGTGACCATGGACTGTGAGCTCGTACTGACTAGGACTCAGGTCACAAGGCTCCTGTGCTAAATATGAATATATATATATATATAGGCTCTAGGTCAGGTGTATTTTATTCACATTTTCTTCAAGTCTGGGAGCTACTCTCTGCCCTAATCCAACTTTTGAGGCCTATTCTCTGCTCTTGACACCATCTTCCCAGACAATACTTTTAGTCCACCTACATGTTAGCTGTCAGGTTCAAGCAAAAACTACAAAAGTCATGGACCCCTGGGAACACACCTAAAATTGACTTCCTAGCTTCCTTAATATCCCTATTCTCAGCTTTTCTATTTCTACATCAAGATCCCATCCTGATTCCTTGGGCAGACAACCTCATCTCCCCAGAGTCCTGCTCCACTAGGGAAAGATAGAAACAGGCTGGAGTGTGGATCCACCTGCCAACACCCATGTCCAGCGGAGAAGCAATTACAGAAGCCAGACCTTCCACCTTCTGCACCCCATAATTATCTTTGGTCCATTCTCCTAGAGAGGGGGAGAAATGCTAGGGGAAGATAACCAGGACCCAGAGAGAGAGAAGAGAACAAGAGGAAGGTCATTTGAAAGTAGTGGTAAGTATGGGTGTGACTAGGCAGGGAAGAAAAGGCAGGACCATAGGGGAAAAAAATGGGTATATATATATATATAGTTAAGGAAATATAGTCAGCCCGTATCTGTGACCTTAGGAGAACTGCTGTGGTTTCCAATAGAGGGAATTGGGGACACACAACTCTGGTGGTGGGAATGATGTAGAATTATACCCCCGTTATATTTTATAAATCAACATTAAGTCACTAGTAAGAAAAAAAAGTTAGCCTGAAGCAGTGAAGCTCCTTCAGTGACTAAGGAAGGAAGGAATCTATTTAAATATAAATGCAGGCTACTATTTTACATTTAAATGGTCTCTTTTGTGATTTTTTTTTTTTTTTTTTTTTGTAAATCTCCCTTTTGGAATGTGGCTCTTGTGTGGAAAAGGGGAGCTTGTATTTTTTTGTGTTTGGGACACTATCCTAAGTGTTTCTAATATGTTTCTAAGGCAGTGGAAAGCCTTCTGCAGTCAGGGTCTTCATCAAGGGTTGCATTTGCCTTGCTGGTGCTACAGCACTGCCAGTCTGCATGTGTGCATTTGGTTGTATGGGTCAGACTGCATCTTCTGGAAAGATCCTGCCTACAGGCTTGCAGTTTTTAAATAATGCATTTCACTTTATGTCTCTTTTTGACTATAGTTAAGTAATGTTTTTATTCTTGGATGGAGGAAGGGTTATATATCAGTGTTCTTTTCACGATGGTAAGGAGAGGGAGCTAAAAAAGTATACAGGGGGCTGGCAAAAGACAGCATAATGGTTCTGCAAAAAGACTCTCATGCCTGAGACTCCAAAGTTCCAGGTTCAGTGCCCAGCACCACCACAGCCAGAGCTGAGCAGGGCTGTGGGTAAAGCAAGCAAGCAAGCAAGCAGGTGTCTGGGCCACAGAATGGACAGAAGGCCAGCTGAGGAACCTGCCAGAAGCTAGGGTGGCTCTCAGGATCCTGTTTTGGTGGCAGCTGAGATACCACTGCTGTTCACTGGGATGGGAACAGAGGCCAGGTGAAACTGCGCAAATGTGGGCGTTGAGTTTCGGGCTGATGGGTAAGACTGAAGGAAAGAGGCTGATAGCTAGTTATGGACAGAGGGGAATTGGGGTCTCAGAAGAGGGGGCCAGGCAACATGAGCAGTAAGCACCGATTCAAAGTCGGGGCTTAGAAACACAGGTCTGCGTTGGGCTTCTCCTGACATTGGGCAAAGTTCCTTAACTGTTCTTTTTTTTTTTTTTCCTTAACTGTTCTTAATAGTTTCCTTAAAAAAAAAAAAATGGGGCTATGACACCTGTTCATTAATTTATTAGAAGAAGTAAAATGCCTTAGAACATGTAAGATGCCTGCATACGCTGTAAAAGTTGTACTCAAGGGAGTTGGCGGTAGCACAGCAGGTTAAGCACAGGTGGTGCAAAGTGCAGGATCCCGGTTCAAGCGCCAGGCTCTCCACCTGCAGGGGAGTCGCTTCACAGGCAGTATCTTTCTCTTCCCCCCCTCTGTCTTCCCCATCTCTCTCCATTTCTCTTTGTCCTATCCAACAACAATGACATCAATAACAACAACAATAATAACTACAACAATAAAACAACAAGGGCAACAAAAGGGAATAAATAAATAAATAAATAAGAAGTTGTACTCAAGCCACTCACTATTTACCATATGTTCAGTACCTACTAAGAACTGGGAGTTACTAAGCAGATTATCTCATTAGCTTCTATTGGGCTGTTGGAAAGGTCATGACGTATTTTTCTTTTCTTCCTTCCTTCCTACCTTCCTTCCTTCCTTCCTTTCTTCCTTTCTTTCTCTCTCTTTCTTTCTTTCTTTCTTTCTTTCTTTCTTTCTTTCTTTCTTTCTTTCTTCTAGAGTACTGCTCAGCTCTGGTTTATGGTGGTGTGGGGATTGAACCTGTGACTTTGGAGCCTCTGGCATGAGAGTCTTTTGGCATAATTATGCTGTCTACCTCTGGCATGAGAGTCTCTTGGCATAATTATGCTGTCTACCCCCACCCTATTTATATCTTTTTCTATGAAAAATGTGTCTTGACTTTTCCAACAACCCAATCCAAAATAATTTTCAAAGTTTATTCATGAGAAAGATAGGAGGAGAGAGTGAAAGAACCAGACACATGCTGCTGGGGATTGAACTTGGAACCTCATGCTTGAGAGTCCAATGCTTCATCCACTGCGCCTCCTCCCCGACCACACCAAAATAATTTTAAGTTTATTATTTTTAAATTTTTTTATTATCTTTATTTATTTATTGGATAGAGACAGCCAGAAATTGAGAGAAGGAGGGTAGATAGAGAGGGAGAGACAGAGAGACACCTGCAGATCTGCTTCACCACTCGCAAAGCTTTCCCCCTGCAGGTGGGGACTGGAGACTCGAACCTGGGTCCTTGTGCACTATAATATGTGCACTCAACCAGGTGCGCCACCACCTGGGCCCCCAAAATAATTTTTTAAAAAATATTTGCTTATTGAGGGATAAATGGTGTCACACCTGGTTGAATGCACACGTTAGCATCTCAAGGACCTGGGTTCAAGCCCCCTGTGTCTACCTGTAGGGCGGAAACTTCTCAAGCATTAGAGAAGTACTGTAGGTGTCTCTCCTCCTCCCTATCTTCCCCTTTCCTCTTAATTTCTCTCTATCCTGTCAAATAAAGATAAATATTAAAAAAAACAAAAATATTTATTAGAAGAGAATTTTTTATTTTTATTTTATTTATTTATTCCCTTTTGTTGCCCTTGTTTTTTTTTTTTATTGTTGTAGTTATTATTGTTGTTGTTGTTGGATAGGACAGAGAGAAATGGAGAGAGGGAGGGGAAGACAGAGAGGAGGAGAGAAAGATAGACACCTGCAGACCTGCTTCACCGCCTGTGAAGGGACTCCCCCTGCAGGTGGGGAGCCGGGGCTCGAACCGGGATCCTTATGCGGGTCTTTGTGCTTTGCGCCACCTGTGCTTAGCCCGCTGTACTACACCCCGACTCCCCGAAGAGAATATTTTAAAGAAAGATTTACTTATCCCCATACTTATCAGCTTCACTGGCACATGCAGTTCCGGGGACCAAACTCAGGACGTCATGCCTGAGTGCCACCTCCCTAGCTGCTGCAAACAGTATTCTTATGAGAAGACAGACTTGGAGGACTGAATGGAGATTTGGGAGCCACCAAGCAGAGAACAAGCTTAAGGTGACCAGGGTTGAGTCTAAAGCCACCTGGCCTGTGTTCTCCATGCATGGGCCCCACACACGTGGGCTTCGCTGCAGTGGCTCCCGCGGCCTCCTGGAGCTCTGCTGCCTATCCTAGACCCACTGTTTAAGCAGAGGCTCCAGATGATTCTGTGCACGTTTGAGTACAAGAAGTGCTGAGCAGAGAGACCTGAGGTCAGGTTCAGCAGAGACAGTCACAGTGCCAGGTTCATTCAGGAGAGAACACTGGATTCAGACCCAGGATTGAGCTCTAGTTCTTTTTGCTGAGTTGGGAAAAAACCATGTTTTTTTTTTTTTTTTTTTTTTAAAGCCTGTGCCCTCTGCTAAGCTCACCCCTTCCAGCATCCCTTTGTAGTTTCTGTGAAATTCCTTCCATAGATGCTCACATACCCTGTGAGCAAGGACAGTTCTGCCGCTTTCCTTCTGATTTCATCACCTCTTCTCTTGCCTTATTGCTGAGCAAGGACAGTTCTGCCGCTTTCCTTCTGATTTCATCACCTCTTCTCTTGCCTTATTGCGCTGTCTAGAACTCTACAGGAAGTATCAAAAGGCTGTGGCCAGCACAGACGTCCTTTCCTGGTCCTCATCTTAGGGAAGAACAGTGAGATTTTAACCACTTCACCATGCGTGGCTTATTCAGTTGGAAAGATCCCCCCCTACCCTTCTGCTATGGATTTCTAATTGAATTTCATTTGGTTTGACAAAATCCTCTTTCTGGCATTCTTTCAAATCTGAGATTTGTTCAGTGGCCCAGAGTCTGGTCTCTTGGTAAATGTTACCATGTGCGCTGGAAAAGAATGTGTATTGTGCTATCTCTGGCCTCAGTCTTCTGTAACTGTCACTTCAGGCACTTGCTATCTTTTAATACAATAGGGTGGAATATGAAATGGATTTGCTCCCCTGTCTTCTAATTCATAGCTTGAGTCCTTGGACATCCTGCCAGTTCTTTCTTCTCACTGAAGAGCAGTCTCCTGATTGGAGTGACAGCTTTGAGCTGGAAGACATTATTTCATTAGCGCCCTAATCAGCCACAGAGATTACCTGATTGGCTACTTAATAATTAAATGAAGTTGCTTCTCATTCTTTGAGCATACACAGAACTAATTAAATTAACCCTTCATGGCCCAGTATGTCTGGGGTAGTCTGTTATAGAAATAGAGGAGCCTAAAGTCCTTGAAAACTGCTGAGGTAACAGCATCTATTTGAGGGAAGTGGATTATTTCAGAGGCCTGCTAAAGTACAAAGAAAACAGGGCCAGGAGCTACAGACAATCAGGATCGATCCTTCCTTCCTTCCTTCCTTCCTTCCTTCCTTCCTTCCTTCCTTTTTTAAACTTGTTTACTTATCCATTATTGGGTATAGACAAAAACTGAGATGGAAGGGGGGCCAGAGAGAGAGAGAGAGTGAGAGAGAGGTACCTGCAGCGCTGTTTCACCCTTCAGGTGGACCAGGGGCTTGCACCTGGGTTTATTCTAATTCTTTTTTGGGGTAGAGGCTTCCGATGACCCCTTTTCATAGTTAGACCTTCTCAGAGGAGACTTCACTATAAAAGAATTTCCTGGGAGTCGGGCGGTAGCACACGTGTTAAAAGCATGTGGCACAAAGCTCAAGGACCAGCGGAAGGATCCCGGTTTGAGCCCCTGGCTCCCCACCTGCAGGGGAGTCGCTTCACAAGCGGTGAAGCAGGTCTGCAGGTATCTCTCTTTCTCTTCCCCTCTCTGTCTTCCCCTCCTTTCTCCATTTCTCTCTGTCCTGTCCAGCAACGACAACATCAGTAACTACAACAATAAAACAACAAGGGCAACAAAAGGGAATAAATAAATAAGAAGAAAAAAGATATTAAAAAAAGAATTTCCTTACTATTTCATCATGTCTGTAATAGCCTGGAGAGCATAGAGCAGGGCTGGCACACTAGGTTAGAAAGCACAGGTGATAAACAAAATATAACTAGCCCTTCAAACTTGGAAGACAGCTTGAATAAGATAGCTTGATTTCAAGGGCCAGGTGGTAGTGCATCGCGTTAAGTGCACATAGTGGGAAGCGCAAGGATCACGCTTAAGAGTCCAATGCTTTATCCATTGTGCCACCCCGTAGGTTGCAAATCTCCAAAACTCATCAGTGACTTACTTACACAGTCTTGTCTTTAGCTAAACTCTACCATTTTGGCATAAGAGGTAATGTTCTCAAAGCATAAAATCAACCACTGGCCATCTTAGAGTGCCTGGTTGAAAAGCCTTTTTATTTCAGTCTGTTGTGCATCCATGGCCTATCAAGCTCCAAGACATTTTTATCACTCTAAAAGGAAATCCTGTCCCATTACAGCCACTCTGTATTTCCTCTTGCTTTCAGCCCCTGGCCCCCACTGCCCTTTCTTTCCCTGTGGAGTCTCAATTATTCTTGTGGTTTTTTTGGTGGTGTATTGAGAAGAAAAGTGCACGAGAAGCCAGAACAGTAGACCAGGGACTCCTGTTTCCCTGCTCTTCCTCTTCCTAACTGTGATGTGGGTTAGTCCCATGTATTTGCCCCCAACCTCAATTTCTTTTTTTACCAGAAGTTCTAGCCTACACTTTATTTATTCGGAGTCTTTTTTTGGGGGGTATCTGCCTCCTGATTTTTAATCCTGTACTGATTGTCTCGGGGCAGTTCTGAGCCACTTCTCCAGGTAATGAATTAAGTGACTTTAGGATTGACGTGCTTAGAATTAGAAACTAATTTTAGTATCAGCTCAAATAAGATTAGGGAGGTAAAGATGCCTTCAAAATACAAATTTATCTCATAAATAGAGACATGTTTTGGGTGACCTAATTAGGCACCTGACTTGTATTATTTTATAAACTAAAAGACAATTTTCCTATATTCTCACTTCTGCTTCAAACCCTCCAGTGGCCCCAAGACTTGCTGGGGTTCATTTGCATAGTGCACTCTTTGGCCTTGTGTACCTCCCAGGCTTGAGCCCACCTCCCACCCACTGAAGGAAGCTTTGGTGCTGTGACCTCTCTCCCCCCTCCCTCCCTGCCCCCTCACCCCCTACCTCTCTCTCCCTCTCTACTTCTGTTTGAAAACAATTATTTATTTGCTTATGAGAAAGGGGGAGGGAGGGAGAGAGAGATCCAAGCATCACTCTGACAGGATTGAGAGTCCACTGCCCCACCACCCAGGTCAGGTTGCAAACAATAACAAACTCCTGTAGTTCGTAGGGTTTTCACAAAGTCTTTCTCTCTACCACTTTTTCTGTAGCTCACATGCTGTAAACATAGCCCATAAACACAAATATTTCTAAGTCACTGCTTCCCTCTGCTGACCATGGGTTTGTTTACATACTAATAATCTTCAAGCACTCTCTGATGGAAGAAAAGAAAGTGGCCTCTTTTTTGTTTGCTTGCCTGTTTGTTTTTTCCCCCCATTTACTTTCTGATTCTGCTGTGGGAATAAGTACAGACTTCTTACTCATTACAGACTTTGTCCCTTGCTAGAGTCGTATTGCTTTTAATCTCCATGTTGTCTGCTTCCAGGTAATTTGTAACATTCTCTGGAGGGGGTCACATTTACCTTTCTTTAATCTCTTGTTTCTTGAACTACAAAAAGTAAGAGCTGGGCAAAATGTCTGGTAATTTAGATCTGACTCATGGATTTACAGGTGAGGACATTGCTCGGGCTCATATTGGCAATGAGTGGGTCCGACTGGGCTCTGAACGGAGAGAGCCAAGCCTAGCAGCTAGTAGTCATCAGACTTTGGTTTCCTCATTGTTCCCCTTTTGTAAATTCAGCCATACCAGTTAGATTCTCAAGGCCTTTGTCATCAGAGCTCATGCTCTTTTAATGTCTCCCAGAGCTTTATCCTCTAGGCACAGGGCAGCATTTTCAGAACTAGACAGTAGTGTAAAGCCACAGCTTCACTGGAGAAGTCATTTGATCTAATATTATACCTCTGCCTGCGTGGTGGAAGAGACATCTAGAGGGCAGATCTTGATGAACTTGTGCAAAGGGTATTTAGAAAGAATCGGGAGTGGGACAGCTGAGATGGAGAGGATTAACAGAAGGCTGCAGATGGTGACTTAGCACTTTGGAACGAGTCCATCAGTTCCTGCTGTCCAATCCAGTGTGAAAGATCCATCTGGGCCTCCCCAGAGCACAAGAATGTGATGTAATGGCCCTGGGACGTGAAAGCTGGGTTTGCTGAGAGTTAATTTCAGGTTGGATCAATAGACTCGGAAATGTTAGCTATAGAATTAAGACACAAAGGACTGAAGCCCTGAATTAGACGGGTGCCAATATGACTCCTGTTTCCATTAGCACAGAAAATCCAGACCCTTGTACCTTGGCCCCTTTTTAAAAGATCTTCCTTTTTTTTTTTTTTCCTCCCCAATCCAAAAGAAAAATTAAGTAGATGTCAATATAAAACAGCACCTCTCCTCACCACAGTTGATTGTCAAAACATTTTTAAAGTGGTGTTTTTGATTGTCAGAGCCAATAATTTAATAACCCGCCTCATTTCTTCTGCATGTCAAATAAATTATGCTCCATCACTGTTGTTACAGTTATGGTGTTACTTATTATAACCAGAGATGATGGGTCATGCAGTCCAGTTTGCCAACATAAGTAATAGGATTGTCGCCATAACATCTTAGTAGTGTGATTAAGTCCAGTTAATAAACTGTTCTATTCTTTATTATTTCCCTCTTTTTTTTTTTTATTAGTGACTTAACAGAGTTTTACAGCACTGTTAGATTTCTGGAGTGTAATTTTATAACCCTATACAGTCTTCTTTTCTCACAAGAAACATTTCATTGTTAACTTTTTAAAAAAAATTTATTTATTTATTCCCTTTTGTTGCCCTTGTTGTTTTATTGTTGTAGTTATTGGTGTTATTGATGTTGGATAGGACAGAGAGAAATGGAGAGAGGAGGGGAATACAGGGGGAGAGAAAGACAGACACCTGCAGACCTGCTTCACTGCCTGTGAAGTGACTCCCCTGCAGGTGGGGAGCCGGGGGCTTGAACCAGGATCCTTATGCTGGTCTTTGCGCTTTGTGCCACCTACGCTTAACCCGCTGCGCTACCGCCCGACTCCCGTTTCTTAACTTTTTTTTATATTTTTATTTATTATTAGATAGAGACAGAGAAATTGAAAGGGGAGATAGAGACAGAGAGACACCTGCAGCCGTACTCTACCGTTTGTGAAGCTTTTCCCCTGCAGGTGGGGACCTGGGCTTGAACCCAGGTCCTTGTGTACTAAAATGTGTGCGCTTAACCAGGTGCGCCACCACCTGGCCCGTTTCTTAATTTTTTTCTAACGTCATACCCCTTGCTTATACTCTTAGGGTGTGTGTGTGTGTGTGTGTGTGTGTGTGTGTGTGTGTGTATGTAAATTCCTAAAAGCCGGCCTGAGTTTGGCTCAGCTCCCATTTTGGGGGCTAGAGAGAGAGAGAGAGACCTTTGGTTCCTAGTTTATAATTCTATAGCTTCTGCTGATTATCACAATTGGGGAGGGAACATGCCAGTAGTTTCGACTTGCTCTGCCTTTAGCAGTGATTACTGGTAGAAGAGGGATATTGCTGTGGGAGGAAAAAAGAAAAAAAGGTAAGGCTTTACTTCAGAGAAGGTTGAGAAAAGTTTTTACACGGCCCTCAGGATACCGGGTGAACTCTTTGAACTAATCTCCACAGATTAGATATAATTAGCCCTGGTGGGCCTTTATGTATGGAGACAGGTGGGCTCTCTTGCCTGCTAAATGGGGACACCGTCCCTTCTCTAGAAAGGAATCCAGAGCTGCCTCCCATCTCCTGTCATTCTGGGGTGACCCATCTACTTTTGCGTCTGGTTCTTTATATCCTTTTGCAGTCTGACTTGCCAATAGCCACTCACATCGTGTTCTCCAGGCAGTGCCTGACTGCTCTCTTCAAAGCTGCCTGAAGGGAGAGTGTGTGTCCTGCCTCCAATCCCCTCTCAGAACACACAGATGTTTCTGTCACTTGGCTGCAAACACACACACTTTTTGCTGAGGCTGCAGTGTGGTTTTGTGAGGCCGGTTTGAAATGAGAGAGATGTGGTGGTGACTGAACCTCCTTATAAGGGGATCAGAATCAGAAAATTACTTTTGTGGGGAGACTAGGTAGAGAACAAAGATAGCTCCTTTTTGGTTCTGGCCTAAGAAGCCGGCTTGTGAAAGACTGGTCTTTATAAATGTGCAGATTGAAGAGACAACAAGGTACCCCTTGAACCATTAAACTAGAAAGGGCTGGCCTTCCTCAGTGTGGAGGGGCTGAAAGGCTCCTGCTGGAGGTGGGAATAGCCCGGTCAGTCACAGAAGTTTGCCCGCTTGCTTTACTTTGGGGACAGGGGCTGGGGGGGTGTCACCACAGAGTCCTCCATTGTATGGGGGTCAGTTTGGAATCGGGCCACACACATGGCAAAGCAGTGTGCCATTCAGGTGAGCTATTTATTAGTAGCCAACCCCAAACTGGACGCTAACATGTCTGTCAGGGACTGTGTGGATAAATGGTGTTAGCTCCATATGGCAGTGCACTACCCAGCAATAAGCAGGAATGCTCTGTTGTTGGATGTAACAGCTGTAACAGAACCCAGGCATTTCTGATTTACAGAGAGATAGTCTGGGCCAGCAAAGTAGCTTACTTGGATAGTGTGCGCTGTCGTGTTGTCTGTCTGTCTCTGTCTCTCTCTTTCCCTCCCTCTGTATCTCTAAAACATCTATAGTAGCTTTAAATGATAAGTAGTCTCTGGCTGCTTGGTTAAGGGGAGGGAGAGAAAAAGGGTTTGAAAAGGCCACAAGGAACCCTTTAAGAATGGTAGCTGTTGGGAGTTGGGCGGTGGCACAGTGAGTTAAGCTTAAGGATCCCGGTTCGAGCTACCAGCTCCCCACCTGCAGGGAAGTAGCTTCACAAGCAGTGAAGCAGGTCTGCAGGTGTCTGTCTTTCTCTCCTCCTCTCTGTCTTCCCCTCCTCTCTCCATTTCTCTCTGTTCTATCCAACAATAATGACATCAATAACAACAACAATAATAAACACAACAATGTTAAACAAGGGCAACAAAAAGGGAGAATAAATAAATAAATATAAAAAAATTTTAAAAAGAATGGTAGCTGATTGTCCTAGTGTGGTGATGAATTCTTTTTTTTTTTTTTTTGTTTTTGTTTTAAGGTATTTCATTTATTTTATTTTTGAGAGAGATACAGAGAGAGAAAGACACAGAGAAACACCAGAGCACTCAGCTCTGGTTTATGGTGGTGCAGGGGATTGAACCTAGGACTTTGGAGCCTCAGGCATGAGTCTTTTTGCATAACCATTATTCTATCTACCCCTGCCCCGCCCATGGTAAATTCTTATCTGAATACGCACGTTCACCTGTGATCTCACAACTATACATACACTGAAGAACATGCATCTGTGGACACAAGCCAGTTCATTGACCTGGAATAGGTGTCAACTGTACCTTATTACGGCGTGAAGGGAAATGGACTGACCATTCGTACTATCTGAGGATATTGTTATAAGGATGGGGGGCATATCTGTCATCCCCCCATCCTAAGAGTCTGTCATGCATAATCTCTACAATGAATTGAGGAGAGAGCATGATTATTCAGGTGAATTAAAGCTTTTATTGAAAACAAAGCATGTTAGGGGGTGAGAGAGATACAAGACTGACTTAGATTTGCTCACATGGTAGAGAAAGAGAGCGAGTCAGGGCAGGATAGACAACGTAATGTTGATGCAGAGACTCTCGTGCCTGAGGCTCCGAAGTCTTAGGTTCAGTCCCCCCTCCCCCCCCAACAAGCCAGAGCTGTGCAGTGCTTTGTTGTTTTTCTGTGTCTTTCTCTCTGTATCTCTCTCAAATAAAATAAATAAAATACTTAAAAAAAAAAAGACAGTACTTCTTTAAAAAAAAGGGAGGGGGTCGGACAGTAGCGCAGCATGTTAAGCCCCCCGGCTTCCTACCTGCAGGCAGTAGCTTCAGAAGCAGGTCAGCAGGTGTCTCTCTTTCTCAACCCCCCTCTGTCATCCCCTCCTCTCCCCATTTCTCTCTTTCCTATCCAACAACAACAACAACGTCAGTAACAACAACAATAATAATTACAACAATAAAACAACAAGGGCAACAAGAGGGAGAGAGGAAAGCAAAATTAAAAACAAACAAAAAAAAGCATAAAAGAAAAAAAAAAACATGAGCCAAAGGTCAAGTTTTTTAAACCCAGAGGCCCCTCCTACACTTGTAACCATTCCCATTTCTGGGTGGTGCTTCTCTCCCTCAACATTAGGAAGCGTTCTTTTGTGAGATTTTTATTTATGAGGTGGGGGTGGGGGGGATTACACGCAGTGTAAACCTTTGAATATAGTGCTGGGTGCCGAAATCCTTACACAGACCTGCATCTTATTCTTTGTAAGTATATGTGAACAGCTACCCAAATGTCCCAGCCACAGTTCAGAACGCGTAGCCAGTCCCACCTGAGCCAAGGCATAGAATTGTGTATGTACAGACTTCAAATAACTGCCACCAGAACTTTTTTGTTTTGCATTTTTATACAGTTGTTCAATCTGAATTCAGTAAGTTGAAATAGGAGTAGTGAGTGGCTGGGGATATTCCATCAGTGGTGGAGCACATGCTTCCTCTCAATGTGAGGCCCTGGTTGAATATCTGACACACAGTACCCTCCCTCCATGCACCCCAGTTCTGAACATTGGAAAGCCTATTCCTCTATGTGTGTGTGTGGGGGGGGGGGGTCGGGTCTTGGAACATGATGGCAGAGGAGGACCTATAGGGGTGAGAGTGGAGTGGAAGTCTGAGAAATGTTACTCATGTACCAACTGCTGTATTTTACTATTGACTGTAAGCCATTAATCCCCCTAATAAAAGAAAAAAAAATTCTGGGCATGGGGAGATAGCACAATGAATACTCAAAGACTTTCAAGCCTGAGTCATCAAAGCTCCAAGGTTTCATCCCCAGCTCTAGATTAGAGAGAGAAGAGAGGGAATTTAGCCAAGGTGAATCCAGCAGGTCATATACAAAGACCATATAGGAAGTCCATGGATTGTGAGCGGTCCAAGTGTCTTTTTCACAGTAGCTTTCATAGGCTTTAATCACCTGGATTCTCTGTGGTTTCTGTAGATGTGATACATTTCTGTTACTTACAATTGTTGACAGTGGGCAGGAGTGTGGGAGTGGGTGAACTGCTAAGGAGTCCATCCATAAGTATCTATATCTATGTATTTGCCCATTTTTTTCTATTTCCTGCCTTCTCTTCCTTTTTTTTTTTTTTTAAACCAAAGTACTGCTTAGCTCTGGCTTATGGTGGTGCAGGGGATTTAACCTTTGATTATGGATCCTCAGACATGAGAATCTCTTTGCATAACCATTATGCTATCTACCCCTGCCCCTTTCTCTTTCTAAGTCACACTTAAACTTATTACTACTTACAAATGCCCTTCCTTTTTTTCCTCTCCCTGGGTCCTGATGGTGTTGGGTTTTCGGGCACTCTAGCCATCTTCCCCTATCATTTCTCTTCCTCTCTGGGAATATGGACCAAGGATCTTTATGGGTTACAGAAGGTGAGCAGTGTGGCTTTTGTAATTGCTTCTCCACTGGATTTGGGCGTTGGCAAGTGGATCCATACCCCCAGCCTGCTTCTGTCATTCTCTAGTGGGGTAGGATTTCTGAGGAGGTGAGGTTCTGGGACAAACTGGTAAGATTGTCTGCCCAGGAAGTCAGAATAAAATCACAGTAGCATCTGCAAAGGCAGTTAAAATATTAAGCAGGACAAATTGTTTAATAAACAGGAACCAGAAAGTAGAAATAGAGCAGGTGAGAATAGGGATTTAAAGATTTTTTAGGAAGTCTATTTCAGGTGTGTTCTTAGGGGCCTATGACTTGAGTAATTTTTGCTTGAGCTTGACAGTTAACACTGAGGTTAGACTAGAATATTGTCTGGGTAGATGTGGTCAGAGTTGAGCACAGAACTAGAAAGCTGGATTAGGCAGAGAGTAGCTCCCAAACTTGAAGACAAAATATAAACACAGTTAACTGTTTATCCCATCAATCTGAAGGTATTCTGAGTTCTGTCAGTAGTAACCCATATGCCGACTCAACTTAAGTCATGGTCAAAGAAGGTAAAAGTAAACATTGTCAAACACAAGACTGACATATTCCTCTTGTCACTGTGTAGTTGTTGTTCACTGTTGAATGCATTCCACATGAGCAATGTTTCCCCCAGGGGTAAGACTTGGTTCTTTTGGGCATGGGAGGGTTGTTATTACAGTTGCTGAGCTTCTAAAGGGCCTAGTACCAGACCAGAGAGGTAGCTCACCAGGTAGGGCACCTGCACTGCCAGTGGCATGCCTCAGCTTCAAACCCTGGCAGCTCAGCTACAGAAAGTAAAGCAGAGTCGGTGCTGTCTCCCTTCTTTCTGTCTATCTCAGTGAAACAAAAGTGTTCAGATAAGGGAGTGAAGTGAAGTAATTGGCTTCTTTGAAAAGATGATTGTTGGCTGTTGTGTGAAGCACCGCTGTCCAGGAAGATAAGAAGTGTGGAAGCCTTTTGCTTCTGTTGGGGGAAGTCTTATATGTAATTAAACGTACCGTGAATACTGCTTCAATTGCGGTGGTCTGTTCAAGGATTGTGAACAGGGCACAGGGTTAGCTAACCTGGGAGAAACAAGGTTGGGGCCAGGTGGCATCGTCCCTGGTTGAGTGCACATGTCACAATGCACAAGGGCTTGGGATCAAGCCTCTAGTCCTAACAAGTGGTGAAGCAGGTCTGCAGGTCCCCCTCTACCACCCCCTTCCCCCTCGATTTCTGGCTGTCTCTATATAATAAATAAATAAACAAACAAACAAATAAATAAAATTTTTAAAAAAGAAAAGAACCCCACTAGGTTGTGTGTTTAAGTGTACCGTTTGCAGTCCCAGCCCAGGTGTGTAGTTAGGCTGTAGGGGTTCTGATGCAGGTAGCCCAAGAACTTTGTTTTGGGCAGTGCTATACTTTCAGGGGACTAACGGTGGTTTAACTTATCTTTGAGGGCTATAACCCAAGTGACAGCCTCCCATCCTTTCCCCAGAGTTCTGGAAATAAATACTCCCCAGCTTGCTTGCCCGCCCTCCATCCCTCCCTCCCTCCCTCTCTCCCTCCCTCCCTCCCTCCCTCCTTCCCTTCCTCCTTCCCTTCCTCTTCCTCTTTCTCTTTCCTTCCCTAGTTAAGCGCAGTCACTTCTTATCTTCCTGGTTTGGTTGTAGTTGTGTTCTGTTTTTCTCCAACAGTTTCTTTTTGTAGTCATTTGCCTAGCCCTTTTAAAATGAAGGCAGTGCAGATTCCGGCCTTTTCTTTTTCTTTTTTTTTCTTCACTTTAATATTTATTTTAATATAAGAGAGGCAGCACTCTTTAGCTCTGTCCAATGATGGTGCTCTGAATTGAACCTGGGACCTCAGAGCCTCAGTAGTGGCTGTTCACAGACCCATTATGCTGTCCCCCCAGCCAGGTTTTGACTTAACAAGCTAGAGGACATTGGCTAGACCCACATGGTATAGGAGAAATGATAGTGTCCGTATCACTTGAAGGGGAGAGCACAGTCTGCCAAGCAAGGTAGGATTCAGAGGTAGGGTTGTCCCATCCCATGAGCATCCATCTCCATATGTCTGTGCATTCTCGATTTGGATTAGTCTCCAAATGCAGCATGCTTTCTCTCATCTCTGCTTGGAGCTGAGGACGTAGGCAAGTTTTTATGGCATTGGCCAGTAAGAACATCCATTTTTGTTTAATCCAGGGGCAAGCTAGTTTGAGCAGCCCTGTCTACCTTAGCCTGCTTGTCTTCTCATCGCTGTCCTGCCCCCTTGCAGACTGACTGCATGGTGTCTCTCCAGCCACTAGTAGCTGTGTCGCTGTTCAGAGACATTCTGTAAATTGGGCTTACCACCACATCCTGTCAGCCAGCCTGATCCGCCTGTAGTATAGGCTTGAGACCAGGTAAATCCCCAGCTGCATTCTTGGGATAGTGTGCATTGGGCTTTAGGTAAGCCTGGTTCGCGTCAGCTCTGGGCTGCTTCCACCCGAGGCTTTGCCTCCCTCCACCCACCCACCCACAGTGCCCTGTGCCTGGAGCACAGCACACACAGCTGCGGGAGCTGGAGACTCAAGGCAATTAAGAATTCTCCACATGCCACTCGTCTGTTTCCACCTTTGACATGTATTTTCGTAAACTTGCCTAATGGTCTTTCACCGGATGCATGCGCTCCGTCCCCCTCTGAATAATTAATGTCCCCTTTGCATTAATTAATTACTCTTTGGGTAATTGATTTTGAAAAAACCTATATTGGTACCATTACTCCTTCTGACAATGCTTTTCGCAAATTGAGATGTCCACTGCGTCTACTTCCCAGTGTTGACTGAGTTTGTCACCGCTGAGGTCCCCTTCCTCTACAAGGAAGTCCTGTGGGACCAGCCTCAGACTCCAGAGGAAGGGAAGGAAAGGGGAGGGGGGAGTTGGAGTGTGGGGCCCCCAACATGAACAGCGCCCACTTTTGTTCTAGGGCGCTTCACGCTTCATCGGATTGAGCTGGAACATGTGCTCTCGCTTCCGGTTGGTTCTGAATTGTTGGACTTTAAGCCCACAGGCCCTGTGTGTGGGGGTGCTGTTTAATCACCTGTCACCCCCAGATGGAAGCGAGGAGCGGCCTGTCAGCATGGACTTGAGGCTGGAGTGTGGGCTCTGGAGGCTCTTAGAGACAGGCCTGGTGGATTTGGTGGCATCTGGAATGTTTGTGTGATAAGGTGGGCCTCCTCCTGGCTGCCCCCTGCCCCCTGTCGTCCCCTGCCCCATGCCTTGTGAATTAGATACATTCCCTCCTCTGCTCCCAGACGGCTCCATCGCTGCCTTCTTGACAGAGCCATCATTTATCAAGTTGTTTCACGCGTTGTCAGGGAGGGGCCACGGGGACCGAGGTTTGTTTCGCCCCTTTGTTGCAACGCCGCAGGATGGTCCAGCTTCGACTCCAGCCAACCGCTGAGACGGCCGCTGTGGAGAGAATGTTCAAGGGCTGCTTTCATCTAGCCCTGCGCCCCCTTTATTCTGCACCCCAGCTTAGTGGGCTGGGCCGGGCTGCCTCTCACAGCTCACTGTCTGCCCGGGCATGTGATGGGAGGCCCCTTCCCCTCCTCAGCTCCCCGTCCTTGAGGACCTGGGCTTTACTTCTTCTTGATTGTGAATATGGACAGATTTTTCCAAGTGGAACTGCCTTTATAAAGTGCCTTAAAAAAAAAAAAAACTTGCGGGGGAGACAGCATAATGGTTATGCAAACAGACTCTCATGCCTGAGGCTCCTAAGTCCCAGGTTCAATCCCCCGCACCACCATAAGCCTGAGCTGAGCAGTGCTCTGGTGTTTCTCCTCTCTTCATCTCTCTCAAAAATAAAATTAATTAAAAAAAATTTTTAAAAAAACTTAAAAAAATATTTATTTATGTATTCCTTTTTGTTGCCCTTGTTTTTTCATTGTTGTAGTTATTATTGTAGTTGCATAGGACAGAAATGGAGAGAGGAGGGGGAAGACAGAGAGGGGAGAGATGGAGAGACACCTGCAGACCTGCTTCACCCCCTGTGAAGCGACTCCCCTGCAGGTGGGGAGCTGGGGGCTCGAACTGGGATCCTTACGCTGGTCCTTGCCGCTAAGGCCAGACCCCCCCCCCCCCTTTTTTTTTTTTTTTAACTTATCAGGAGTTTCTTTTACCTGGTTACAAGTCTCAGTAGACATACACACAGTGGAAGCATAGACAGGTTTCCATGATTGTCAAGCACTAAGGCACCAAGTGAGAACCACTGTTTGCTGCCAGTGCTGGGGCAGCTTCCCGGCCGGCTCCCAGAGTGCTTGGCCTGAAGGATATGGCGAACACCAACTAGTGCTCATCATGGAGCTCGAGCTGAATGGCCAGGCAGACCTTCGGTGCTGTAATGTGATAGCAGGGAGGATGAAGTGGACTTTGGGGGGGGGGTATTGAAAATCAAGCTACTGTCTTTTTGTTCTAGTTAGGATTATGGATTTGTTTCTATGGCCCTGCAATATTTCCCCTCCTCAATATTTTTATTATGAAAACTTTCACATGAGCCAGAAAAGCTGACTACACGTTACATTTGGAACTAAGTGTTTTTCTCTAAGAAACTGAACAAACATTAGTGTTAGCATGATGTACTATAAAGTCATGCTAGGGGAAAATTTCTTAAATGTGAGAAAAAAAATACCTCAAACAACATTTTTAAAAAACATTTATTTATTTATTCCCTTTCTGTTGCCCTTGTAGTTTTTTTTTTTTTTTAAATATACCTGCAGACCTGCTTCATCACCTGTGAAGCGACTCTCCTGCAGGTGGGGAGCCGGGGGCTCAAACCAGGATCCTTATTCTGCTCCTTGCGCTTTGCGCCACGTGCGCTTAACCGCTGCGCTACTGCCTGACTCCCCCTTGTTGTAGTTATTATTATTGTTATTATTGATGTCATTGTTGTTGGATAGGACAGAGAGAGAAATGGAGAGAGGAGGGGAAGACAGAGGGGGAGAGAAAGATAGACACCTGCAGACCTGCCTGTGAAGTGACTCCCCTGCAGGTGGGGAGCCAGGGGCTTGAACTGGGATCCTTACGTCGGTCCTCATGCTTTGCCCCACATGTGCTTAACCTGCTGCACTACCGCCCAACTCCCAATATGTTTTTTTTTTTTAATTTTCTGTATTTATTTATTAGACAGAGACAGCCAGAAATTAAGAGGGGAGAGGATGGGAGAGAGGGAGAGAGAAAGAGAGGTGTTGTATGCTTTACATTGGGTTCTAGTTCTCCCCCGCCAAGAGAATTGGATCAGTCCTGTTAATTTCGGGGGCCCGCTTGGCCCTGCCCCTAGGGACCCCGCCAGAGTGCCTGAGTTCGAGAGTTGGAGAGTTCCACAGTTGGAGAGTTCCTGGGTTCCAGAGTGGAAGAGTTGCAGAGTTCGAGAGAGTTCCTGAGTTCCAGAGTAAGAGAGAGTGCTTGCGCGCTGCAAAGAGACAGCAGAGTTCTGTTTGGTGATTAGTTTGTCTTAGTTTATGAATCGTTGTTCCTGAATAAAGAAATACAGCTTCCCTGCCCAGCCGTATGTCTCTGGTCGTCTCTGTTACCCGCCCGTGAAGCTAGCCCGGCCCAGCTAGAGCCTCCGAATTTTAACAACAATGTTTTTTTAAAGCTGATAAAGTTTAGCCCACAGAGGCAGATATGGCCCCCTCAGGCCTTCCCTTAGCAGCACACTGGTTCTTGTTACTTGCTTGCATGTTTCTCCATGTTTGTGCCAGTTTCTTTTTATAAAAATGCCTGTATGATATAGGTTTCTGTTCACCCCACACCCTTGATACTGTAGCCATTTAGTTAAAAGAAAAGGGGGAATTGTTGTATGCTTTACATTGGGTTCTAGTTCTCCCCCGCCAAGAGAATTGGATCAGTCCAGTTAGTTTTCGTGGCCCGCTTGGCCCTGCCCCTAGGAACCCCGAGAGAGGGTTCCAAAGTGGGAGAGTGTCAGAGTTCCAGAGTTGAAGAGTTGCAGAGTTCAAGAGTAAGAGAGAGTGCTTGCGCCGCCGCAAAGAGACAGCAGAGTTCTGTTTGGTGATTAGTTTGGTTTAGTTTATGAATCGTTGTTCCTGAATAAAGATACAGCTTCCCTGCCCAGCCGTATGTCTCTGGTCGTCTCTGTTACCCGCCCGTGAAGCTAGACCGGCCGGCAGGAGCCTATGAAATTTTAACAACAGAGAGGAACTTGGTAGCCCTGCTTCACTACTAGTGAAGCTTTCCCCCTGCAGGTAGGGACTGGGGGCTCAAACATAGGTCCTTGAGCATTGTAACATATGCACTCAACCAGGTGTGCCACATACCAGCCCCAAACGGTATAGTCTAAATTCTGATGATCCTGTTCTCAGATTATAGTAAGCAGTTGATATGCAGAAAATTTTATGGTATTGCTAGTCATCAATTTAATTGGGTGGAGTGTTTCCCTTTCCTATCAGATATTTTAAGTTCATCAGACTTGTCAACTGAAAAAGAGTTTACAGTAACCTGCAAGTGTGTGTGTGTGTGTGTGTATGTATGTATGATTTGGTGCCAATATGAAGGGTCTAAAGCAAATGAGAAATTTAATTTTGAAGCAAGACTAAAATGCCCGGAGACAAGTTCTTATTGTTGGGAGTATTTTCTGCTGTAAAACTGCAATGTAGTTCTCACCAGTGTGATGTAGCTTTCATCATAGATGCCTAATGAAAAGGATTTTTCTAATGTAACCGTTGACTTCAAGTACCATTAGTACTTAGCCATATTTTAGGTTAAGACTAAAAGAGCACAGAGACCTTGCATTCATTCTGAAGATTTAATTTGTCCTGTTTGCCAGATGCTGCTGGCACACAGCAATGAATAAAACATACAGAGGCTCCTCTTGGAGTTGACATTCTGTGGTGGTGGGGGAGGCTAGACATAGCAGGTTCTTCATTTGCCTGACATTCTGTCACAGAGGTTAGTGGTCTCTGTAAAGGGTCACTCTCTGCTGCAATTACTTTGTGTATAAATGATTGGACAGGACTGCGTTTCAGTAACATTTCTAACAAAGTGGCAAGCCACAGTTAGCTGAGCCCTGTTCTCATGTGGAAAAGAAAGACAAGCAATAAACCACAACAGTTTTTTTTAACCATCTGTTAAAATAAATAAGTAGATCCAAATAGATAATAAGTCAGTGGGGGCTCCATGAGGCCTAAGTAAAGAAGTCTTGACCCAGTAGATAACAGGAGCTGATATAGTCAGTAGACGTATATCTTTGAGGAACAGTGGGCAACGGAATCAGAACCAATCGATGTGGCCACAGACCTCAGCAAAGAGGTTCATCTAGCTGGCAAGGATTACAGTGAGTGGAAGGAACCAGGTTCATTTTGTGTTGTTCCTGGAGAACAAGATCAGTGGTGCCACTTTGATATTTGTTTATTTTTCCCAGAGTACTGCTCAGCTCTGGTTTATGGTGGTGTGGAGAGGACTGAACCTGGGACTTCAGAGCTTCAGGCATAAGAGTCTCTTTGCATAACCACTACGCTATCTACCTCTACCCATGGTATCAGTTTGACAGTCAGTTAAAATAAAATGGTATTTAGGGCCCACATACTGCATTCAGTGCCACACACACAGTTTGTCACTCCTGAGGTCCCACATCTGTAGGAATACAATGAATAGCAGGAGGGTGTCAGGCAGTGGTGTCATCTTTTCTCTCTGTCTGATTTGAAAGGTTGAGGAGGAGACTCCATAGAGAGCAGCAGAATCATGTACTGTTCTCCCCTCTCTTCCTCCTACCTCAAAATGAAGTTACCTGGGCTTTGCAAGGGTGTTGTGAGTGACAAGGCATTGTGGTTTTATTTTTTTCCCCAGATCTTTTTTTTGCATAACTTTAAAAAAATATATATCTTTACTTATTGGATAGAGACAGCCAGAAATCAGAAATTAAGAGGGAGGGGGGTGATAGAGAGGGAGAGAGACAGAGAGATACCTGCATCCCTGCTTCACCACTCATAAAGCTTTTCCCCTGCAGGTAGGGACCAGGGGCTCGAACTCGGGTCCTTGTGCACTATAATACATGCACCCAACCGGGTGCACCACCACCCACCCCCCTCCCCAAATCTTTTAATTGTCAAACACAACTTAAAATATTGTACTAACCATTTGTTAAGATCTTTTATTGTTGTTGTTTAAATCATATACAGAACATTGGATATACTTTTGCCTTGTTTTATTCTAAGAGATATAGAGGGTGATGCTGGAGGTGGCACCATGGATGAAGCATTAGAGGCTCAAGCATGAGGTCCTAAGTTCAGTCCCCATCAGCACATGTACCAGAGTGATGTTTGGCTCTTTCTCTCTCTCCTCCTATCTCATAAATAAATTAAATAAAATCTTTAAAAAGAGAAGAGTCATCTAGGTATAGGTCTTGAACTGTTACATTAAGAAAAATCTAATTTACAGGACTTGTCACAGGTACATGGATGGCCACCTCTCCTCAACTTAGGTGTCAGCACACTTCACCCTCCACAAATTGTCCCCCTCCGCTGTGGGTCTCTGAGCTCCCATTGACACCCCCTCTTACTCCTTCGCACCCCTCTCTCTCCTCCAAGATGTTGAGTAGTCCACAACTTATTGACAGTTCTCCTTGCTATTCATTTGCTTTTGTTTATTACGTGATATTCATCTATAAGTGAAATCATCAGATATTTGACCTTCTGGTTTATTTTACCAACTATGCAAACGAGAGGCCCTCAGATCTTACATCTAGAAGGACTCCATCATGTGCTTGTGGCACCGCTGCCCTCACTACCCCGCCCATTGTTGGACACTTGAGCTGATAATTGAAAATTGAAAAGCAGTTGTCTGGGAGGTACCACAGTGGATAAAGCACTGGACTCCCAAGCATGAGGTCCTGAGTTCAATCCCTAGCTGCACATGTACCAGAGTGTTGTCTGGTGTTTTCTCTCTCTCTCTCTCTCTCTCTCTTCCCATCTCTCTTTCTCATTAATAAATAAAATCTTAAGAATAAATTGAAAAGCATTGGGCGGAGGGTAGATTATGCAATGGTTATGCAAACAGACTCTCATCCCCGAGGCTCCCAAAGTCCCAGGTTCAATACGCCATACCACCATAAGCCAGAGCTGAACAGTGCTCTGGTTTTAAAAAAAAAACAAAAACTGAAAAGCATTTCAAATAAACACCCCAACTTTTTTTTTTTTAATATTTATTCATTCTCTTTTTGTTGCCCTTGTTGTTTTATTGTTGTAGTTATTGTTGTTGTTACTGATGTCATTGTTGTTAGATAGGACAGATAGAAATGGAGAGAGGAGGAGAGAAAGATAGACACCTGCAGACCTGCTTCACCGCTGTGAAGCAACTCCCCTATTTGGGGACTCGAACCGGGATCCTTATGCAGGTCCTTGCGCTTTGTGCCACCTGTGCTTACCCTGCTGCGCTACCGCCCAACTCCTTTGTTTTGTTTTTCTAATGTGGTATCCTTTTCCCATTGAGTAGTTTTGACAGCCCTATCAAAAATCCACTTCATTTCTGGACTTGTATGTTATACCATAGGCCCATGTCTTTATGCTAATAAGGTAACTAAGCTGTGTTTGCTAAGTTTTAGTGTAAGGAGCTACAAGTCTTCTAGCTTTGTTTTTCTTTCAAGGTTGTTTGGAATCCTTTAGACTCTTAATTTTAGGGCGAATTTCTCTTTCTGCAACTAGACATAGGTATCACCGAATTCGGGGGTTATCTAGACAGTTCTGACATTTAACAATGTAAGTGCTTCCAGGAACATGGGATGTGGGATGCATCTCCATTTATTTAACTTCTTAAACAATATTCTGTTTTTCTTGTACAAGTCTTTACCTTCTTGATTAATTGCTAAGTATTTCATTCTTCTGGTAATATTATTATTTTTATTATGTTTATTTATTTATTTGGACAGAGACATCCAGAAATTAAGAGGTGAGTGGGAGATAGAGAAGGAGAGAGACAGAGAGACACCAACAGCCCTGCTTCACCACTTGCAAAGCATTACCCCTGCACGTGGGGACAGGGGGCTTGAACCTAGGTCCTTGTGCATTGTAATGTGTGTGCTCAACCAGGTAAGCCACCACCCAGCCCTAGCACTGTTATAAGAGGAATAATATCTGTAATTGATTGGCAGTGCACTGTGCATAGAAATGCAATTTTTGGGAGTCAGGCGGTAGTGCAGCGGGTTAAGTGCATGTGGCACAAAGCACAAGGACCAACATAAGGCTCCCAGTTCAAGCCCCCGGCTCCCCACCTGCAGGGGGGGTCACTTCACAAGTGGTGAAGCAGGTCTGCAGGTGTCTGTCTTTCTCTCCCCCTCTCTGTCTTCCCCATCTCTTTCCATTTCTCTCTGTCCTATCCAACAACAACAACATCAATAACAACAACAATAATAACTACAACAACAATAAAAAGACAACAAGGGCAACTAAAGGGAAAATAAATAAAAATAAAAACTGTAAAAAAAAAAGGAAATGCAGTTTTTGTGCACTGACTTTGTATCATGCTCTTTTGCTGAATTTCTGTATTCTGATATCAACTCTAAAACATGTTTGTAAATGAAATATTTCTTTTTCTACATATAAAATTACTATTTGCAAGTGGAAATCTTATTTCTCAACTAAAAAGTACTTCCTATATCTTTTTGAATAGAAATAGTGAAAGTGACCTCCTTGTTTTAATTCTTGATCTTCAAGGAAAGGTTTTTGGTCTTTCACCACTGCTGAGATCTTGGTTCATAAGGGCAAAACAGCAGGCAGGGTATCTGCATAGGAAGCTCATGGCATCTTGGCTTGGAATAGAGGAGAGCCAAGGAAATCACTTTCCAGTGGAGGAGCTTGAGTCTCCCAGGGACCTAGCCACGCGCTCGTGTGTGTCCTCCTTTGTGGAGATGGATCCTGTGCATGACTGTCCATCTAGAAGTAACAAAAAGCAGAGATGGGTGGTAAAGGCACAGCAGGTGTATCCTCCCACTCCCCTCCCCTCCCCTAAATGGTCAATTGATTTAAAAAAAAAAAAACTTACATGGAGGGGGGCAAGCAGTAGTGCAGCAGGTTAAGCGCACATGGCGCAAAGCACAAGGACCAGTATAAGGATCCAGGTTCGAGCCCCCGGCTCCTCACCTGCAGGGGGGTTGCTTCACAAGTGGTGAAGCAGGTCTGCAGGTGTCTATCTTTCTCTCCCTGTCTCCCCTCCTCTCTTTATTTCTCTCTGTCTTATCTAACAACAACAGCAATAATAACAAGGGCAACAAAATGGAAAAAATGGCGTCCTGGAGCAGTGGATTTGAAGTGCAGGCACTGAGCTCCAGCTATATCCCTGGAGGCAAAAACAAAAACAAACCTTAAATGAATTGTTTTTATATCTGTATGTGTTCATTTACATTTTCTTTCCCCAAGGAAAAACACTGCCACTCTAGCACATTGACACAGGCTTCTGAGCTTCCAAACTTGCTGCTTTAAGATCTCCTGTGTTTGCTGTGTACACCAACCTGTTTTCCTTATCTTGTTGAGTGAAGATGCTTCAGCTCTGTGACACCATGTGGCACTTATGGAAAGCCAGTCTGTCTTCACACCCTACAGCAGACCCTGCTGCCTGTTCTTTTGTTTCCTGATTCCCCTGGGCCTCTGCTGATATCGCTGGGTGGCTGGCTCATCTTAGAATACATATACAGCTTCCCTTGAGAAGAAGCAGGGGGTACTGATATGCCACCAAGACTTGTAAGAAAAAGAAGAAAGATGACTGAGGAGGGGTTCAGGAGTGGAATAACTTTAGCCTCTCTCCATCCCCCTCTCAATATGGAACGAAGAAGCCAAAACTGACTTTAAAAATATTACACCATAGGACCAGACGATTTAGCAGGTATACTTTTGTGTCCATCTTCCGTGGCCACTATCTGTTGTGTTTGTATCTATGCTAGTCTGAAAAAGCAGCTACTCACTGTGACAGTTACACAGTCATTGGGAGCTTACCCTGTGGTTTCTGGCATATTTATCCTTAAGTATAAGAAGTTATTTTTGCTAAATGACCATGTGTTCAGTCCTGTGGTCATTTAGAGGATCGTCATGTCTTACACATGGAAATGGTATGTGTAGTAGCAAGTCTTGAGTGCTGTTGGGAGTCTAGAATGGTGCTGGATGAGTTAGAGCTTTGTCATGAGCAGAAAATCAACTGGAGGGGAGGCACAGGCATGATAGCACACGGGTGGTCTTCATATGTGAGTCATTTTCTTTACCTTGCCTTATTGATTACGGAGCAGGCAGTGAGAGAGACCACGCAAGGTCGAGCATTGGTGCTGCATATGGCTATTTCGCCCAGTGTCCACCATTTGTAAGCAAGGATATGTCAGGTCTTCAGACTCCACAGAGGCTTTCTGTTGAGGGTTGCCTGGGGAGCCTTAACGAGGCCTTCATGGTTTCCTTGTGTCTTCACTGTCTTGCTCTGACCTCTTCCTTCCTCCCCCAAATGAGTGCATATACTTGTGTGCATATTGCCAGAGGATAAATTAGGTCAGTCCTTCTTCAGTGTTGGATCTATGACTGCTCTGTTTTTCTTGGAGGAATTTTTTACGGAGATGGGATCAGGATAAGCAATAAGAAGTCAGTTAAAGTGCTTTATGAAAGAAAGCCTTATGGAAATAAGATGGCAAAGTTCACCTTAAAGATTTGCTAAGATTTACCCATGTGTGAGTTGTAGAGTGCTAGCTCACCCAACAGGTTCTTGCCCTGGCCCGTGTGGGAAGTGCCTTGAAGCTGGGGCAGCTCTATTCCAGTCTTATTTACTGGTCAGCCTTTCTCTAGTTTGGTTTCAAGACCCCATGAAAAATCCAACAAAGGCAAATAAAATTAAAAACCATGACCTGCAGCTCCTGTGGTAACCTTGTATTTGCAAAGTTGCCATTAGCCTAGTTTAAGTTAGGTTAGTTTTTGTTTGTTTGTTTTTAGGTTAGTTTTATATCACATATGTAGTGTTCCACAGGCTAACTTCCCTACGATTCTAATACTTGGCTATAGTTAGAAATGGTAATCAATATTTCTTTCTGGGGCAGAGGGTAAATAACATAATTGTTATGCAAACAGATCCTCATGCCTGAGGCTCCAAAGTCCCCGAACCACCATAAGCCAGAGCTGAACAGTGCTCTGGTGTAATCTATACATGTATATGTATATGTATATATATGTGTGTGTGTCTTTCTGTTTTCATCATTCATTCATTCATTCATTCATTCATTCATTCATTCGTTTTTGCCCTCGGTTTTATTGCTGGGGCTACATGTCTAGACAATTCCATTGCTCCAGAGGACTCTCACTTCTTTTTAGATAGAGGAGGAGAGGCACCACAGCTCCACCCCACCACTTGTGAAGCTTCTGTGCTGATGTTCCCAGGGGCTGGCCCATGGCTTAACCCAGGTCTTCACACATGTACTGTCTACTTGGAGAACCACCTCCCAGTTCCCAGTGGTAATCACTGGTTGTAAATGGGTTTATATCCTTTGAAATCAGTCTGGGGAAGATTCAGAACTGCAGACATTACATAGAGTCCCTGGGAGCCCGAGGCAGATGTGGAAAGGGTCTATCATCTCTGTTCTCTTTTGGATTTGGTGGCTCCCTCCTGGTTGGACCTACCTCATCTTGAGATTTCTGCCTAATCCTGGGAGGCATGTAGATATGCCAGCTCTAAAGTAGGAGGCTTTTGGCTGACACTGCGTGCAGGAGCAGAAATAGACAGGGTCAGGACAGGAAGGCATCCTGCAATGTGGGGCAAAAGAGGCTGCAGTCTCCTACTGCTGAAATGGATTCACTGGCTGATGGAAGTTGACTTGGGTATTTGACCTGTTTTTCTTGGGATTTCAAAGACTGCCCAAATGCTTCACAATTCAGACTCATCTCAGTGATTGCCGGCACAGGCACACAGACTCACACTGAGGGGTGCTCATATAAAGGCAGGAGTTCTTTCCATTCCTTTGATTAATCACTTTCCCCTCCCATCCATCCATCCATCCTTCCTTCCTTCCTTCCTTCCTTCCTTCCTTCCTTCCTTCCTTCCTCCCTCCCTCCCCTCCCTCCCTCCCTCCCTCCCTCCCTCCCTCCTTCCTTCCTTCCTTCTTTCCTTCCTTCCTTCCGTTGCTGCTGATGTTTTTCTTTTAAACCCCAAAAAGAGTGTAAGTGGGCACTTCCAGTTAGAGGACTCTTGAGTTACCTTTAATCAGGACAGCATTTTGTTTTACCAGAGCTGGTAAGTTCCATGAAAAGTTCTTTCTTTTGGGTTGTTGCAAAAGTCATATGTATTTCTTCTTTTTTTGGTAACATTTTTCTTTTCTTTTTTAATTATCTTTATTTTATTTTATAGAGACAGCCAGAAATCAAGAGGGAAGTGGGGTGATAGAGAGGTAGAGACCTGCAGCCCTGCTTCACTATTCGCAAAGTTTTCCCCTGTAGGTGGGGACCAGGGGCTCGAACTTGGGTACTTGCACACTGTAATGTGTGAGCTTAACCAGGTGTGCCACCACCTGGCCCTCCTTTTTTCTGTTTTTTTCTGTGCAAAATCTCTCATGACTTTTCCTGACAACCAGCGGTATTTCCTGGCCTGCGGCCTCACTCTTCTCAGTGTAAGCATCATCTCAGTTAGATTACTCAGACTCTTCCCACAGCCAGTAAGTCAGGACCAGCACAATGGACTCAGGCTCCTACCTTTGATGCTCGTGGCAGCACACTTGCTCTGGAGGAAGAAACACGGTGATATAAACCTCTGAACAGGATTGGCAGGGGTGGGGGCACATTGGGAAACAAGGGCCAGTGCTCTGAAGACCTGGATAGGCCTTTTATTATTGTTTAAGAAGTGATTAAATAAGCCTTGTATGTCCCTCTGACTCAGTCAGTGATGTCTCTCACCATCAAGGACATCAAGATGACTGTCCTAGGTCATGGGACATAGGATGGCAGAGGACCTAGTGGGGTTGTATTGTTATGTGGAAAACTGAGAAGTGTTATGCATGTACAAACTAGTGTATTTACTGTCGACTGTAAAACATTAATCCCCCAATAAAGAAATTAAAAATAAAAAAAGATGACTGTCCTAAGAATTATAGTTTCTTTTCAGAAGCATTTTTTTGGGGGGTAGTTGAAATCTAAATGTCGGTAGTTTTTTGGATTCATGATGAAGTTTTAAATATACCTTAGAAAGGAGCTGATCTCATCTAGTTCTCGCAGAAGTGTTCTGATTTTGACTAAGTGTTGGCCTTAGGATCAAGTTCTTGGGTGCCAGGTATCATGTCAAGCTTAAGTTCTAGCCTTAGGCCACTCCCCCCACCCTCCTCTTCCTCCTCTTGTTCAATATATTTTTAGTTTACTTAATGGGTGACAGAGAAAAGACCAGAGCACTGCTCAGCTCTGGCAGATGGTGCTTGGGATTGAACTTGGGACCTCAGAGCCTTAGGCATGAAAGTCTTTTGCAGAACCATTATGCTGTCTCCCCAGTCCCATTTCTTCTTTCTTTCCCCCTATTTGTAAATGTACCAGGTATAGACACTGCATGTTAAGAGTGCCCACATGTGTCTGTTACATACTTCCAGCTTAGTATGAGTTAGCTATTACTGTCGCCCACTGAAACACTAACTTTGGATATTTTATACCAGTATGTTTTGCTTTGTTCTTTAAACCAGAGCATTGCTCAGCTCTGGTTTATGGAGGTGCTTGGGATTGAAACTGGGATCTTAGGGTCTTAGGCATGAAAGTCTTTGCATAACTGCTATGCTGTCTCTCTGGCCTGTCATTATCTCGTACAGCTGCATGGAATTCTCTCCTGCATCTAGGCCACAACTCCCTTAGCCACGCTTCTGTTGGACATGTAAGTTGTTTCAGTACATTGGCTGTTCTAAATAGCACTGCTGTGAACAGTATGCTTGGATCTTTGTGGGTGGATGTTTGTGTGTTCTTTGGCTGGCTGCCTAGAAGAGGAATTGCTGGGTTGTAGAGGAGGCTGATTTTGCAATGGTTGTCAGGGACCCCCAAACTGTTTTCCACAGAAGCTGCACTAATTTGCATTCCCACCTGCAGTGCGGAGTTTTCTTCACATCCACTTGTTGTTTCTCTGCTTTTTGATGTGGGTCATTCTCACAGGGGTGAAGTGGTATCTCTTCTGTATTTGCATCTCTCTGAAAATCAGTGGCTTTGAGCACTGCTTGTTGACCCTTTGGTGAAGTGTCTATTCAGTTCTTTCTCCATCTTTTTTACCTTCCTTTCTTTCTTTCTTTCTTTCTTTCTTTCTTTCTTTCTTTCTTTCTTTCTTTCTTTGTGTGTGTTCTGTGTATACTTTGGTTACTTATATATTCTTGCTGTCTCTCTTATGTAATACTACCTCATGAAATAAGTAAATCTTTACAGAGAGAGATACCATACCACCAACACCACAGCACCCCAGTGCTTCCAGAGCCAGGCCTCAAACCTGGGTTGCACTGCCAACAAAGCTGGCACAGTCCGGGGGAGCTATCTTGCCAGCCCCTTTCACCCTTCCTGACAGTCCTCTGCTCTGGAGCTCCCTTTTCACTCAGGTTTTCCAGATACACAATGTAATGCAACATTCAAGAAGCAGATCCACTGCTTCCAGCATCTTTATTTTGAGAGAGAGTGAAAGAATGCAGTGCAATGAGGGCAGGATTCAAACTTGGGCCAAACATTTGGCAAAGAAACATTTTGTCCAAGCAAGCTACTTCACCAACCCTGTGACTCATTTATTTATTTATTTTAAAGATTTTATTTATTTATTAATGAGAAAGATAGGAAGAGAGAAAGAACCAGTCTGGCACATGTGCTGCTGGGGGCCGAACTCAGGACCTCATGCTTGAGAGTCCAAAGCTTTTTTTTTCTTTTAAAGATCTCTTTTTTTATTTTTTATATTTATTTATTCCCTTTTGTTGCCCTTGTTTTATTGTTGTAGTTCTTATTGTTGTTGTTACTGATGTTGTCATTGTTGGATAGAACAAAGAGAAATGGAGAGAGGAGGGGGAGAGAAAGATAGATACCTGCAGACCTGCTTCACCGCTTGTGAAGTGACTCCCCTGCAGGTGGGGAGCCGGGGGCTTGAACCAGGATCCTTTCGCTGGTCCTTGCACTTTGCACCACCTGTGTTTAACCCGATGCGCTACTACCCGACTCCCAAGAGTCCAAAGCTTTATCACTGCAACCACCTCCCGGACCACGACTCATTATTATTATTTTTTTTAAGTGCTGTCAGCATGGTGTGATCAGGGGAGGCAGGCCAGCTTGGTAGTGGGACTTGTGGGAGAGGACTCCCCCCCCCCCCCCCCACACACACACTGTAAGGCTTGGGGTCCTTATCAGTAAGGCTCTGTGCTCCAGGGAAGGTTACCATGCTCTCCCAACTCCTGGCCTCCAGCAGCTTGACTTTCTTGTCTTAAACTCAGAGCCCAGCTAGTTTTCCCTGGAGAGGGGAAGGGCCATACAACTTTGATTATGTGATTACTAAACCTGAACTTTTTTTTCCCTCTCTGTCCTACACAGGACAGTCTTCCCTCTGGAGTGCCTTCTGATGTTGATGGCCTTGATCTCCGCAGTGAGGAGATCTGGTTGGTGGGTTTGGTTCAGTCTTAATTAGCCTTTTGTCCCACCCGGAGGCCCAGGGTGGGGCAGGCTGAGCTCCCTGTGCTTTATCTAGTCTTGGGCTGCTTTCCTAACTCCCAGCCTCAAGGAAATGCCCATTGCTGTGATGAGTGTTCTCTGCCTAGCCAAGCAGCTGTGCTGGCCACCTGTGATAGTCATCTGCAGAAGCTCAGTGCAGGGGGCCACTTGGCCTTCTCTGTTGTTTCAGTTCAGGCTTTTCCTCCAAAGCAACTTACAATCAATAGCCTTAGTGTTGATTTCTGCCAATCTTCTAAAACGATGGCAAATTCAAATTCTTTTTCCTCCGTGCTCTTTGGACTATATTCAGTTTAAACATTTGTTCCCCAAGCATTTGTAACTGGGATTACAGCCCTCCTCCAAGAAATAGACATGGTTAATCACTACACTAAACTCTCGGACATTTGTCTTGCATCGGTGCTGTGCCATTGTGTGTGGGAAAGGTTCTGTTTCTCTTGAAAGCTCGGATGCAAGTGGTTTTTGTGGGGAAGTTAGTTTCATTACTGACAGACCAGTTGTCCGAGTGAAAGCATTTAGTAGTTTGCAATTAAAAGATGTCTTTTGCAGCCAGGGAGATGATGCAGTGGATAAAGCATTCGACTCTCAAACATGAGGTCCTGAGTTTGATCCCCAGCAGTGTGTGTCATTGATGCTCTGCTTTGCCCGCCACCCCCCCAGATGGTCTGCCATCATAGTAGAGCCCCTGGAAAACCTGAATTCCTTCAGAAAGAACTTGAAAAGGTCAGCTCTTAGGTGTTTTGAGTACATGCTTGATTTGGTGAGTTTCACTGTCTAAAAAAAAAAAAAGTGATAAGGAAAAGGAATCTGGCAACTGATTGATTAGGTCAATTTGCATTGAAAGGAGAGGCAGAAGTCCAGGTGAGAAATGTTGTGAGTGTTAGAGCAGTTACCACGGAGAAGTGTTTGCGGACTTAAGAACACTTCAGCATCTCTGACCGGGTGAAGTATTTCCTGCCTGTATTTGCAGTCACACTCAGCTTCCTCATATAGTAATCCTCATAGATCTGGGTAAATGTCATGTGGCTTCAGACCACACTGGAGACCAGTCACACTGTTTCCCACTGAACAAGATTCTCAGTCACAAGGTCTCAACTTTGGTCCTCACCATCACATGTGCCAGAGTGATGCTCTGGTTCTGTCTCACCCCCTTCTAATAAGTAAATATCTTTTTGGACTATTTGTATTAGTGATTTAATGTTGATCTATAAAATTCTAAGATATTAGGGGTATAATTCCATAATGTTCCCACCACCAGAGTTCTCTGTTCCCACCTGTTGTAAATTAATTTAAAAAGAGGTATGGGGGTTGGGGCTGCTTGTGGCGCATATAGAAGAATTCACAGCGGGAGCTGGGAACTGCTTTAATCAATACACGGTTTATTAGGGTGAAACAGGTAAAAGGCAAAATAAGCACTTATCATCAAGGGTTAAGCGTACACTAGGTCTATAAAGACTGAATATGGTTATCAAAGTTTAGTCCCATAAGATAAACAATTATATGCTTTGGTAAAGGTTGCTCATGGCTGTAGAGGGGTCTAAAAGTTTACCCGCTAGCAGAGTCACACGTGCTCAGTTACCAGGAGTAGACATGGCGGATGGATTCCTGGGGCACCTCTGCTGAGAGGCATCTGACCAGGAGAAGCCGCAGCCAAAGAGAGCCCAAGAGTTCTGGCTGCTGTCCTTTTAAGTCTATTCAGCCTACCCACAATGCTTTGCACACCAGCAGTCTGGATTCACCTATAGTCCTCCATACGCCTGTGCAGATCACTGTATACTCTGTCAGCCTTCTGTCGCCAAAGCTGACGTCACCACTGTGTCAGGGCATATAGCATCACCACAATTCCCCACTTTTGATTATAGACATGGACAAGATGTATAGTCTGTATGAGCACAGGAGAAATAAGCAAATCTTCAGTGATTCTAGGGTTACCCCTGCAAGCTCTGCCTTCACCCCCCAGAGTGCGGGCACAATAACTGGGTATCAGATAAGGCCCTATTAGCCTAAAGACTTGTGGTCTAGTATCTGTGTCTAACCCAGAGATGGTCCATCACTCAGGGAGGCTCAGAACAGAATCTTACAGTGGCGTCCCCAAGTTCAAGTAACTCCTGGATGGCAATCATGGCATATCCAGGTTGTTAGACTGTTGCAATCCATGCTTCATGGGAGGAGTTCACAGATGAGAGGGGCTTATCTGCTCAGCATGGGTCCAAGCAGGACCTGTGAATGAGAAACTAGAACAAACACACCCTATGCCCCAAATTAGTAATTTTATTTCAATCACAAAGACTAGACAAATCACGAGGCATCCGCTGGAGAAGAAATAGCTCTGTGGAGAAAAGTAATGCTTAGCAGCTATCTGATTAGAATTATGCAGCACAAAATTTAAAATATATAAATCTCCTTGTATTCTGTTCATGTCTGAGAAATAGCTCTTTAAGGGTACATATGGCCTTCCACAATTACTCATCTAGCGTGGTCATAGTCAGTCTAATAAGAAGCACCTCAGCAGCAAAGGCAGAAAAAGTGTTCACAAACATGGGTTGCTTTCTGTGTGAGAGGTCGCATATAAAGCCTGTAACAGTGTCCACAGAGATAGGAATACATTTCAACTTAGCAAACTGAGCGATGTGTGAAACATCCATTTTTCAGAATCAACATTAAAAAGGTATACTGAGTTAAACACCCATAAAGGGAGGAGTCACACCAGTCTAGGCATAAAGAAACAATGACTCATGCTATACTAGAGAAATATCCAATCATTTAATTAGAGCTCAACACTTAGGTTCTAGAATGTGCTTGAACTAGAGAGGTTAACTAGAGAACAGTAGCAAAACATCTTTAAAAGCTATGGGGAAAGGACACCAAACACTGGTGGATACAGTTTCCATTCCTTCACTTTTGGTTAAACGACTCAGGTGTGTATAACAGCATACCACGATCAACAATGGTTTTAGGATAAACTTGTGTCAATACATACATACATACCTCATCCTCAAATCACTCTTCTATAGAGAGACTAGAAGGTTAAAGACAAGTTACACAGTTAAGCCAACCGATCATTCAGAAGGCTAATTAATAAGCAATAAACGAGAGATTACTTACTTTACTAAGAAAGTGTTGACTATCTCCAGACCCCCAAGATTAAGGCCAGTCCACTGCGCCCTCAGCCAAGCCCCTGGCTCCTGGCAGCACAGGGTCCCTGACCCAATCTCCCCTCTTTCTCCTTGTTGCGACAAAGGAGTGTGCAGCCACTGCAGTAGGAGGTTGTGAGATAGAGACACGAGACGGTGGGACAGAGAAGCTGGGAGAGGACAGCTAGTTTCCGGGTCTCTCAAGGCAAGAGAAGGGAAGTCGGGATGAGAGCAAGCTGCTGGCAGAGCAGCAGGAAGGTGCTGTTGGCTAGACTGGGCGCCCTTGGGCCACTGCCAAGGCCAGCGTAAGGGCTTTGAGAAGACCTTCGTGCCTGGGGCTCCAGGTCCCATCTCCACCATAAATAAGCCAGGGCTGTGCAATGTTCTGGGGAAATATATGCATATGTATTATTTTATTTTATTTTGTAATTTTTATTTATAAAAAGGAAACACTGACAACCATAGGATAAGAGGGGTACAACTCTACACAGTTCCTACCACCAGAACTCCATATCCCATCCCCTCCCCTGAAAGCTTTCTTATTCTTTATCCCTCTGGGAGTATGAACCCAGGATCATTATGGGGTGCAGAAGGTGGAAGGTCTGGCTTCTGTAATTGCTTCCCCACTGAACAGGGGTGTTGGCAAGTGAATCCATACTCCCAGCTTGTCTCTCTCTTTCCCTAGGGAGGCAGGGCTCTGGGGAAGCAGGGCTCCAGGACACTTTGGTGGGGTCATCTGCCCAGGGAAGTCCGGTTGGCATCACCAGAAGCATAATTTTATTTTATTTTTGCCTCACTGGAGCTCAGTGCCTCCACTATAAACCCACTGCTCCTGGAGGCCATTTTTTCCATTTTGTTGCCCTTGTTATTGTTGTTGGATAGGACAGAGAGAAATGGAGAGAAGAGGAAAGACAGACACCTGCAGACCTGTTTTGCCACTAGTGAAGCGACCCCCCCCCCCCACAGGTGGGGAGCTGGGGGCTTGAACCAGAATCCTTATGCTACGTGCGCTTATCCCCCTGTGCTACTGCCCGGCCCCTGCATATGTACATAATTATAATCTGAGTGGTGACTGCTGTAGTAGAGCACATGTGTTACCATGTACAGGAACCTGGGTTCTAGCAGGTTCGTGAATCGTGGTGTAGTGCTGCAGGTGTCTCCTCTCTCTCTCTCTCTCTTCTTCCCTCCCTCCCTCCCTCTACTCCTCGCTCTCTTCCTTCCTCACACCACCAATCAAAAATGAGCCACCAGGAGTGGTGCAGTCACAGACATTGAGCTCCAGTGATAATCCTGATGGTAAAAAAGGAAGTCATCAGGAGTCGCGCAGTAGCGCGTTAAGCACATGTGCCACAAAGCTCAAGGACCGGCATAAGGATCCCAGTTCGAAACCCCGGCTCCCCACCTGCAGGGGAGTCACTGCACAGGCGGTGAAGCAGGTCTGCAGGTGTCTATCTTTCTCTCCCCCTCTCTGTCTTCCCCATCTCCCTCCATTTCTCTCTGTCCTATCTAGCAACGACAACATCAATAACAACAATAGCTACAACAATAAAAAACAAGGACAACAAAAGGGAGAATAAATAAATATTAAATTTTTAAAAAGGAAGTCATCATCAATATTACATATTTTTTAATATACGAAGGTACAGGTCCAGGGCTGTAGCACAGCTGTATAGCACCAAACTTTCATGCATGAGACCTGGAGGTCCTAGCTTCAATTTCCAGGTGCATGACAAGAGCTGAGCAGTGCTCTAATCTCTCCCTTTCATTCAAATGAACATTTACAGACCAATGATCTAGCCTCTCTGGGAGGGGCCTGCTTTGTCATGCGTGCTGCACAGGTGCCAGCCTATCCCATTGCACTGGCAGAGACTTTGATATCATGGTGTCTTCCTCTCCCACTGTCTCTGTCTCTCTCCATCTATGCGATTGACCCAGGGCTGGCAAAATAGGTCACTAGGGTGGTGTTTGGGTATCTGCTCACTACTTGAAAGAACTTTTCAGGGTGTGTGTGTGTGTGTGTGTGTGTGTGTGTGTGTGTGTGTGTGTGTGTGTGTGTGTGTGTATGTGTGTGTGTGTACATGAATCCCTGTAGATGATCAAGAACTAGTAATGGAATGAATGAAGGTAGATGAACCCATGAAGGCAGTAATTTCTGACCAAACACGTTGGTAAAAGAAGTTCAAAGGCTGGACCTTCTTGGAGGTGTTCTTCAACTTTCATGGGATCAAAAACACATTCTTATTCTTCAGATGAAAGGGAAACTGGTATATTCTAGAAAAGTAAGACTTAGAGGTTTTTGAAGTGGTTTTAAAGATGATGAAGGAATTATTTTGTGTGTGTGCATGCGTGCATGTGTGTTTGTGTGTGTGTGAAATGATTATTTCTGGATTAAAAATGCAAATGTTTGTGGCCTAGGAGGTGGAGTGATGGCTATAGCTTTTGATTATACTGGCACTTGGCACTGCATGTGCCAGAATGATTCTCTATTTCTCTCTCCCTACCATTCTCTCTATCTCTAAATAAGTCAATCTTAAAACAAACAAAACAAACAAACAAAAAATCACCAACTTTTGGCAGTAGGGAAATGAATCCATCCAGGGTCAGGACATAATCATCAATCTATGCTTATGACAGCGAACTATAAAGACAAACTTCACAGGCTGCAATTACTGAATCATGATAAAGTTGTTGCTGTATGTGTGTGTGTGTTTTCAATCAAATCACCTCAGCAGTCATCTCAAATGAGCTTTGAGTGAGGCTGTTTCAGGCTGTTGTCCTCCTGATTTCTGTGATCAGTGAAACAAGATGGGTGAGTGTCTAGTAGTCAGTAGGCCTTGCCTTGCAGAATGACACGTTGATCCTTTGAAATTGGCCATGTGGCTTCCACGGTCTTTATGTCTGCCTGTGCCACTTAGCCTGCACCACCTTCTTAGTGCCAAGACCCGGTGACTAATCCCGGAGCTGGGAGTCCAAAGAGGATGAATTAGTCGAGGCGGTAATTTCTTCTGGCCTGATGAAATACTCTGTTCCCAGAGCAAAGTCTCCTCCCTGGCTCTCCCTCAGGACTGGCTGGCTGGATAATTGCACCACTCCCATTTCAGTCAGTGTACAGGTTATCCCCTCTGGGTCAGAGCACTCTCTTCTCTTCACAGAGACCTCACTGTCTGTGTATTTGTTGTTGTTAGTTACAGTCATACCCTGAGTCTTCCTAGCTTGTTGAATATTTTCCAGGTTTCTTTCCTTTTTTTTTTTTTTTGCAATTATCTTTATTTACTTACTGGATAGAAACAGCCAGAAATCAAGAGGGAAGGAGGTGGTAGAGAAGGGGAGAGAGAGACACCTGCAACACTGCTTTACTACTTGCAAAGCTTTCGCCCTGCTGGTGGGGACCGGAGGCTCGAACCCCAGCCCTTGCACATTGTATAACGTGTGCTCAACCAGGTGTACCACCACCTGGCCCTAGACTTCTTTTTCTTTATCATGAGAGGGACAAAGAGACCAGAGCCATCTCTTCATCATTTATGTTGACCTGTGGGCTTCCCCATTCTTATTTTGATTTTTTTGTTTTGTTTTGTTTATTGAATGATTCATTTCTGCATTGCCAGGCCTATGCATCCTGTTACTGAGCCGCACCCCAAGCTCCCAGGTTTCATTGAAAGGTTTATTTATTACTGGGGGGGGGGGGGGGGCAGAACATCACTCTGGCACAGGCAGTGATTGGGATGGAACTTGGCACCTCACGCTCGAGGACACAGCGTGCTGGATGCAGTGTGCATGGGAGGTACTTTTCAGTACCGAGGCCTCAGCCTGTGTTGTCATGTCATCATTGTTAAGGTTTTCCCGAGCTCTTAGAGGCAGCTGCACTGTATGGAGACCCACCTGTGCCTCCCTCCCTGTGGGTTCCAGCAGCCCCTACTCTCCTCTGAAGGCAGCTAGCTGTACTGGTTTTTTTTTTTTATTATTATTATTATTTTGTTTTGACCATCTTCTCTTTTAGATTTCAAGCTGCTTCCTCTTGCACCTCACTTCTTATTATGACAGAGCCTGGCAGCAGTATTTCTTCACATGCCAAGAATCTGTTCACTTCTGTGGCACCCTCCTGTCATCTGTATGTCCACAGTCGAGTGAACTCATTGCGTTTAGAGAGGCTTGCAACAGGATCAGATCTCTGGGTGCTGGGGGCTAGCTCACCTGGTGGAGCACACCCTTTACCGTGTGTGTGTGTGTGTGTGTGTGTGTGTGTGTGTGTGTGTGTGATTACATACACACACGTGTGCTTGTGCTTTGAGCACCTGCAATAGAGAAGCTTCACGAGCAGTGTAGCAGTGTGTGGTGTCTCCCTGTGTCTTACCGGCTTCCTCAGAAGGAAGGCCAGAAATTGCAGGTGTGGAGCCCTTGTGTGCTCCTCCTTCACCCCACCCTTTTTTTCCCGTGTATCTTGATTTTTGCCATATGCACATAGGAGACCGGGCATAATCAGATGTGAACAGCAGGACTTAGGGTATTAAACATCTCAGACCTTAGCTCGTTGTCTCTAAAGCCCAACCCATCTGGCCTCCATTCCACTATGCTGTCTGTCCTCACGTCTGTTTATCAAAGAAAGATAGCATGCTCTTTGCAGGCACTGAGGGGTGGGGTGGGGAGGGGAGGTGGTTAAAGCTCCTTACCTAAAATTTCCTTGTTCCTTTTTCTTTACATACAACCAGTTGTGAAATCGTACTGACCCTGAAGTTCTGCCTTTCAGCTTATCCTTTCTATTGCTGTCATATGTGTGAGAGAGAGATGGACAGAGAGAATCAGAGCAACACTCTGGCATGTTTGGTACCAGGCACTGAACTCCGGACCTCGTGTCTGAGAGTCCGGTGTTTTATCCACTGTGCTACCTACCTGGTCACTCATCCTTCTATTAAAGGGCCAGATTAGGTGTCCCCTCACCTCTCTACCCCTCCTTAACTGTGTGGTTGCAGGCCACATCCAGGTCACCCTTCTAGGCTTAGTTATTTAACTCTTTAAAAGACAGACAGACTGAATGACTGACTGACACATATATGAGGAGGAGGGGGTGGGGGGAAGGAGAATCAGAGCATCACTGTGGCATTTTCACTGATGGGAAGTGACCTTGGGACCTCATGCTTCATGTCCCAGCACTTTGCGTACTGCCCCACGACCCAGGCATCCTAACTTATTTTTAACTACAACACCACTCCCTTCTGGTGGTGGTGGTAACCACGGATCGAACCTGAAGCCTCTGGCATGAAGACGTGTTACGCCATCTCCCCTGCCAGCCCATTTGATTGAAAAAAAAAATCAAATGACTTGTAAGAAGCTGACATTAGTGCCATTTGGCTGCTAGTGCAGCCTTCTGCCTTCAGTGTGTCCTGTGTCCTGGGGGCACAACCTCTGAGGAGCACCCCTCGCCAGGGGTCATAGACTGGGACCAGACATCTGAAGCTGTATCTGCCTGCCAAGGACCTGAGTCCAGGTCTCCTCTCTGCCCAGCACGAACACCTGGGACATCTGAGAAACTTCCCAGCATGCCCTTGCCTTACAGTTTACACTCCACGGTCATTTCTTATGGACTCAGAGCCCCAACACTTTGTTGTTTGTTTGTGTTTTGTTTTGCCTTTAACTTCTGGCATCAGTTTGGGCTGTTGCTGCCCTTTCAGGAAACCCCACTCTCTTCGATACATTTTGTGGGCGTCCCTTGTGTTTCCAGGTGTCCTGCACTGTGTTCCAGCAGTCCTGCTCGAGGGGAAGAGCTGTCAGTTTCCTTTTTGTTGTCACCCTCTAGCCTCTCCAGTGGCACAGCTGTTTCAAGGACAGTTGCACCGGGTGGCCTGGTTGCGGCCAAGCAGGCCTGCTAGCCTTGGGGGACTCCTGGGACAAATCTGCTTGGCCAAGTGAAAGTGTGATAATAGGGAGTTTCGGGTCCTTCCCCATTATGCCCACTCAAGCTGATTTATACTTTACAGTCTAAATTGGCACGGGGCAGGCCCTTGGGATTAAATTAATTTATACCAAGTTAGAAAGCATCAGCTGCCCAAGTCAGGGGTGCCTTCTGGGGGCTGGTGTGCTTAATTCTTGGTGCATTCTGAGCCCACAATCCAGGCATTCTCTCTGGGCTAGCAGCTGGGGCAGTCCTTCAAGGGGGCCTGCTTTGCATGTCCTTTGTGCTCGCTTCGTTCTGGGTCCCACACAGAAGCCCGGATCTTGAAGACACTTGCTCCGTTTCAGTTGTTTGCAAATGAGGAATCAAACACAATATAACATCCACGACTCTTTTCCCTGGGTCTCTTTACCAAAATGCATGGCAGTGGTGCAGATCTGCCATCTTGGCCTTTTTAGGAAAAAGATGAAAGAAAGTCTCTACACGGATTAGTGTATCAAG
Source organism: Erinaceus europaeus (assembly GCF_950295315.1). NCBI lineage: Eukaryota > Metazoa > Chordata > Mammalia > Eulipotyphla > Erinaceidae > Erinaceus > Erinaceus europaeus. Next base: position 60,964,380 of record NC_080166.1, on the reverse strand, counting down.
CAACAACAATAACCTTTAATGTTAGCTAACAAAAGGTGGCAAGTGGGTGGTGGCTGTACGGGAAAGGAGCTAGCCGCATTCTGTCACTTGACTGCCTCTAGCCTGGACATTGTCTTTGTTTATCAAGCAGGAGGGCTCTCAGAAGGGAAGAATTGTGTTTTCCCCCAACTCAGGCCACAGCCCCCAATTCCTTTCCTCTGTTGCCTTGTCAGACTTGGGAGCTATTCCCTTGCTGAGTCCCGAGTTCTTTTTTTTTTTTTTTTTCTTTTCCCAGCAGCCACTGCACAGCTCAAAGGATTTGTTCTGGAGGGTGGAGGAGGTGAAATGATGTTAAACAGACTTGTCCCTAATGAGCTGTGACGCCAGCTGCAAAGAGGGCAAATCCTGTTACTCCCTCCAGCTACTCTCTGAAGCTGAGGATTCAGAAGAAGCCCAGCACCCCGGCTCCCTTCTCTGCGCTCATTTGCTGGCTTCCCGCCCTCCCTCCCCCCCTCATGTCTCAGTGCATCTTGGCAGAGTTCAGATTTCTGCGCTCACAGCTCAGTGCTCATGGTGAAAGGAAATACAAAAGGGGAGGAGAGCGAGCGGGTGGAGGTGATGTGGGATTTTTTTTTTTTTTAAGAGGGTATTCCTTATTGCCTTAGTCTGAGGCTTAAGCTGTGGGTTGAAGCAGCCTAAATAGTAGCGCTTTGAATAACCTGGATTTCCAAAATAGCTCTTCGGAGGGTAGTCTTATTGGCTCACAAACATAGTAGGCTGGGTATTAAGAGCATCTGAGTTGCTGTCGTTGAGAAATCTCCAAATCTTTACATCAACCCGTGGTGGTAGATACTTTTAATAGAGTTTTTTTTTTTTGCCTAAATTGTTTTTATGGCACCTGCCCTAAATTAAGTCTACAACTATCTTACCCGGATGATTCAGTGTTGTGAAGTAGTTGTTTTCATAATGCTGTGAAACAGAGCTCCAGAATCTTTTCACCTTCCAAATCTGAAGCTCTGTCCCCATCCAAGCAGGAATAACTGAAGAACTGAGAAGTCAGCTCTCGTGTTCCGCACGATCAGGACTTCCTACTTCAACAATCATTTATAATTGAATCGTGTATTCATTTGCTTGCCTCTTTGTTTATTTGAAACTGTCGGGTTAACAGTTACTAAGTGGGGGTGGAGCTCCCCCCCCCCCCCCCCCCCCGTTCATTCTAGTCTCCACTACTGCTTCATTACAAGTTCAGAGCTGCGGGGGGGGGGGGGGGGGGACAGTCAACGTTCTCGAGTAATGTGGTCACCTCCAAATTAGTGTGGGACTGCATATTGTTTGGTAATTCTCTATGCAGCTTCTGACTCGTGAGGCCTAAGAGCATAAAAGTGCACTTTAGAAGCAATTACATATTTTATGTCCGTTTTCTTAGGGATTTAGAATGGCTCTTTTCTGTGGGCAAGATGGCAGGTCAAAGACAGGGTTGAATGGTATCTCTAAACATCACGGGGCTCTTCTTGCCTCTGCTGCCCTTGGAGAGGTGGTGAGTAAAGCCCTCTAGGTTCTAGTTGGAAGGATTGTGGGGGAGATTTTTTTTTTTTTTTTTTTTTTAAGATTTATTGAGAGAGAGGAGGCAAGAAAGAGCCAAACATCACCCTGGCACACGTGCTGCTGGGAAACGAACTCAAGACCTCATGCTTGACAGTCCTGTGTGGCATCCACTCTACTACTTCCCAGACCACCTAGTTGGAAGAGCTGATTCAGTAGTCCAGCTGCTCTGCCCAGGGAGCAACTCTCTGTAGTTGCTAACTCACTGGATCATAGGCAAGCCTGTTTCCTGGCGGGGGGGGGGGGGGGAGTATCAGTCCTGCTTGACCTGCCTGCCAGGCTCGAACAACAATGAAACCTTTAGGGTTTTGGCAAAGTGTGCTAGAGAAACTGTCACTTCTGCTGATAAAGTTAAAGCAACTGTGACTGAACCCAGTCACCGGTGGCCTGAGTATTGTGGAGGGCAGGAGATATGGCCTGACAACTCTCATTCTTTACTAGACCTCAGACTTCCAGATTCATATTAACTGCAGTTGTTGACATGTTCTCATGTGGTCAGGAGACATCACTTTATCCTCTTTTTAATTTTTTAATATTTATTTATTTTCCCTTTTGTCGCCCTTGTTTTTTATTGTTGTTATTATTGTTGTTATTGATGTCATCATTGTTGGATAGGACAGCGAGAAATGGAGAAAGGAGGAGAAGACAGAGAGGGGGAGAGAAAGATAGACACTTACAGACCTGCATCACCACCTACTCCTGCGGGTGGGGAGCCGGGGCTCGAACTGGGATCCTTACGCTGGACCTTGCTCTTGGCGCCACCGCTCGACTCCCGACTTTATTCTTTCCTCTGTAAGTTATGTCATCATCTGTAAACACAGCATCTTACAGAATTAGGACATTAATTTACCCTTCAGTCCTCTGCCTCCCAGCAACCTAGAAGGGAGGAATTAAAACAATAGCTTAGGTTTGTGAATAAAAGATTGACTTGCTGCAAATGTGAATAGTTTAAAACAATTCTTAGACTTGGAAAGGCTGTACAGGGTTGCTAACTTGACCTCCACTAACTTCTACAAGTGACCACGATCTTAGTTACTCCAGATTGGAAACTCCCGGTTTACCTGAGAGTAAAAAGTGGGATTAAGGCCATTTCCCTCTTGTCACTCTTGTCTTTTTTCTTTTGTAAATTTTTTAAAGTATACATTTTATTTATTTATTTGCTAGAGATAGAAATTGAGAGGTAGGGGAAAGACAGAGAGATGCCTGCAGCCCTGCTTCACCACTTATGAAGCTTTCCCCCTGCAGGTGGGGGACCAGGGGTTTGAACCCAGGACCTGGTACACTGTAATGTAATGTGTAACCAGGTGCGCCACCGCCTGGCCCTTTCACTCGTGTTTTTTTGTTTTTATTTTAGCCTCCAAGGTTATTGCTGGGTCTCAGTGCCTCCAATACGAATCCACTGCTCCTGGAGACCATTTTTCCCATTTTGTTGCCCTTGTTGTTGCGTTTGTTGTAGTTGTTGTTGTTGTCATAACTATTGTTGTTGTTGGATAGGACAGAGAGAAATGAAGAGAGGAGGAGAAGTCAGAGAGAAAGCTACTCCCCTGCAGGTGGGGAGCCGGGGGCTTGAACCAGGATCCTTACATCGGTCCCTGCGCTTTGCACCATGTGTGCTTAACCCACTGGGCTACCACCCAACTTCCTTTTTTTTTTTTTTTTAAATAGTGAGCACAGAGTAGATGCTTGGTTTACTTGAACAGGTGGACAGTACATTTCAACAGGTTTCACAGCCCAAAACAGGAACTGTAAATCCTGCCCAACTGTCATCTACATAACTTGGTTATAATCACAGATCATAACTAGACAAAGGTCTGTGACACCTGCTCTTAGTATTATCATTTGAACATGCTTGATTGAGGTCACTGTAAAGATGTGATTCAGAGTCTTTATGTTAAAGATGAAGCTGGCTTCTGAGAGTTCCGTTTTGTATTTGAGAGCATTTCATGTCTTTTTTTTTTTTTTGCATTATTCTACTTCTTTTTTAAAAAAGATTTTACTTATTTATTAGTGAGAAAGATAGGAGAGAAAGAACTAGACGTCACTCTGGTACATGTGCTGCTGGGGACTGAACTCAGGATATACTGTAGAATATACTGGGGAGGTAGTAACACAGTGCTTATGTGGCAGACTTGATCCCAGAGGCTCTGATGTCTGAGGTTCAATCCCCTACACCACCATAAGCCACAGCTGAGCAGGGCTCTGGTAAAGATAATAATGTTGTTTTCTTAGTCCTAGGATACATGTTTCCATTCACTCAAATCTAACTTCTTCAGTGCAGTTTGTGTTGCTTTTACTTGTGCTGATGCTTCTAGCAAGTTTCTGTCCCATGATGTTTTTAGAGCATCTCAAACTTGAGGGGGTTTCAAAAAATAGAAAAATCAGTGGCATGATTATCCCTCTTTTAATTACTGGCTTGTAGTTCATGTTCAAGCCACACACCCTATCTTCTACGTGTCTCTTGTCCTCAGAGTGATTAATGAGATGTTGAATTTTTTTATTCTTCTGAGAAGGACAGCCCCATTTGTGAGCTTATAAGTATAAGCAGAGTGGGAAATGCTGTCCCTCCAGTGGCTAGCCTGCACTGAGAATGCATGCAAACTCAGCATCAGGAGACTATGGCTTGGGACATAGTCTGCCACTCCAGTCAGCCTGAAATTTCACACTGTCTCCTGTTGTTCCAGTGACTCCTGTCAGCTGACCTTTGCTAAGAATACAGTGTGAAGACCAACTTGAGTCTTTATTATCTACCTGAACCCCAAGGAAGACAAAACACATCTCACCTAGGAGCAAGGCAATTTTCCTAGACATTACCTCATTTTTCTCCAGATGATGTAAGATTATTCCCAGTTCTGGCAATCCCTTTTTATCAGTTAGGTTGTATAGTAACCCACAAATAGAAATCTCCCGTCGCTTACTATCCGTGTGCGCCTCCCCCCCCCCCCCCAAAATGTTCTGTTAAGGCTTTACAGGTGGCTGACCTGTTGAAACACTCAGGTCAATGAAAAAGTATTTTCTAATTCATTGCATGTATGCTCTTGATTCTCGTGCAGCTCAAATAGAAGGAAGGCACCAGGGTATGTCACATCAGTTATGTGCTCTGGTGGTGTGCAACTAACGCTTATGCAAAGATGTGTGTAGCTTTGTTGTGGTGTATGCAGCTTGTTGAAAACAGTGGGAGAAAGAAACCCCAGGGGCAAATGAACCATGAGCTCTTCAGTAACTGAAAGGAGGGCAAATCTGATCCCAGTAGCACTTCTGCTGCTCTGATCAACCATTTGCTTGCCGGTGACTGCAGTGGGGGGTGTTGAATTCTAACACGCTTCTCACCTGCTCATCTCCCTGTCCTCTGCAGGAGTTGGAAGCTGCTCTGCACAGAGATGATGTGGAGTTTATCAGTGACCTGATTGCCTGCCTACTCCAGGGTTGCTACCAACGAAGGGATATCACGTGAGTGATTCTGCTCTGGCTACGTATTTCTTGCAGAGAGCATTGATTAACCAGTCGCTGGGTCAATCTACCATAACAAACTGGAAGTGCTTGTTAGCCAAGATGAACAAATGGACCTCCATGCTGGTGTTTGATTCTTTCTGCATTTGGTTTTAGTTTGCCGTCTTAAATCTAGATCCCTTATTTTTATATCCACCAACTAACATACTCAAAGTATAGATTTTTTCCCCCCTCACTATATAATTTTTATCTGACCTATCGGTAAAATGTTACCATAAAATTAAAAATAGGGAGTTGGGTGTTAGCGCACAAGGTGCAAAGTGCATAGGCCAGCATAAGGACCCCGGTTCGAGCCCCTGGCTTCCCACCTGCAGGGGAGTCGCTTCACAGGTGGTGAAGCAGGCCTTGAGGTGTCTTATCTTTCTCTCCCCCTCTCTGTCTTCCCCATCTCTCTCCATTTCTGTCTGTCCTATCCAACAACAACAACATTAATAACTACAACAACAATAAAAAAACAAGGGCAACAAAAGGGAAAATAAATAAATATTAAAAATGTATAAAATATTTTTAAAAAATTAAAACTAGCTTTGCTATAGTGCCTGTGTAGACAAGGAAGCTCCCTTGTGTGGTTGCATTTTCTTGATTCCACACTAATTTCATATTTTCTCTTGCCTACTACATTCCTATCCTACTACAAGGCACACTCGAAGCTGAGACAAAATCAGAGTGTCTACTGTTTGACTGTGCAGTGTCACTCGGGGGCTTTTCAGACTCTTAATGTTGGTTCTTTCTCTTAGATGTCTGTTAGGGCTGGGAAACTAGGCCCAGTACAGATGTGGCCAGCACTTGTACTTCTTAGTTGAGTAGAAGGTTGAATTGCCCGTTCCTTCTCAGGCTGAACGCTTGCATTCCTTGAAGAAAGATTATTACATTCAAAATACATTGTCCTCTTCATTATCCAGATTGTGCTAAACATAGAAAGAAAAAGAAATCGGGAGTCGGGCGGTGGCGCAGTGGGTTAAGCGCGCGTGGCGCAAAGCGCAGGGACCGGCGTAAGGATCCCGGTTCGAACCCCCGGCTCCCCACCTGCAGGGGAGTCGCTTCACGGGCGGTGAAGCAGGTCTGCAGGTGTCTATCTTTCTCTCCCCTCTCTCTCTGTCTTCCCCTCCTCTCTCCATTTCTCTCTGTCCTATCCAACAACAAAGCAACGTCAACAATGGCAATAATAACCGCAACGAGGCTGCAACAACTAGGGCAACAAAAAGGGGGAAAAATGGCCTCCAGGAGCGGTGGATTCATGGTGCAGGCACCGAGCCCAGCAATAACCCTGGAGGAGAAAGAAAGAAAGAAAGAAAGAAAGAAAGAAAGAAAGAAAGAAAGAAAGAAAGAAAGAAAGAGAAATCATCTAACATCTTTTTTCCTATTTATTTATTTATTTCCTTTTGTTGCCCTTGTTGCTTTATTGTTGTAGTTATTATTGTTGTTGTTGGATAGGACAGAGAGAAATGGAGAGAGGAGGGGAAGACAGGTGGGGGAGAGAAAGAGAGACACCTGCAGACCTGCTTCACCGCCTGTGAGGCAACTCCCCTGCAGATGGGGAGCCGGGGGCTCGAACCCGGCGCCTTACACTGGTCCTTGTGCTTTGCACCACGTGCGCTTAACCCACTGCGCTACCGCCCGACTCCACATCTTTTCTTTTGATCATTTTTACTTATGATTAATAATAGGTCACAATATTGCAAGATTATAGTGTCTAGTTCCATAGCATACTCCTCACTAAAGTCCTGTATCTCCACCTCCCCACCTCCCAAAGAGAGCCACCACAGTTCTCACACAGTCTTGGAAATAGCTTGCTTACTTCTGTTCCACCCCCGCCTCAAATTCATGTGTATCTGATCTCTAGATTCCACATATCAGTGAAGCCATCTAGTAGTTGTTTTTCATCTCTTATTTCCGTAAGCTTCATCACCTCCAGTTCCATCCATTTTTGTCCCGAAGGACACAATCTCATCTTTTTTTTTTTTTTAATTTTTTTTTTTTCCCACCGCCCAATCTCCATATCCCACCCCCTCCCCCAATAGCTTTCCCATTCTCTATCCCTCTGGGAGCATGGACCCAGGGTCATTGTGGGTTGCAGAAGGTAGAAGGTCTGGCTTCTGTAATTGCTTCCCCGCTGAACATGGGCGTTGACTGGTCAGTCCATCCTCCCAGTCTGCCTCTCTCTTTCCCTAGTAGGTTGGGTCTCTGGGGAAGCTGAGCTCCAGGACATATTGGTGGGGTCTTCAATCCAGGGAAGTCTGGCCGGCATCCTGATGACACCTGGAACCTGGTGACTGAAAAGAGAGTTAACATACAAAGCCAAACAAATTGTTGAGCAATCATGGACCCAAAGCTTGGAAAAGTGGAGAGGAAGTATTAGGGAGGTACTCACTGCAAACTCTAATCTCATCTTTTTTTCATTGCATAGTATTCTCCAGAATATATAGCCCATAACTTCTTTAGCAAGTCATCTCTTAGTGGGCATTTTGGCTGTTGTGAATAATACAGCTCAGAACACAGCATTTCAGTGTCCATTGGATAAATGCCTAACAGAGAATCAAAGGTAATTCTGTTTTTACTTGTCAAAGGGTTCTTCATATAGTCTATGGGTGGCACCAGTTTGCATTCCCACCAGCAGTGTAACAGAGTTCTACCATCCAACTATTCAAAAGGTGCTGATTGAGGTTTTAATATTTTTCTACCATTATCAATACTTTGCATCCAGCAGTTGGGTTTTTTCAAAAAATATATATTTGTTTATTTTTGAGAGTAGGGGGAGAGAGCCAAAGCATCACCTTGGCATATGTGATGCCCAAGGATTAAACTCCAGACCTTCTACATGAGTGATCAACACTTTACCACTCCAGGACACATATTGTGTTTTTTATTAGAACAGTTCTTATAATCACCTTTATATATGTTGCTAGCCAGTTCTTATAATCACCTTTATATATGTTGCTAGCCAGTGGACACTTGTCTCTGTGTTCACCGTCATGAGTACGCTGTATTCCATAGCCTTGGGTACCCAGGCTTGTGCCTCCAGCAGCCCGTCCCTGGTTTACATTGCTGAACCTTAACAGATGTGACCAGTCAGGATTTTTTGCCCAACTGCTAGGCTTCCCTGCAGTGATTTCTCCACTTTACTTTGACCCGCCCGTGCATGAGAATCCGTGTTTGCACAACCCTCACTCTGGACGTTGCCCACTGTGTGCTGACTGTCAGACACTGACTGAGCAAGCAGGCACACATGTGCTCAGGGTCTTCCTGACTTATATTGGGGAAGGTGGGTCACTAACTATTATAGTAATCGTTGCAACAGCTGTGACAAGTGATCTTTTTCAAAGAAGATGTACTTAGTAATGCCAGAGGGGGAAGGCAAGAGAGAGAGAGAGAAAGAGAGAGAGAACCAGAGCATCACTCTGGCACTTGCAATGCCGGGGATCAAACTCAGAACCTCACATTTGAGAGTTTTGACTTTTTCCCTCTGCATCACCCCCCAGGCTACTATGATAACGGTTCAGAAGTAAAAATGCAGAGTGTTACAGAAAAGACTATTTTAAAGTAAAAATACAGATGGTGTAATATAGGTATGTGATCTGAGCTGGACCCCTTCTGGGGGAAAGCTCAATTGCTAGTGAATGCAGGAACAAATGAATGAATTCATCACAGCATTGTCGACAGAAAGAATGCTTACTTGGCATTTTGATTCCCTCAAGGACTGAGTTGAATCGGGTTTCTGACACAGCTTTTGAGCTGCATACTTTGCCCCCACATGTTAAACTTTAATTTGTTGGTAACATCAGAAATGTAAGTTCACATTGCCAGTCCCCGTCCATGGCTTTTTCAGAAAGATCTAGTGGTCTGTCACGCATCGAGGTTCTTCTAAGCCAGAGGACAACAGGGCCTTGTGTTTGTCCTTTGAATGATTCCTTGTTATTCTTTCCTGCCAAAGGCCGGCTGTCATCACTCACTATCGGGTTTCCTCACCCTCCTTAGTCTTCTCTTTACCTACTTGTCTCCAGCAAAGACTGGAGCTCCAGGGACCCACAGCACAGAAGACAAGGAGGCCAAATAGGGTGGGTCAAGGATTGGGAGGGTGTGATTTGAGTAAGCATTGGGGCAGATTTGAGTAAGCATTCTGGGCAAAGGGAAAAGCAGGAAGAAGTTAAGCAAGAGAATAGAAGTGGGCAGTCAAGGGCCAACTGACTGGACTTGGCACCTCTGATCTGGACCCAGCATTCTTCTGCAGCTGAGGAGCTAGCTCAGTGGGGAGCACCCAGGGCCCACATGCATATAACCCTGCATGTGTTGAAGCTTTGTGTGTCTGTCGGCCTATCTTTGCATCTCTCATAATGACAAAAATAGTTCAGGTAGATAAATAAAATTGGTCTTGATGCACTTAATCTAGGAGACGTGGTGCTTCGATCTTGCCATTTTCTGTGAGGAATATGCTGGTGCTGCAGAGTCAAGTGTCTGATGAAGCCCACAAGCATCCTTCCAGAGTTGCTTCTGTACACCTTCATCAAAAGCGTGGCTTGTTTTATCTCGGCTCTTTAACGTTCTGGGGATTTTCATTTTTGTTGCTGTTAGTCAAATCCTGTTGATACTCCAGTGCTATCGAAAGGGCCCGGGATGACGCTCTGTAGTGGTGCTGAGCACGGTCGGAGGACATGACGCCACAGCTCCACAGGCCAGAAGCTGAGTGCCGTTTGGGTGGGTGTGTCTGGCCTGTGAGGTCTAACTGCCAAGGCAGTGATCAAGGTGGACCCACGGGCGCGTTTCGCCAGACTCGGCTGAGGCAGGGCCCGTCCATGTGTGTGCTTCTTAACTGCTGAAGCAGTGACCGATAGAGGAGCAGAAGTCTGTGTACTCATGCCTTACCTGTGGAGGGCTGCCTGGGGTGCCATCAGAGCCCAAGTCTGCAAGCTGCTGAAAGGCAGTTATTCTGTCTTTGTGACACACAAGTCCTCCTCCCGCCCACTGCTGGCCCCCATTGCCAGCTCCACGGGTCACCCCAGCCCCTCTGCTGCTTTGCCCCCTCAGCATGGCCATGTGTCCTAAGGCCTGGGACTCTGATAGGACACAACCATGGGACCCACACTCCTTTACCACATTCTGTTAATTAGAACAAGCAATGGACACGTCCCGCCTCTGAATACCAGGAAGCAGACATCATCTGGGCCTCTTAGAGACAGCATATTCCAAAGGTATATTTATCTATGAGAAAGAGAGACAAACAGCATCTCTCTGCAGTGTCAGGAATTGAACTCAGAACCTCACGCTTCCCAATCCAACATTTTATCCATTGCACCACCTCCCAAGACACACGTGTGTTTTATTACTACAATATTGATCATATCTTATTACAAACGCCAGAGTAAAATCGTAAGATGTATGTTTGCATCACTCACCTTGGTTACAAGCATTGCAAAACAGGTACATTCTCCAAGAAGCTATTTGCCCCGTCCTCCCTCCACAGAGGATTTTTAGCAAAGATGCAGTCTATCTTTTAAAGATTTATTTATGAGAGAGGGGGGGGGGGATAGAAGAGGGAATCACAATGCCACACTGGCATGCATGATGCCAAGGATCAAACTCTGGACTTGATTTTATTTTTTCCTTTGATGCAGTCTTGTCGCAGTATCCATTATCTTTCACCTGCATTTGTTATTTATCAAGTCAAGTAGTGTGTTAATTAGAATTACAGAACTAAAGTACATTGATCATGGACTAATTTACAGAGAATTAAAAGATCTTCCATCTTCATAAAACTTGAACTCAGGCCTCTAACTCAGACCTTTTTATAGTCTCTTTTCATATAAAATCAATTCATCAGTACAAAGGGGAAAAAAAAAACCCTGCTTTTAACAGCCCAATAGAACAGTATAGAGCGAACCTGCCCTCCCGTCGTCAGAAATGGGACACAGACTGAGGCACACTGCCCAGCACTCTTGCTCTTTCCTGTTCTCCTACCTCAAAGGAGTGACTAGTTGCCTCACACTATATCTTCCTATCAGATTATGCCAGCTCATCAGTCACATGCAAATTTCCTATTCCTTTCTGTCATTTCTTTCTTTTATTTTTATTTTCTGTTTTAGCTAGAACACTGATCAGTTCTCATTTTCGATGGTTCAGGGGATTAAATCTGATACCTCAGAGTCTCAGGCAGGAGAGTCTTTTTGCATAACCATTGTGTCATCTCTCTGAGGCCTACTTGTTTCTTTTATGCCATTTCCACAACTTCTGCCTTTGTACATGTAGACATTAATATTTGGCAGTGGTACAAAGTTTGCCTAATCTAAGCAGTTCTTTTATTTTTCTTCGTTTCTTCTTTTTTCTCTCTCTTTTTTTTCTTTTATGAGAAAGAGACAGAGGAGAGACCAGCACCTCTCTTTTTAAAATCAATTAATGTATTTATTGGATAGGGACTGGGAAGAAGGAAGATAGAAAGGGAGACAGAGGACACCTGCAGCCCTGCTTCACAACTCGTGAAGCCCCCCCCCCCCCCCCCCCCCGTGCAGGTGGGGACCAAGGTTTGAACTCAGGTCCTTGCACACTGTAATGTGTTTGCTTAACCAGGTGTGCCACCCACACCCCTCTTTTTTTTTTTTAAAGATTTTTATTTCTTTTTTTATAATTTATTTCTTTATTGGGGAATTAATGTTTTACATTCAACAGTAAATACAATAGTTTGTACATGCATAACATTCCCCAGATTCCCATTTAACAATACAACCCCCACTATGTCATTCATCATCTTTCATGGACCTGTATTCTCCCCATCCACCCACCCACCCCAGAGTCTTTTACTTTGGTGCAATACGCCAATTCCATTTCAGGTTCGACTTGTGTTTTCTTTTCTAATCTTGTTTTTCAACTTCGGCCTGAGAGTGAGATCATCCCATATTCAACCTTCTGTTTCTGACTTATTTCACTCAACATGATTTTTTCAAGGTCCATCCAAGATCGGCTGAAAACGATGAAGTCACCATTTTTTACAGCTGAGTAGTATTCCATTGAGTATATATACCACAACTTGCTCAGCCACTCATCTGTTGTTGGACACCTGGGTTGCTTCCAGGTTTTAGCTATTACAAATTGTGCTGCCAAGAACATATGTGTACACAGATCTTTTTGGATGGATGTGTTGGGTTCCTTAGGATCTATCCCCAGGAGAGGAATTGCAGGATCATAGGGTAGGTCCATTTCTAGCCTTCTGAGAGTTCTCCAGACTGTTCTCCACAGAGGTTGGACCAATTGACATTCCCACCAGCAGTGCAGGAGGGTTCCTTTGACCCCACACCCTCTCCAGCATTTGCTGCTGTTCCCTTTTCTGATGTATGACATTCTCACAGGAGTGAAGTGATATCTCATTGTTGTCTTTATTTGCATTTCTCTGACAGTCAGAGACTTGGAGCATTTTTTCATGTGTTTCTCGGCCTTTTGGATCTCTTCTGTGGTGAATATTCTGTCCAGTCTTCCCCCCATTTTTGGATGGGGTTATTTGTTGTCTTGTTGAGTCTGGCAAGCTCTTTATATATGTTGGTTATTAAACTCTTGTCTGATGTATGGCATGTAAAGATCTTCTCCCATTCTGTGAGGGGTCTCTTGGTTTGGGTAGTGGTTTCTTTTGCTATGAAGAAGCTTTTTAATTTGATGTAGTCCCATAGATTTATACTTGCCTTAGTCTTCCTTGTAATTGGATTTGTTTCATTGAAAATGTCTTTAAAATTTATGCAGAAAAGAGTTCTGCCAATATTTTCCTCTAAGTATCTGATAGTTTGTGGTCTAACATCCAAGTCCTTGATCCACTTGGAATTTACTTTTGTATTTGGTGAAATACAGTGGTTCAGTTTCATTCTTCTGCATGTTTCAACCCATTGTTTCCAACACCATTTGTTGAAGAGACTCTGCTTTCCCCATTGAATAGTCTGGGTCCCTTTGTCAAAGATTAGATGTCCATAGGTGTGGGGAGATTTTTATTTCTTAATTCACAAGAAAGACAGGAGGAGAGACAGAAAGAACCACACATCACTCTGGTACATGTGCTGCCGGGGATTGAACTCAGGACCTCAAGCTTAAGAGTCCAATGCTTTATGTATTGCACCACCTCCTGGACCACCCCTCTTTTTTTTTTTAATTTGAGACCAGCACCTCTCTGGCATATGGGGTGCTGGGGTGGAACCTGGGCCCTAATGCCTGCAAGTTCTTTGCCCTCCCCAGAACCACCTTCTTACAGACACCAGGTCACAGTCCCATTGCACCACTGTCAGCTCATGCTAATATTATCTCTTTTGAAATAAGAGGTTAAGTTTTGTGTGTGTTTTTTTTAATCCTTTGCTTGACCCCCGAGAGGTTAAGATTTACTAGAGAGAGAACCAGAACACCACTGTGCCACAGACAGTGCTAGGGACAGAATTCAGAACTTCATTACCCCGCCCCATCATCTTAATTCAGGAGCTCCTATGGAGCATTCTCTGCACGTCGGGTAGTGTGAAGTCTGCACGTCCCTCAGCACTGCAGCTCAGCTAATGCGTCTGGTACACATCACTGCTGGCTAAGCCTTCCCGCTCGCAGCGTGTTGTGTGCCGGTCAGTGTGATGTCTGCACTATTCATCCCACTCCTGTGTGTTCCAAATTGGGAGAGAGGGTCTAAATTACACTCCGATGTACAAATCTATCGCCGTGTGTGTGTGTGTGTGTGTGTGTGTGTGTGTGTGTGTGTGTGCGCGCGCGCGCACTTGTTGCTGGAGTTCTGTGCCGCTTTGCAGTTTGAGACCAGTATGAGCAAAGCCACCTGAGAACATTGATGTGCAGATGTAGAAGTATTTGTTTTCATTTCTCTTTTTTTTTTTTTTGTTTTCCCCAGCGCCCTGCTCAGTTCTGGCATATGCAGGTGTGGGGCAGCGTGGGGGGGGGGGGGTTTTGAACCTGGGACTTTGGAGCCTCAGGCACGAGTCTGCAGAACTGTTTTCATTTCTCTAGGAAATCGCTGGGTCCGATGCCTAGAGGGTGTCTACACACCAGACGATTCCCAAGCCACGCTACTAGTCCTACGCCATAGGAACGACTGGTTGTTCCGTGTTTGTTGTCTTGAATGTTGCTGTTTTTAATTCTGCTGATACTCCCTGCTACCGTTGGGGAGCCACCAAGGAAAAACAAGCAAAGTTGCACAAAGGGTAAAGCAGCAAGTTAGACTTCTGTGCCGGAGAGGCCCAGGAGGTGGCAGCGCGGATAAAGGGTTGGATTCTGCAGCCAGGAGAGGGCCACAATGAGTGACCTGTTGGAGCCCCAAGCGTGAGCTCAAGCATGAGTTCAGTCCCTGGCCAGAGTTATGCTCTATCTGTCACAAATAAAAAAGAATAAATAAATAAATAAATAAATCTCTAAAAAGGGAGCAGGGGTGGTTCTGAGTTTGATCACATGTGCAAGAATCCTCTGTTTCTCCCTTTCCTTTCTCTATAATCACAGCATTTGTGTGTAGATGTAATCTGACTTCTGGAGCAGTTTGCTCAGCTTTCCCAGAATAAATATGCCAAGTTTCATTCCCTCTGGAGGACTATAAGGGTTTCTTTGTGTTTCAGTCAACACCTGTTGTATGATGACCCTTGTGTGTATTTGATTTTAGTTATTCTGATAGATATGAAGTGACATCACAGTGTGCTCTTGATTTATATTTCCCAAAGGATCAAAAGCATCTTTTCCTATGTTTCTTTTTGATTTTTTGTTCCTGTGTTGGTCGTTTTTTAAAAAAAACATTTTTTATTTATTTTTTAAATATTTACTTATTTATTCCCTTTTGTTGCCCTTGTTTTATTGTTGTAGTTATTATTGATGTTGATGTCATCGTTGTTGGATAGGACAGAGAGAAATAGAGAGGAGGGGAGACAGAGAGGGGGAGAGAAAGACAGAAACCTGCAGACCTGCTTCACCGCCTGTGAAGTGACTCCCCTGCAGATGGGTAGCCGGGGGCTCAAACTGGGGTCCTTAGGCCAGTCCTTGCGCTTTGCGCCCCTGCGCTTAACCTGCTGCGCTACTGCCCGACTCCCCTTATTTATTTTTTTAAAAATATTTATTTATTCCTTTTTTTGCCCTTGTTTAAAAACACTTTATTTATTCCCTTTTGTTGCCCTTGTTGTTCTATTGTTGTAGTTATTATTGTTACTGATGTCATTGTTAGATAGGACAGAAATAGAGAAGGGGAGGACAGAGAGGGGGAGAGAAAGATAGACACCTGCAGACCTGCTTCACCGCTTGTGAAGTGACCCCCCCTGCAGGTGGGGATCCTGGGGACTCAAACCGGGATCCTTATGCCGGTCCTTGCGTTTTGCACCACGTGCGCTTAACTCTCTGTGCTACTGTCCGACTCCCTTTAAGAAACATTTTTTACGTATTTATTATTGAATATTGTATCCCTGGAGAGTAGCTATTACTTAAATCAATGTTATGCCCTGGAAGCCATTTCATAACCATTAAAATTAAGCATTTTATCAAACGCTTCTTATAGAGCTGCTACCAGCTGCTTCACTTGGACCCAGAATCACTGCCCAGTACCCGTGTTGTGTACGCCAGCCTCACCTGGTGTATGGCTTGGATTCTGTTTACTTCACAACAGGCTGCAATCCACGTTACCAGGCCTTACTTCTCCCCTGCCAGTAGTGCCTGAATACCCTTTTTTTATTGTCAGTCTTCTAAGACAGGATGCAGATGCCTAAGTTTGCTGTTCTACACAGAGGAGAGAGGTCTGCCAGTTCCAGCCAGCTGAGACTTGTGTTAGAATCTTGTCACCACTGACCTTGCCAGAATCATGTTCTGCTAAAGCAAACAGAATTGCTCTGCTAGGGTTCTGAGACCGACCGTGACTAACTGGGAGTTTGGAAAGGGAGTGTGTGTATGCATCCCTCCACCTGCCACTAGTGGGAAAGGTATTTAGGGGCACTTGGAACTGTTTTTAGACAAGTAAGTGGGTTCTGTTCAGATCTTCTGATTTCCCTTTTCTTTGGTTGCCATTATTTGATTTTTTAAAAAATATTTTATTCATTTTACTTTTGAAAGAGATGCAGAGAGAGAGAGAAAGAGAAAGACAGAGAGAAACACCAGAGCACTGTTCAGCTCTAGCTTATGGTGGTGTGGGGAACTGAACCTGGGACTTTGGAATCATTTGATTTTTTTTAAATGCTTTTTTATTCCATTTTGTTGCCCTTATTGTTTTGTTGTTGTAGTTATTGTTGTTGTTATTGATGCTGTTGTTGTTGGATAGGACAGAGAGAAATGGAGAGAAGAGAGGAAGACAGAGATGGGGAGAGAAAGATAGACATCTGCAGACCTACTTCACCGCTTGTGAAGTGACCCCCCTGCAGGTGGGGAGCCAGGGGCTCAAACCAGGATCATTACACCAGTCCTTGTGCTTTGTGCCACATGTGCTTAGCCCGCTGGGCTGCTGCCCTACTCCCTTTTTTTTTTTTTTTAATTTTTAAGGAATGTATATTAACACCATTCCCACAATCAAAGTTCTGTGTCCTTACCCCCACCTCCCTATAATGAAGAGGGGAGAGAGAAAGAAACAAATATCACTATGGTACATGTGCCGCCGGAATTGAACTCAGCACCTTGTGCTTAAGAGTCTAATGTTTTATCCTCTGGGCCACCTCCCAGACCTCTAGCCTGATTTTTATTTCATTTTTGCTTTGCTGAGGCTTCTTTCTGATTCAACAGAAACATTGACCACCAGTGTGCACCCCCCACACACACTCACACACAGCCAATTATGCTTTGCTTGTAAAAGCCCCACCCGCCTCCCTTGGGTTTGCTTGTGGGTTTGCCTCTACACAGGGGGAGGGGGTTTCTTGAGTTGTAAGCTTTCAAGTATCTCTCTGTGATGTGATATGAAGATGCCTTAAAACATTTAGCGGGCGTCGGGTGGTAGCGCAGTGGGGGAGTCGGGCGGTAGAGGAGTGGGTTAAGCGCAGGTGGCACA
Organism: Erinaceus europaeus; assembly: GCF_950295315.1. NCBI lineage: Eukaryota > Metazoa > Chordata > Mammalia > Eulipotyphla > Erinaceidae > Erinaceus > Erinaceus europaeus. The sequence goes on along the minus strand of NC_080166.1, from coordinate 60,947,336 downwards.
AAACACAAGGACTGGCCTAAGGATCCCAGTTCAAGCCCCTGTCTCCTCACCTGCAGGGGAGTCACCTCACAGGCAGTGAAGCAGGTCTGCAAGTGTCTCTCTTTCTCTCCCTCTCTCTGTCTTTCCCATCTCTTTCCATTTCTCTCTGTCCTAACCAACAACAATGACATCAATAACAACAACAATAATAACTACAACGATAAAACAACAAGGGCAACAAAAGGGAATAAATAAATATTTTTTAAAAAACAAGAAAAAACAAAACATTTAGGAAAAGTGATCTTATTGAAACACAGTAGAATAATGGGCCTATTGGAAAGGAATCTCAAACATGTGCTTCTTTGAGACGAGAGGGGCATTCAGGAAAACTGCACACAAAGAGCAGCACTGTAGACTGGCGGTGTTTGCTGGGATAGCTGCTTCTGCTTCCTTTACCTTCCTTCCAGCCATTTCCAGCAATGCTGCCGTTCTCAGGGCATGAACTCAGCATCACAGGCGAAGTTTTTTATTGGATAGGGACTTTATTTATTGGACAGCCTGGGGCTGGAACCTGGGTCCTTGTGCACTGTAATGTTTGCGCTCAAGCAGGTGCGCCACCATTGGCCCCTGATTAGCATGTTTTTCTCCAAAGAGGCCTCAATAAATTAAGGGGAAATAGAAATTGTTTCCTGTTTGCCTAGAATCTGTGTTGATTTTTCCCATAATATATATATATATATTCATTTTGAGAGACCTCAACTAGAACACTGTTTAGTTGTGGCATATGGCCATGCTAGACATCAAACTTGGGGCCACTGGTGTGCCAATCCTGTGCTCTAATGCCAAATGAGCCTGACAACCCTTCCTCTGACTTCCTCTACAAATACTGGCTTATCAGAAGTCGTGACATGTTTTTCTTTTTTTTTGTAACATGTTTTTCTATGCATCTTTCTCCTCAAATTATTTGACAAAATACATCTGCCCACGTAACAGCACATGACCATGATGCGTTGGTGAGGGCTCTACAGTTGGTGTTCCCGTCCCCGTGCCCCCCCCCCCCCCTTCAGACTTCTCAGCTCTCAGCCCATCCACTCTCCCCCTTCCACCCCTCCACCCCCCAATATAATGTATTTCTATGTTTGGGGTTGCTTCTTCAGGCCGCAGACATTCCACAGCTACCTGGAAGACATCATCAACTACCGCTGGGAGTTAGAGGAAGGCAAGCCCAACCCGCTTCGAGAAGCCAACTTCCAGGACCTGCCCCTGCGCACCCGTGTGGAGATCCTGCACCGGCTCTGCGACTACCGCCTGGATGCTGATGATGTCTTTGACCTTCTCAAGGTGCCTGATCAGAACGCTGGCTCTGGAGATGCTAAATGAAGCCGAGCTTAGCTTGCATTCCCATTTGAGGCCCTTGACTCACGCTGACAATATATACAAAGCCATATCCACTGTCTGCTAAGCAAGCCCTGCCTCAGTGGGACTGATTGCATGTTACTCTGATTCCATATCTAGGGAGGTTACTGAACTACAGATTCTCACCCCCAACTTGGGTGCTCCCCACCAGGATCCTAATGTGTTCCCTCCCCACCCACTCCCCTCCCCAGAGTCTTCTACTTTGGTACAAAACACGGCACGCAGACCAAGTTTCATCTTGTAGACAAAACAAAAATATTGGGGCCCAGGCAATGGCACAACAGGTTAAGTGCACATAGCATGAAGCACAAGGATCCCAGTTCAAGCTTCCGGCTCCCCACCTGTTGGGGAAGCCTCACAAGCGGTAAAAGAAAAAAGATATTAGCCATATCTTTGCATTCTTACTCAGATTCTTTTTATTTATTTGTTTGTTCCCTTTTGTTGTTTTTATTGTTGTAGTTATTGTCGTCGTTGTTGGATAGGACAGAGAGAAATGGAGAGAGCAGGGGAAGACAGAGGGGGAGAGAAAGACAGACACCTGCAGACCTGCTTTACCGCCTGTGAAGCAACCCCCTGCAAGTGGGGAGCTGGGGGCTCGAACCAGGATCCTTACGCCAGTCCTTATGCTTTTGCGCCACATGAGCTTAACCTGCTGTGCTACCGCCCCTCTTATTCAGATTCTTAAATATTTGATTTATTTCTTTTAATGAGAGAGAGACAGAGCACTGAGCACTGCTCAGTTCTGGTAGATGGCGCTGAAGGTTGAACCTGGGGCTTCAAAACCTTGGACGTGAAAGTCTTTTTTGCAGAACCATTATGCTGTCTCCCCAGCCCTTTCTTCTGATTCAGAACCTCAGCACACTACATTTCCTGCATGGATTGTCTCCTCAGTCATTGTCCACAGGACTCTGAGAAGCTGCAGGAAGAAGCAGGTCCCCAGCACTGTAGAAAAGGGCTAGTAGGTGATTGGGCAGAGTCCCGTACTCCCTGGGAGAATGACATTGCAGGGGTGTCCCCGTCAGAATGACTTCCCCATTCTGTTTCATATGCCCTTCTTGAAAGTTGCATAAGATACTTGAACATTTATCCCCCTTGCAGAGCCAGGGCTTTGGGTAGGTGTGATTACCCCTCCCCTCCCAGTTCCCTTTCATTTAGGCAGAAAGAGGAGAGAGAAAGAGCCAGAGTTGCTCTCACGCGGTGCCAGGCTCAAACCTGGGGAGTACCCACACACTCAGTGAGCCCACTCTTGAGTGTTTTTAAAAATATGAGTAAAACTGGAAGTTGGGCAGTAGTGCAGCAGGTTAAGCGCAGGTGGCGCAGAGTACAAGGACCATTGTAAGGATCCCTGTTCAAGCCCCTGGCTACCCACCTGCAGGGGAGTCCTTCATAAGCAATGAAGCGGGTCTACAGGTGTTTATCTTTCTCTCCCCCTCTCTGTCTTCCCCATCTCTCTCCATTTCTCTCTGTCCTATCCAACAATGACGACATCAATAACAATTATAATAACTACAACAAGGGCAACAAAAGAAAAAAAATATGAATAAAACTTTTCCATTTAGTTTTCTTCCGGTTAAATTTTCCCCCTTCTGTTACTTGTGATTAATAGCAGGTTCCTCTTGTGGTTGATTTCATTCTTCACCTCTTTGCTGCCCTCAGGGTCTCGATGCCGACAGTCTCCGCGTGGAGCCGCTGGGTGAAGACAACTCCGGGGCTCTCTACTGGTATTTCTATGGGACGCGGATGTACAAGGAAGACCCGGCCCGAGCAGCACCCAATGGCGAGCTCTCTGCCTGCAGGTGCTTTGCGTTGAAATGAACAACATCAGAAGTCATGGCAGGCCTTGCTTTTTTGGAATATCTTTGAAAATATGTATTTGTTGATGACAGAGAGACCCTGAGTGCTGCACATGCAATGCTGGGGCATGAACTCAGGACCTCCTGCCTGAGGGTCCAACATTTCTCTCTCTCTCTCTCTCTCTCTCTCACACACACACACACACACACACACACACACACACACACACACACACACACACACACCACACACCCCACCTCTGTGCCACAGATTCTTTTCTTACTAAGCACCTGGCTGTGACACATACCTATGAGGCCATGGCAGGGAGTCACATCATCACAGTGAAGAAACGTTGATCTCTGTCTGTTGTCCTGATGGGGTTGAGCCCAAATCTGAAGATGACTCACCTAGCTGGGTGCATGTGTTGCCACGAGCGCAGCTCAGGTTTGGGCTGAGCACCATGTGAGAGGCTATAGTACTGTGCTGCTGACCTAGCGCCTCCCTCCCACCACCGAATCATCTATAATTAAAGAGACAAAAAGTCACCATAGGAGCAGTCTCATTAGGCAGACACACACACACACACACACACACACACACACACACACACACAGTTTGGCACAAAGCCCTTGATGTATGTAAAGTGTCATCACCTTCCCTTTAGATTGTTCTTTTCAGCACAACCCTTCTCACCACAAGAATCTCCCCTGCACTGGCAGTTAGAACTGGGCTTCTGTCCCACAAGTGAAAGGACACAAGACCTTAGCAAGTGCCTGAAAGGGCAGGCTTTCCCAGTTCCAGAGCAAAGCCACTCTGGTGTTGAGCTTTCCTTACCACCCCAGAGCAGTGCCTACCACTACAATAAGTTAGGTCTTTGATTTCCATTGTTTAAAATGTAGGTTTTCCTTGTGTTTGTTTTGGGAGCATCATGGGTACACTCAGGGTCTCTCGTGTACAACACTGCAACAAGCCCTCCAGGGACAGTTTCCTAATTTTTTAGAGAGCAATAGAAAAGACACTGTCCCCTATGCCCCAGCCCCATCCCTCAACTCCATGGTGTTCAGATTTGCTGCTGGGAAGCCAGTCCTGGACTTTGCACATGGTAGGACACGCCATCTACTAGGTGAGCTTTCTCCAGGGCCTAGTTCCACCCCTAGTAATGCAAGCCAAGAAGTTTTCCCTTGCCTTTCCTCTGTGACTATGCATTTAGCTTTTTGTTTTGTCTTTTCTTCAGTAAACTTGCGGACCAAAAGGCTATTACTTCAAATGTGAAAGTCCTGTTAGGACATTTCTATTCAGTCTGCTATTTCTTAGGGATAGTGAAGGACAGAAAAATGCCTCAGCTGTTCCAGGAAAAACAGGGAAAAGAAGAGGAAGACCTCCCAAACGGAAGAAGATACAGGAGGAGGTCGTAGTGAGGTAAAACCATACATTTATCTGTGAAAATCTGTGTTCATTGTCGGCCCTCGTCCTGGAGGGGACCTTGATGTTCCTCACGTCTTCATCCTTAGTCTCTCTTGAGCCATGGGAAGGACATGAGGCAGATCATGGAGACCAGGGCTAGTGTCCGTGTGAAGCAGTGCCTGTCTGTGGTAAGGAGTAGGGAAGCCTCCACTGCTGGTGCTAATGGAGGTTAAATTGAACAGGACAGCGCTCTGAACTGAGGACCCATCATGACCCACAGCAGTGCTCCATGTGTATTAACTGTTAACATTTGCTTAGACGTATATGGATTATGTATCATTCACAGCTCAGTTTAGGAGGTAACTCTTTCCCAGTAGGTAAGTTTTAGTAGTAATTGAAAAATCAAGTTAGTGTATGTTTTGTTTGTTTAGAACGCAGTTAATGGGAAAAAGAAACCCTCAAGAATTTTTATAGTTTTCATGGTTTTTTTTTTTTTAATCAAAGAAAATTAGACCCCATTACATTACAGAAGTCTTCCTTAGTCTCATCAAGAGCTTTCGTAATTTGACCTAGACTGTGTAAGTGTGCTCTTACTGAAGGGTCAGACCCGTCCTTGTGTATGATGATATGTAGACAGGCCGTATCTGTGCCAATTTTAGGAAAACAGGGCACAGAGACCCTTTTCTGATAGAGCTGTTTGACAATGTAAATTACATCCAGTGGGCCAGGCTGTATGCTTCTTTTTTTATTATTATTATCTTTATTTATGGATAGAGGCAGCCAGAAATCAAGAGGGAAGGGGGTGGTAGAGAGGAAGAGAGACAGAGAGACACCTGAAGCCCTGCTTCACCACTTGTAAAGCTTTCCCCCTGCAGGTGAGGACCAGGGGCTCGAACCCGGGTCCTTGTGCATTGTAATACATGCACGCTTAACCAGGTGCGCCACCACCCGGCCCCCGTATGGTGCTTCTAGATATCAGATCATGAAGAAGGCCACCAGAATGGCAAATTTTTTATACTTAGCAATCACTGTTCTACCACAAAACTGACTACTGATGGCATCTCCCCTCAAAGCAGTGTTTACACACATCTGTTTCCAGATTTTGTTACCACATATAGCCCAAAGCCATTTTGTACCTGTTTCCACTTGCCTACAAGTGGTAAGAATTAAGTCCCTTAGGGCTGGGAATACAGAATCATTTTAATACAAATCCATGCACTTGTGCTACCCTCTACTGGCGACTTCATTCTCTGGACTTTAGTATCCATTACAGCACTCCAATAATTTCTAACTCAACGAGACTCAGATTCGAAGTGTTTAATTTAACAACACTGCATCTGTTCAGTTGGCTCCCATAGTAGACAGCTATAATGTAGAAGGATTTTTGTTGTTGTTGCTGTCAGATAACTTGACAGAAAAATACTTCTTTAGGTTATTTGACAAGAAACCAGAAAATGCAGAGAGCACCGTGTATGATTCAGGACTCCAAATGCCAACCCTTAACACTGTTATATGGAACTGGTGGAAGGGGGAGGGCTTGGCTATTAACTTTTTTTGTTGTTGTTGTTATTGATGTCATTGTTGGTTGGATAGGACAGAGAAATGGAGAGAAGAGGGGAAAACAGAGAGGGGGAAGAGAAAGACAGACACCTGCAGACCTGCTTCACCGCCTGTGAAGCGACCCCCTGCAAGTGGGGAGCCGGGGGCTCAAACCGGGATCCTCACGCTGGTCCTTGCGCTTTGTGCCACCTGCACTTAACCGCTGCGCTACTGCCTGACTCCCGGCTATTAACTCTTAGTGACTATTTCTCAAAAATTAAAAAAAAAAATGGATTCTGATATTTCAGTTCTTCCCTTCATACCAAGATACCTACTTTTTATTTACTTATTTTACCAGAACAGTGCTTAGCTCTGCCTTATTGTAGTGCTAGGATTGAACCTAAGACTTTGTATAACCATTATGCTGTCTACCCCACCACAAGACACCTACCTCCTGATTTTAATTTATTTTAATGACCTGACCCTCATGCTATGCCTCTCCTTCCTTACCATGATCATAGGAAGCCAGTTGGTGTTGCCTTCTGGGCGAAGCACAGAACAGTTTTTGAATATGTCCTTATTTTAATCGATTTCTTTGTTCTAACTGATAACTGCTTTTCCTGTATTGCAGTGAAAAACAGGAAGAAACCTCCTTGGCATCCGAGCCTAACACAAGAAATGGTAATGACCTTAGCTGGAGTTTGGAAAGATTATCAAGCTCATTTGCATTAGTGTGATTCACTCTCTTGTTACATACAGTGACTGTCATTGTCCAGAGCATTTGAGATGATAGCAGTAAACTTGTGACTAATGTTTTGTTCTTCAGTTTGAACTATGCCTTACTCATCTTTTTTTTTTTTTAAGTTTATTTATTTATTCCCATTTGTTGCCCTTGTTGTTTTATTGTTGTAGTTATTATTGCTGTTATTGATGCCATCGTTGTTGGGTAGGACAGAGAGAAATGGAGAGAGATAGGGAAGACCGAGAGAGGGAGAGACAGATAGACACCTGTAGACCTGCTTCACTGCCTGTGAAGCGACTCCTCTGCAGGTGGGGAGCCGGGGGCTCAAACCGGGATCCTACGCCCGTCTTTGGGCTTTGTGCCACATGTGCTTAACCCACTGCACTAGCGCCCGACTCCCAACTTACTCATTATTATTATTGTTTTTATTATTATTATTATTATTATTAATGATATTGCCTCACAAAATGGTAAAATTGCAGGGTATAGTTTCACACCCACCACCAAAGGACTATTAGCATCCCTTGGCTCTCCACCCACCCGAAGACTTCTCACAGAGGTGGAGAGGCACTTTAGTTGCCTTTTTTTTTCTTTCTCCAAGTCCAGATGATTTTTTAAGTTTTTTAAAATATTTATTTATTTTCCCTTTTGTTTCCCTTTTTTTTTTCATCTTTGTAGTTATTATTGTTGTTGTTATTAATGTTGTTGTTGGATAGAACAGAGAATTGGAGAGAGGAGGAGAAGATGGGGAGAGAAAGACAGACACCTTCAGACCTGCTTCGCCACCTGTGAAGTGACTCCCCTGCAGGTGGGAAACCGGGGGCTCGAACTAGGATCCTTACGCCGGTCCTTTTTCTTTGAGCCACGTGTGCTTAGCCTGCTGTGCTACCTACCTCCCGACTCCCAAGTCCAGATGTTTTAACTCTATAGTCAACATATAAATGAAACCACTTAGTGGTTTTCTTGCATCCCTTTACTTCATTAACCATAAGTACTTCCAGTTCCATCCATTTTGTCCCAAAATATAAAATACCAATTTTTTTAAATTGCAGTATATTACTGAACATATTTATCCTATAACTTCTTTATTAAAAACCACTTATTTATTACTAGACCACTGCTCAGTTCTGGCTTATGGTGGTCCTTGGATTGAATCTGGCACCTCAGAGCCTCAGGCATGAGAGTCTCTTTGCAGAACCATTATGCTACCTACCACCACCCTTCCATAACTTTAGCCAGGCATCTGTGCTGGGCATTTCAGCTGCTTCCACTCTAACTTTTGTGAGCAAAGTCCCTATGAACATAGGGATTCATGTGACTCTTCAGAGTAGTGTTTGCATGTCCTCTGGGATATGCAAATGGCATTACTGGGTCATAGTGTTATTTTCAGTTTGACTTGTTTACAAGCTCTCCACACTGGCTCCACTGGTGTTCCCACCATTAGTGTACCAGAGTCCCCTGTCCTCCACATCATCACCAAAACTTGTTGTGTTGATCTGTGCCATCCTCCCAGATGTGAAATTGCCTTGCCCGTGCTTCAGTGTGCTGGATGTGAGGTCAGCATTAGACCTTCCCCAAGCATAGTGCAGTTGGAACCATGCGGATGGATAAGATTTGTCAGGAAGATGCCCTCTTAGCGCAGACTATCCTGTTATGCGTGGCTTTCCCACTCAGCCATCAGATCTGAGATCTAAGCACCTTCAATTTGGGGGAGTGCCAGCTTCCTGAAAGTCAGTATAAATGAAAAAAGGAATACTCTTGCAAACACTCAAATCCACACCATCTGCACAGAAAAACTTTTCTATTCAGACAAGTTGAGGGTTGTAAAATGAATCTCATAAAGGTCACAGTAATTACTGTTTGTGTCACCTGCAGGCATGCTTTTAACTTACACTTTGTAAACAGTGATAGAGATAGCAAAATCAAAAAGAATGCATTCATCACCATCTAAGTTAAAATATATATATATTTCTGGGGACCAGGCGGGTTAAGCACACATGGTGCAAAGCCCAAGGACTGGAGTAAGGATCCCGGGTCAATATCCCCACCTGCAGGGGGGGGGGGTCACTTCACAAGCGGTCAAGCAGGTGTCTCTCTTTCTCTCCACGTCCCCCCCATCTTCCCCTCCTCTCTCGATTTCTCTCTGTACTATCCAACAACAACAAGCAACAGCAATAACATCAAGGGCAATAAAAGTGGGGAAAAATAGCTTCCAAGAGTAGTGGGTTTGTAGTGCAGGTGATAGCCCTGGAATAAAAAATATATATATTTTTTTTTTATTGTGGCCTGGGAGGTGGCACAATGGATAAGGCACTGGACTCTCAAGCATGAGGTCTTGAGTTCAATCCCCGGCAGCACATGTACCAGACTAATGTCTGGTTCTTTCTCTCTCCTATCATTTCTCATAAATAAATAAATAAATAAATAAATTCTTTAAAAAAAATCTTTTTATTTCTGACTCCCTGACTTTTAGAGATAAAATTTAGGGTCAGCAGGAAGATAAGATGTTAGTGGGCTCTCTGTAATGAGACCGTTTCTTCTAGGGTCTCAGGGGCCGGGGCAAGGCACTTGGTGGCTCCTGTGCCAAACAGAAGAAGAATGGAGGCAGGTGACTGAGAGCTTTCGAGAAAGGACTTCTCTTCGAGAACGGCAGCTATACAAGCTCCTCAGTGAGGATTTCCTGCCAGAGATCTGCAACATGATTGCCCAGAAGGTATGCCAGTGGGGGCTTCTTCCTCTCCAGTGGGTATGAAGGTGCGCTACTTAAGGATTATTCTAGAACTCAGTACTTTGCACTGTGGCACAGTCTTTCATCCTTTGTCCCATAACATCCTTCAGGAGGTTATCCTGTAACCCTCAAGGGTATGTCATATCACTGTTCAAACCTACCTTCAGAGAGAGATTTCCCCCAGCGCACCGCTCATAACTGCTTTGTGGTGACATGGGGAGATTGAACCTGGGCCCTTGGGGGCTCAGACATGAAAGTCTTTTGCGTAACTATTAGGTACTTTGTCTTTTCTTTTCCATCATCTTTTATTGGCCAACACCCAGCAATGATGGGTGGTACAGTAGGTCTCAGGGATAAAAGGATGAGAACCACCGGGATCATAATCTAAAGCATCTGGAAGCACTTTTAATGAACTTCGTGAAGCTGTGAAGCTTGCAGGGGAGCATTAGTGAGGAAATTGGTAAGACGTGGAAACTTTAGCAGGTTGATATCTAGTATCCTGATGGGCAGTCGGTGAGAGGATGTTGGGAAATGAAGCAAATCATGAGGAAACAGTAGGCGCATGCTTTACAAGACTATCAGTTCTGAAACTGGAGAAAAGGCACAGAGAACTTGGCTGCAGCTGATGGGAGCTACAAAGGGCTGCACCCTGGCTTGATTGGAGATATGGCTGTAAAGGATGATGCAGAGAAGCCACTGAGTACGGGAGGCTAGCAGGTATTTATTCCATTTGTGTGGTGCATTTCAGTAATGCTGACCCTCGGACCATTTGGACATGGTCACAGGCGGCAAATACTTGGCCACCTGCCAGTAGAACCTGAGAAAAAGGATCAGATACTGCAGTACCTCCAGGGCAGTACAAAATGGCTTATGTTCGGCAGTTTCTTGTGAACCCAGTGATGCTTCTGATGTGTGCTTTAGGGAAAATTCTTTTTAGGTACTTTCACAGGTAAAGTTATCTAAAACTTCCTAGGAATTTTTTCTAAATTCTGATAACAAACAACAAAAAAAAAAGATGTGGAAATTTGCCCTACCTGTGTGTCTATGTACCATTCCTGATTAGATTAGGTCCACTCATCATTCAGTAATGTGATAGCAAATTCTTAATACAAGAATGTAAAAAATCGCCTCTTACATCAAAAGCCATGGTATGAAGCTGGTGATGATATCTCTGGAAGTTTCATGCATTGTTATATAACGATTAAGAGGATTGAGAAGAAAGTTTTAGAAGACTGTTTTGCTTGGAGGAAAAGAGATGCATTTACTAAGTATATTAATCCTAACTTCACCCTAATGCTCAGGGAGTGGGTTTGTCCCACCAGCACTTAGCATGCTCATTAAAAAATTCATATTCGGAGGTCAGGCGGTGGCGCAGCATGTTGAGCGCATGTGGCACAAAGCACAAGGACCAGCGTGAGGATCCCGGTTTGAGCCCCTGGTTCCCCACCTGCAGGGGAGTCACTTCACAGGTGGTGAAGCAGGTCTTCAGGTGTCTGTCTTTCTCTCCCCTTCTCTGTCTTGCCCTCCTGTCTCCATTTTTCTCTGTCCTATCCAACAACGAACGACATCAACAATAACAGTAATGACTACAACAGGCTACTACATCAAGGGCAACAAAGGGGGGGAAGGACGGCCTCCAGGAGCAGTGGATTCGTGGTGCAGGCACTGGGCCCCAGCAATAACCCTGGAGGCAAAAAACAAAAAAACAACTCATATTCTTGTTGTGCCATTCCCAGTCCCCTTTCCATCGGAAAGCAATAGAGGTTATCATGTCCATCTGCAGGGGTGATTGACAGGTGATTCTTGTGCATACTAAAGGTCAAACAGCTCTGAAGATGGCATAATGGTTTTGCCAAAGATATTTGTGCCTGAGACTCTGAAGTCCCAGATTGAATCCCTGGCCCCGGACATAAACCAAACCTAAGCAGTGTTCTATAACTAAATAATAATCTCTGAATATAAATCCACTTACTTTAGCAACGAAATCAGTTTTGCTGTGAACTTGAGCCATTTTACATACTCATTAGGGCTGGAAACCAGGGGCTGGGAGCACTTGTGATGAGAGCATCGCCTCATCTGATGCAAGACTCTGGTTTGAATCCTGGTGCCATGTGTGAGCACCAAGGGAAACACCACAGATGACGGAACCTTGCAGTGTTGTCTCTCCTCATTTCTCTGTCTCTCTCTCTCCCCTGCCTTAAGCATTTATACACTTCAGGTGAACACTGGGGCCAGCTATATAGCTCACTTCATAGTGCTCTTGCCACTCACATGTTAATAGGGCACCGCCCCTTTGCAAGAAAGTTCTACGGTAAGTTACAGATTTATTTGGAGAACTTTTTCTGTCAGGAATTTAAAGCGATAAATGATTTGCTCCTAGACTGTCTGAGGAAACTAGGGACAGGTGAAAGAGGCCATATTGGGGGTCGGGGGCTGGTCAGGGAGACCTTTGGCAGCCAACTGAGAGTGGATTTGCACTGTGTTCTAATGCTTGTCTTGTTCAGTCCTGCCACCGGTTCTTTGCAGTACATCTGAGTTGTTTAAACTGCCACCTTACTGTTACGGCTTCTTTCTCTTGTTCCTTTTGCGTTCTTGGTCTCTCAGATTTTTCAATTGTAAGATCCTCAACTTAGGTAATTCTTATACTGCAGAAGTAGCCCCCTTTAGCTACAAAGGGACTTGGTCTTTCTAAAAAATTCCAAAGCATGGCTAGGGGAAAGCTCAACTGGTGGAGCCTAAGGTCCCTGGTGCTCTCACTAGTCTCTTCTCTGTCTCATGTGACGCTCCCTCACACGTCACACATTTTTTTAACATCTTTTATTATTATTATTTTCTAAACTTAGGGTCTTTGTCATCATTTCCTGGCTTTAGGTAGTTGTCCAAAAAAAAAAAAAAAATCTTTGAAATTTCATGATAGGTCAGAGGTACCGGTAGCACTGCTTCACTGCCTGTGAAGGGGCTGGAACCCAGGACCTTAACCAGGTGTGTCACAGCCCAGCTCTCTTAATGGCTTAAGTGGAGTGGGGATTGAGGAATTGAAGCAGAAGACACTCTGCATCAAAGGAGTAATACCTCTTGACGACACAGAAAAAAACCTGCACACACGGTGGTCAGGGGACAGTGTGTTTTTTAAGGCAATTGGCATATAGATAGGTCATAACAGTGAAAGAAAAGGCTTGGTTGGTCGATTTTAAAGTGCTCTGTTAACACTTACAGTTTCCGTTCTTTCATTGCTCCTCCATATCCTCCGTTTTTGATAGAATGATAGAGACCACAGCACCAAAGCTTGCTTATTTCAGTGCAATGGGGACCGAGTTCAAACCTGGGTCACACCTGTGGCAAAGCATGTCTGCTTGTATTTTCGGCAGGCAGTGCGATGAGGTTATCTTAGAGCTTTGTTTGTGAAGCTAGCTCTTCATCACAACACAGCACAGTATTTTGTGATGATAACCAGCGTGTCAGAAATCAGTGAGCAGTTCTCATAGCAGAATGTAGAGAAGGGAAGAGGAAGTGGGACTGGTGGGGCTGTGGCAGGTTCCATCGGTATTTCCAGTAGCCCTGGCTTCAGCTTGTGTTGGTATGAAGAAGTGGGATCATATCTCAAGTCTAAGGGAAGCAGTCAGTGAATGTGATGTCCAGGGCAACAGCCATTTGTCTTTGGGGGTAGTAAAGGATGTCTGTGACATGGGTGATGTTATAAAGGGAAACATCTTTAAATTGTTGGCTGACAAAGGCAGGCCTATGGTGGCAAGACAAGATACACCAGTTAAGTGTACAAGAATATGTGAATGTTGTTAATTCACATAGGTTGTATATGGAGGAACTTCTGATAGTTTAATACCTTACCATATGAACAGATGATTCTTCATATGAAGGCTTGATAGCTGTAATCACTTAATTGTGAAAAAAATAAAACTTGTAACAAGTTAGAGGTTTACTATAATTGATACCTCAATGTTTATAATTGGTTTAAATATCTTTATGATTTTGTTTGAAGTTCATCTAATGTTACCTCTCGTAGCAGTCTCTACAGCAGGATCTTCAGACCAATTTTGGTTAAAATATATATTTTGATTTTTTAACTTTTTACTTTGGACTATAAACAGACTCAGGTTACTTAAACAGTTAACGCATGTTAGTGACAATGGTTTTAACATTTACAGTGCCAGATAGATGCCAGATCTGTTGTGAATTAATTTCCACAAGATAGTTTACAGGGCACTTTTGGGGGCCCTCCAAAAGCGCCCTGTATAGAGAATTTGCATTTTAGTTTTGGGGATGTATTGTCACGTTAAATATTTAGACTTTACCTTAAATAGTTAGTTATTTTTAGCAAATTAATTTTACCTTGCCTGGTAGTAATGTAGCTTCAAGGTTACACTTTTAACCGTTAAGGTAATGTTTACCAAACTTGAAACATACCTATAAACATTTAGTTATAACACACAGGAGGAGAAAAACTTTTGTTATAAAAACATATCATTTTAGGGAGTCGGGCAGTGGCGCAGTGGGTTAAGCGCACATGGCGCAAAGCGCAGGGACCAGCGTAAGGATCCTGGTTCGAGCCCCTGGCTCCCCACCTGCAGGGGAGTCACTTCACGGGCGGTGAAGCGGGTCTGCAGGTGTCTATCTTTCTCTCCCCTCTCTCTCTGTCTTCCCCTCCTCTCTCCATTTCTCTCTGTCCTATCCAACAACAAAGCAACGTCAACAATGGCAATAATAACCGCAATGAGGCTGCAACAACTAGGGCAACAAAAAGGGGGAAAAATGGCCTCCAGGAGCGGTGGATTCATGGTGCAGGCACCGAGCCCAGCAATAACCCTGGAGGAGGGAAAAAAAAATCATTTTAAAAACAAATTTATATCCGTCTTTACTCACACAGTTTAAGACAAAGCAGGGCTGCAGTACACATTGATGGGGTCATCTGTCCAGGGATGTCTGGTTGGCATCATGTTAGCATCTGGAACCTGGTGGGTGAAAAAGAGTTAAGATATAAAGCAGAACAATTTGTTGACTAATTATGAACCTAAAGGCAAAAATATTGCAGATGAAGATTTGAGGTCCCTATTTTGGAAAAATCTAGTAGGTCTGTTTTAGGTTTATTCCAAGGGACCCGTGACTTTACTGATTTTTGCCTAAGCCTGACATCTAGTATGCAAGTGGACCCAGGTTATTGTCTAGGGAGGTGGTGTCATAGTTGAAAAAAGGACTAGAAAGCTGGATCAGGAAAGACAGTAGCTCCCAAATATTGTGAAAGTATATAAATATTGTTAACTGCAAACCCCACTGATTGGATCTGGGGTCCGTGATTGGTTTTAAGTGCCTCACTTAACCATCTGAAAGCTTTAAAGACCAGTGTTGTATGCTTTCATTTAGATGTGCAATACAGGTGAACAAAGCACCAAATTGACTCTTGTGACACTGTGGTGAGGGGAAAGGTACAAGAACTTTGGAGGGTGTGGTGTATTGTACTCATAAATGTGTGCGTATGAAACTGTCAGTGAAATCCTACAGCTTTGTAAAGCAATGTTGAATCAGTAGTACATTCTAAAAGTTCTAGCCTCTCAGTAATCTTAGTAAGGATCAGGTAGCTCACCCAACAGAGTACACAGGACCTGGGCTGCAGCCCTGAACATCATGAGAGCGCCGAGTAAAGGAGAAGCTTCATGAGTGACACTGCTGTGCTATGGTATCTCTCCTGCTCTATCTCTGTCTCTCATTCTATGTCTGGAAAAAAAATTAACAAGTTTACTAAGAATGGTAAAATCATGTATATGCTAAGTCCTGGCAGCCAAAAATCCATTTAAAAAAAGGGGGGGGGGGTCGGACGGTAGCACAGCGGATTAAGCATACAAAGCACAAGGACCAGCCCAAGGATCCTGGTTCCAGCCCCCGGCTCCCCACCTGCAGGGAGTCGCTTCACAGGCGGTGAAGCAGGTCTGCAGGTATCTGTCTTTCTCTCCCCCTCTCTCCATTTCTCTCTGTCCTATCTAACAACAGCAACAGCAATAATAACTACAACAGTAAAAAACAAGGGCAACAAAAGGAAATAAATAATAAAAATAAATATATTTTTTAAAAAAGGTAAATCTCAATGTGAGCAAAGAACAGGCCTTGTGTTGCTGTGTTGGTGACTCTCAGCACTTGTTGGCTCCTCACAGGAAACCCCTGTGCTTACCAGAATAGAGAAACAGAAGCGCAGAGAAGAGGAGGAAGAACGGCAAATTCTTCTGGCTGTACAAAAGAAGGAGCAGGAGCAGATGCTGAAGGAAGAGAGAAAGAGAGAGCTGGAGGAACGGGTCAAAGCGGTAGAAGGTAGGTGGGCATGCTCTGCGGTTTGGACTCAGTTCTGTCAGTCACTGCCGCTGCCAGCCCAATTCCTCTAGACCCGGCTCACTGTCTTATAGTACTGGGTCTGTCTTTCCTGTTTCCTGCAGTGCCTGGTGTGTTGCTCTCACCTAAGTCTTAGGCATCATTTTCCAGGTCTGGCACTATTGTGAACTTAGAACGTGAGTGTTGATGCCAGTAGGACAAACTGTTTTCTCAGGCTTAGTTGGAGGTCTTGTCTTGATGAAATCAGACTTGTGTATCGTAGAAGCAAAGGCTGAACACCATCCCTGGTTGTCTAAGTAGCAGTGGTCTTCTTATGCTTAACCTGCTAAATCATCTAATAACAGATTGTTTTACTTGGCTAAGTAGAACAATGTTTCTTTTAAGTACAAGTATTAAATTCATTCATTCAGTACTCTTCTTTTAATTTTTTAAATTATTATCTTTATTTATTGGATAGAGACAACCAGAAATTGAGAGGGAAGGGAGTGATAGAGAGGGAGAGAGGCAGAGAGACACCTGCAGCCCTGCTTCACCACTTGAGAAGCTTTCCCCTTGCAGGTGGGCAGAGCCAGGCCTTGAACCTAGTTCCTTACTTGTTGTATCATGTGTGCTCAACCGGGAACACCACCACTACCCAGCCCCACCAGCCCAGTTTTTCATTCAAATGTATATATAGAGAGAGAGCACAGCACTGGAGCTTCCCCTCAAATCCCACCTGCCATATGGTCCTTGGGCTTGAACCTGGGCCAGCAACAATATGTCTGGATTACTGTATAACAGTACATGGGATACATCAAAGGCAATATTCTATAGATTTGACTTCTAATAACAAAAATGGGACTGGAAAAAAACATTTTAACAAGGGGAAAAGTTTGAAACACTGTTAGCTGTTAGATTAGAGTGTTTACAGAAGAAGAAAAGGACAAGTTTAGACAAGATAACCCCCATAAAGATCTGTTAGGAACACTCATTCTATCAGCTAACAAAATGAGAGTTATAGGAATGAAAGACTGAGTGATACTGACATAGTGAAAGATGTAATAGGCAGTGGTGTATCCAATTGAAGATATTGAATGACCCAGGTTCCAGCCCCAAGTCTCCACCTACAGAGTGGGGGAAACTTCATATGTGGTGGAGTAATGCTGCAGATGTCTTTCTCCCTCCCCTTTAATTTCTCTGTCTCTGTCCAAAATAAATGAATATATATGAGACATAGTAAAATAGAATATTCTCTCTGGTTGTTCCAATTTTAGGTTTCTATCCTAGAGAACTCTCACACCTGGGCACAAGAAGATACTAAAGATGGTCATTATAACAGTGTTTATATTATAAAATACAAAGTAGATGCAGACAACTGGAAAATGGACTGTTGAGCTGTAAGATGGCGTCTGCAAATTTATATAGTAAACCAATGTTGCCCCTCTGGATAAAGTCCCATATGAATTACTTTCCCAAAAGTTAAAGCAAATGATAAGATTTGGCAGTTTTAGCTTGAAATCACTCTTTATTTGTGAAATGATGAAGGAAAAGATCCAGGTGGTGACCCTCATGGTTTAAACGCATGTCTGAGACCTTGAGTAAGATGGAACACATCTCTTGAGAGCACTGTGAACGGCACCAAGGTAGCTCCATGGATGGTGGTGCAGTGCTTTGATCTCTGTGTCTAAATTTAAAGTTAACCCTGGGTTCTCTTCCTGTGTGCACAGAGCTGTGAGTGGGTCCACAGTGGAGTCATATGACTTACACTAGGCCTTGGGCACTATCTGTCACTGCATAAACAGAATTGAGACAAACTCACAATTTTGAGCTTAAATGGCAATGGAAACTGAAGAGTGAACACCGTTTTCATGGTTCTGTCAAGCTCAAAGCTCATAGCAACAGACAGATGAAAACTGGGGGGGGGGGGGGTGGATGGAGAATCTGTCCTGTGTTTTCCAGCATGCTGTTTTAAATTGCTCTGCACTTTTCTCCCTCTTCCCTTGACTTCTGGCCTTGTTCCTTCCAGCACCAAGTATCCATCCCATCAGGCCAATAGTGGAATAGCACATCTGTGTCTATGGTCTTAACCAAGAACAGTCTCCCTTACCGACTCCCACCAAAGTGACTAGGCAAGCACCAGACACCAGTCCTGGTAGTGGGGTCAGAGAGTAGAGACAGTTGGAGTTGATGGGTTCATTTGTTAATGCAACACTTAGAATTCAGATAACACATGAAATTCAGTATGTTTTTGAAAGTCTGAATGGTGTTTTTGTTTGTTGCTTTTTTTTCTTTTAAGAAATCCATAAAGGCCTTTATGTAATCAAAAATAATCTTCCTTCACTCTTCCATCCTTTCCATTTCCACACAATTTAGTTTTTCTCCTGTCAGCCCACCTAATGCCCACTCTGCTTCCTTCACCCCCCCCATTTGAACTCTATATGACTAAAGCGATGAATCCCACTTATTATATATGTTTCATGAAACATCTTTAGCTATATCTTAGTTACAAAAACATGTTACAAAAAGAAACTATTTATTTTTATGCTATATTAGTGCTCTTTCTTTCTTCTCTCAAAACAACTAACAAGTATCTAATTGCCCAGTAAGTACATAACTAACACTGTGTTTGTTACAGATCGAGCCAAGAGGAGAAAGCTCAGGGAAGAGAGGGCATGGCTGCTCTCTCAGGGAAAGGAGCTCCCCCCAGAACTTTCCCATCTGGACCCCAACTCACCCATGAGGGAAGACAAAAAGACTAAAGACCTGTGAGTATCTAAGGATGGCTAACAGCATCAGCCAGTAAGCTGATTAAAACTCAGGCATTGTGTGAATTCCTGTTCTCACTTCATCCTTAATCCAGCCTTTTGGGGCCGGACAAAAGCTCAAGGACCCAGGTTCAAGCCCTCACTCCACACTTGAAGGCGGAAAAGCTTCTTGATCGGTGAAGGAGGGCTGCAGGTGTCTCTATCTCCCTCTTTACTCTCAATTTCTCTCTATATATATCCAATAAATAGTAAGTTTAAAATAAATTTTTTTAAAACTCACCTGGTAATCAGTGGCATCTCATCCTGCTGTGCCATTATTATTATTATTATTAAGATTTAATTTACTGTTGTGAGATGGGGGACACCAGAACCTCAGTCTGGTGTGTGCACTGCTGGGGATGAACCTTGGGGCCTCATGCTTGGAATTCCAGTGCTTTACACCCTGTGTGCCATCCTGGACCCTGTACTCTTGTCTTTCTGGAGATTTCTTTAGGTCCCAGAAATATTCATTAGTGAGCTGGGTTGATAGTATGATGGTCATGAGGAAAGTCTTTATTAGAGTCAAACAAAATGGAGGTTACAGATGGAAACAATTTAAGAACAAAAATACAATCAAATGAGGCTTGAAGAGTGAGCACTCAACAGGTTTAAGTCACACTTGGAGCAATAGACAAGAAGCCTTTCCTGAAATATACCAATCAATTAAGTTCCAGCTCTTCTGGGCCTGTCCCATCCTTCTACTGATAAGGAAACTACCATTTCCTGTGTTGTTAAGCATACTGAATCATGTCTTCATATTTATTTTGGATGACCAGTCATACTGGAAACGAATAGAGCCTATTCCCTATTACCATCTAATTCGCTCTGTCTGAAGTTGAACGAAGCGCTAAGTGGCGCTATTCAGACTCACTGTTAATCTCTAGTTTTCTATCTTACAGCTTTGAGCTGGACGATGACTTCACTGCCATGTACAAAGGTTGGTTCCCACCCTCCACTCTTGTCTTTCTGCTGGAGACACTCCTGTGTGAATCTTAATGAAGCTCTCTTCTTTGGTGCACAGTTCTAGACGTGGTGAAGGCTCACAAGGACTCCTGGCCCTTTTTGGAACCCGTGGATGAATCCTACGCCCCTAGCTATTACCAGATTATTAAGGTAGTTATTACCCCTGCCATGACTCACTAGTTAATTCTTTGGGGGCTCTTGAGCAGTTCATAAAGGCCTGGCTCCTTTGTCTCTTAGAAATTGCGAGATGCCTTGTCCCCCACCATTGTAACATTATCTCCCCCTGTAGGTTCCCATGGATATTTCAAGCATGGAGAAGAAGCTGAATGGCGGTTTATATTGTACCAAGGAGGAATTTGTGAATGACATGAAGACCATGTTCAGGAATTGTCGAAAATACAACGGCGAAAACAGTGGTAAGTATGGGAGGAGTTTGCTCAGGATACTTGCTGCTGCTGCTGCTGATTATTATTATTATTATTATTATTATTATTATTATTATTATTACCAGGAATAAAATTCTGTTTCTTCTTATACACATTTTGGCGATTCAGACCTTTCTTTGGGAGTATAAAAAGAGTGTACATTGGGGGCTGGGTAATATTGCAGTGGGTTAAGCACACATAGTATGAAGCTCAAGCTCCAGCACAAGGATTCTGGTTAGAGCCCCCGGCTCCCCACCTGTAGGGGAGTCGCTTCACAGGTGGTGAAGCAGGTCTGCAGGTGTCTGTATTTCTCTTCCTGTCTCTTGTCTTCCCCTCCTCTCTCCATTTCTGTCTTGTCCACAAACAATGGCAGTAACAACAACAACAAGGATAACAAAAGGGTAAAAATAGCCTCTAAAAGCAGTGGATTCATAGTACAAGCACTGAGCCCCAGTGATGACCCTGGAGGCAAATAATAATAATAATTTAAAAATTAAAAAAGAATGTACATTAAAAGCCAGTGGACTGACCCCTCCATGCATACCACAGCTTCTGTGGTTGGGTTTTTGGTGGATTTGAGCCTCCTGCCTGATTTTCTATTCAGATGGATTGAGGGGCTGTCACAGCACCCCAGCTTTCTTCCTGACCATCGCATCTCCCATGTGGCCTCTGAGCGCTGAGCCATGAGCTGTCATTCCAGCCCCAGACTTTCATTTTACCCCACAAAATAGCAAACAGAGCATCAGGTGGCTCACTGTGCCTAGACATAGAGATAGCTATTTTATTTAGCCTACACTTTTTTAAATTTATGGACGTGAGAGAGAGCTAGCACATCATTCTGGCATATGCAGTACTAGAAAGCAAACTTAGGACCTCCTGCCCGTTTTAGTCTTTTGTGGTTCCGTATAGATTTTGGTATTTTTGGTATATTTCCTTAATACCACTGGACATAGAACTGGTGTCACTATAGGAAAGATGGCAGTTGCGGCCACAGTCTTCTCAGCCAGTAAAGCACAAAATCTGGGGACTGGGTAGGGGCGCTCCTGGTTAGCACACACATTTCCGTACATGGTGACTCGGGAGGGATGCCTCACAGTTTGCGAGGCAGATGCAGGTGTCTGTCTTTCCCTCTCTTATCTCCCCTCCCTACTCAGTTTCTCTGTCTTATCCAATAAAATAGAAGGAAGGAAAAAGAGAAAAAATAAGAGAAAAAAATAAGGAGGAAAAATTGGGTGCCAGATGTCTAGTGCTGGCACCAAGCCCCAGTGGTAGCCCCGGGGGCATTTACAAAGGTTCTCTTTGTCTCATGCTGTAACTTTTAACAATATTCTCCCGCCCCCATTTTTTTAAATTTGTGATTGATAGTAGGTTATAAGAGTTTATACTTTAAACTGTACAGGTCTCTAACCTCCTTTGTTAAGTTGATTCCTGGACAGTTAGCCCTTTGCCATCATGAATGAAATTCTTTCTTCATTTCTGTTTCTCACTAGTTTCCACAGTAAAATGACACTGGTTTTTGTTTGTTGATTGCACCTTTACCGGACTCTCTTTATTTCTAACACCTTTCTGGAGTAATTATTAGGGTTTCCTATGTATGTCATCATGTCTTCCTCAGATAGTGATGGTTTCATTTCCTTTTCAAATTTGACTTTTATTGGACAGGGGAGAGAGCATAATGGTTATGCAAAGAGACCGTCATGCCTGAAGTCCCAGGTTTAATCAAACTCGCTTTGCACAGGTGGCAAAGCAATGCACTATCCAAGTGAGCTATTTTGCCTGTTCAGTTGGAGTCATTTGGACATGAGCCCAAAATGTTTTTCACTTACACTTAACAGTTACCGTGTCCACTGTATGTCCATAGCTCTAAAGCGGCAAACATTTCACTCATGTTGAGTTGGACTCCGAATTTGCCCACCTCGCACTGTTAGATTTGGGTTGTCTGTCCCTATTCGAGGTGCAGAGCTAAGTCCTTTCCTCTTTCTGTAGAATACACCAAGATGTCAGACAATTTAGAGAGGTGTTTCCATCGGGCGATGATGAAGCATTTCCCTGGTGAAGATGGAGACACAGATGAAGAGTTCTGGGGCCGGGAAGATGAGAAAAGGGAGAAGCGGCGCAGTCGTGCAGGGCGGAGTGGTGCAAATCAGGTCTGGACACGGTCCAGGGACTCCGAAGGACCCAGCAGGAAACAGCAGCCTGTGGAGAACGGAGGGAAAGCTTTACCACCTGTGCGCCGACCTGCCTCTTCTGGGGAAGGTCCCAGCAGCAGCTCTACACAGCTCCCTCGGGACCCAGGCACCTCCAATGGGCAAGGCTTCTCCCGCCCCCCACACTATGGCGGGATGCCCACCCAGGCCCCACTCTTGAACCAGGTGGTAAGGGATGGCTTATGTTCTGTTCGTTTCAACTCGGCTCCACTGCCACAGGGATCGTTCCATATATGAACTTCTCCCCTCCTATGTTTTCTTTTTCAGGGTTTATATAAGGTGAGGGGCACCTGGTGAAGCACACATACAAGGACCCAGGTTCAAGGCCCTTGGACTACCTACAGGGGAGAGAGCTTCACCAGCAGTGCTGCTGGTGTTTTGATTTCTGTCTCTATCCACAATAAAATTTATAAACTAATAATAAAAGTTAAAAGAAAAGACATAAGAGAGCCAGTGTATCTCTCCAGCACATTTGATGCTGGGCACTGATTTCAGGACCTCAGGCTTGAGAATCCAACACTTTATCCATCCACTGCACTGCCAGGCCACAGCCACATATGTCTTTATGCTTCGTTTATTTTGAATTCTCCTTTCTCCTAATCATTTGAACCACTCCTCAGTGTGGGCAGAAATTCAGGCTAGAAAAACCTCTTTGTGATAAAGCACAGAGGCCGCAGTGGAGCTAGGGGCAGAGGTGACTAAGCAGGCAAAGAAAGTGCAAGGGGTTGGGGCCTGTGCCAGAGCAGTGCTCTAGTGTACCTCTCTACTTCATTAAATAAATGAATGGGTTCTTTTCAAAGAATGTTATTGATTTATTTTGGATAGAGACAGAAATTAAGAGGAAATGGAGGGCATAGAAAGAGGTAGACACCTGCAGATGGGGACCAGGGACTTGAACTGGGATCCTTATAAGTGGGAACGTGTGCTCAGCCAGGTTTGCCCTGCCTGGCTCCCTGATAAACTAATTAAATTTTAAATACCAAAAATATAACACATATTAAAAAATAAAATAGTAATGCATGGTGATACAAAAAATACATGATGGGGACCAGGCAGTGGCACACATGGTTAAGTGTACACGTGACAGCACAAGGACCCAGGTTCAAGCCCCCGGTCCCCACCTGCAGGGGCAAAGCTTCACAAGTGGTGAAGCAGGGCTGCAGGTGTCTCTGGCTCTCTCCCTCTCCGTCTCCCCTTCCCCCTCTCAATTTCTGGTTGTCTCTATCCAATAAATAAAGCTAATTTTAAAAAAAAAAAATTTATAAATCCACGATGAGGACCATTATGGACAACCCTGAGGAATGCAGCTGACGTGCCAGCCCCAGCCCTAAAGAGGGAACTGCTTTCAGACTCAGGAGGTGTCCTCAGGCACCGAGTGCCTGCATTCCTTCCTGTCTTGGCCCTCTTGCTATGCTTAAGTTACCAGTGATTATAGTGCTTGTCTTCAGGGAAAGTCCGTGCTTTCTACCTAATATTTGTGGCCCTCTCCCGTCTCCCTCCTCCCTCTCCTCCCTCTCCTCCCTATTGCCTTCACTCACTTCCCCAGAGATCAGCAGTGCCAGGACCGTTTGGGCCTCTTCGAGGCTCAGACCCTCCCAGCTTTTGCGTGCCCACCAGAGTCCCAGAGCCACACCCAAGGGAGCCAGGACAGCAGCACCCCCCTTTCCCCATGCAGGTAAGCCACCTCCGCAGAAAGCATAGGTGCAGAGAGCCTCATGGTGACTTTCAGAATGTCAGGTGTGAAGCAGGATGTCCTGCTCTTGAGCGTCAGTTCCTGTAGATAAACTTAGCACGGTACAGAGTGCACCGTAAGTCTATGTAAAGGTCTTACAGACTCTGTCGTCTTCACTTGTGTCATTGCAGCCTTCAGTTGGAATGAACAACCACCGAGGGCCCAGGCTCAGTGCATCCGAAGAGAAGGCAGTGTGCAGGGGGCTGACACATCTTTCCAACATGGGCTCACATCTCCCTGGATCTTTGCCCCTCGGACAGATGAGCGGCCCCAGCCCCGATGGGAATATTTATCCTCCAACTCAATTCCAGCCAGGGTTTATTCCTCCCAGACATGGTGGGACTCCAGCCCGACCTCCTGACTTCCCAGAGAGCTCAGAGATCCCTCCCGGCCACATGTATCGATCGTACAAATACCTGAACCAAGTACACTCTGCTGTCTGGAACGGGAACCACGGTGCTGCCCACACGGGACCCCTGGGGCCAGATGAGAAGCCCCCCATGGGGCCAGTACCCCCCCACCAGCCTCACCCTCTTGGTCACATGATGAGAACACCACTCCCCCCCACCCAGTGGACTGAGCAATCAGGCTTCCTACCTCATGGAGTTCCCTCTTCAGGGTACTTACGACCCCCCTGCAAAGCCGCTCCGCATCAACCAGCGCCCCCACCAGCAGCCCCCGCACCCAACTCTCTGTTTGGAGCGCCCAGCCAGGCTCTGCGGGGGGTCCAGAGCGGGGACTCCATGATGGACAGCCCGGAGATGCTTGCCATGCAGCGGCTGTCCTCCCGCGTGTGCCCACCTGGTGTGCCTTACCACCCCCGACAGCTGACACCTCCTCACCCACCTGGCCCCTTCTCGCAGGCGGCTCATGCGGCCTCCACCAGCCTGCCGGTCCCCAAGCCCCCCGCTGCCACCTCTGCCAGGACGCAAGACAGCAGTGAAGCACAGGAGCCAGCAAACGATTCGGGTAACGTGCACTGCCCCTTCCTGACTCTGAGCCACTAGGCTGTGATACAGGCGCCCCTCTCAGTTGGCATCAGCTGGCTTCCATACTCATGAGCTAAAGTTGAGTTGGTCACAGAACTGCCTTCAGTCTATAGGACCACAAGAGATGTAGTGCTTCCTCTTCCCTTCACTCTTTCTGAGACTCTGTATCACCTCATTTAATCTTCTGAGTAGTCACTGGTTCTAGCCTCCCTCTACTTTTTTTCCTTTTTTTAAATATTAATTTATTTTCCCTTTTGTTGCCCTTGTTGTTTTTCACTGTTGTAGTTATTATTGTTGTAATTGATGTCATCCTTGTTTGATAGGACAGAGAGAAATGGAGAGAGTTGGGGAAGAGAGGGAGAGAAAGACAGACACCTGCAGACCTGCTTCACTGTGAAGTGACTCCCCTGTAGGTGGGGAGCCAGGGGCTCAAATCGGGACCCTTATGCCGGTCCTTGCGCCTTGCGCCATGTGCACTTAACCCCCTGTGCTAACCACCCAACTCCCTCTAGCCTTCCTCTTAATCTTTGTGTCATCGTGCCACCTTTCAGAAAATCGCAGTTGTTAAAATTGTCGTTGTGAGCTAAGACCTATTGAGATGCAGCAATTCTTGCATTATTTTTTTTTGTTTTATTTTTATTTATTTTTAATATTTTTTCTTTTTTTAAATATTTATTTTTATTTTCCCTTTACTTGCCTTTGAACATTATTACTTATTTTAACATGTTGCTTATTTGTTGAACAGAGAGAGAAATCAGGGGAGATAGGAAGGGAGAGAGGAAGACACCTGCAGCCATTTCATTGCTTTTGAACCTTCCTTCCTACAGGGGCCAACCAGGGCCCTCATGCATTGTAACGTGTGCTCAACCAGGCAAGCCACCACCTGGCCCCTTTTTGTTTTACTTTTTTAGAGAGAGAGTGAGAGATCACAGCACCAGAGCTTCCTTCATTGTGATGGGGGCTGGGATCAACTTGGGCTGTGCACCTGGCAAAGCGATACTCTGACCAAGTGAGGAATTTTACCAGTCCAGAGAGAAAGCAGATCTTGAAGGGATGTCTTAGTTATGTCCAGTAATTAAACCAGAAACTGGAGAAGGAAGATGAGCTGAACCTATTTTGAAAAGAGATGCCTAGTGGGAGAGAGTGGAATCCTCCGTGTTTACCTAGAGAAAGGAGATAGATGCCTCATCTCTTGCCAAAGATGCAAGGGTTTCACGTACAGTCCCTAGTGGACCTAGAACTTAAACTCGCTTTTCAGTTTTTCCTTAAGGGGAAAGACGACTAGCAGAATTTCTCACTGTATTCGGTGACTGGACGCAAGGTGAGACCAGATTGCTGTGCCCCACCGTGGACTTGTTCTTACCTCCCATTTTGTGCTCTCCGCTGGTGCCGGGGACTGAACTCAAGTCCCCGTGCTCTAACCATCCACTCAGCTACCTCTGGGACTCCCCAAAAGGGTGGGTTTTATTTATTTCCTTATTTATTTTGTACAACATGAGTGAGCCTTTGTTGTTGGTTGGTTTGTTTTTTCCTTCTCTACTTTTATTTTTTTAATGTGGCACCAGGGGCCTTTGTAGTATTGCTAGGTCAGAAGGTATTTCCACGTTTATTTGCTTAAGGACTCCCCCTGCACTTGCCACAGGGACTTGCACCAGTCTGCATTTTCCCCTTAGCCTTGTACCAGAGGTGCTTTCTCTTCACAGCCTTGCCAATACTTGTCATCTCTTGACTGGCTGATGTATGCCAGTCTCAGGTGTGGAGCCTCTGTGGTGATGGGGCAGTGCCATTCTCAGCTTCCCAATCGTGTCCTCTGGTGGTCACTGTGGCCTCAACTCGCTGATTTGCAGTTGTAGTGAAAACCACACGTTCCTGACAAAATTCACATACATGGAGGCCCTGTGGCCTTAGCTGACTGAAACTACACAGCAGGAGCAAGGCAAAGAAAGCTCCATTCGTGGACTGATGAGTCAGCCTAGATGTGCTGGCCATAGCTCCTTCTTATGGAGCACATGCCAGGGCCTCCACTCTAACCTGAGAACACCATCCAGCTAAGGTGTATGCGTCCCTCCCACGCATACACTCTCCTACCATCTCCTCCCAGTCCTGTCTTTTGAGCTACAGAACTGACATTTTGCTCTCTGTTTTTCTTACAGCCGACCACATGCCTGGGCTTGAGGAGAAACCACCAAGCGTTGGTGCTTCGGAGGGGGTGTATCTCAAACAGCTACCTCACCCTACGCCTCCCCTACAGACCGACTGCACCAGGCAGAACTCCCCACAGGAACAGGAAACAGAGGGCCTGGAGCTCAAGAATGAGTCCTCAGAGCCTAGTGATAGTTGTAAAGCAGCGAAGGGCAAGAACGCCTGGCCGTCAGACAGCAACTATGGCAGCCTGGCAGCCCCAGGGTGTGTGCGAGACCTCGCCACACTGGCAGACCCAGGAACTCTTGCTGAGAACGGGGTGATTGCTGATGTCTCCCCCTGTGGATCGGAAGCAAAGGGCCTTGGATCAGAAAAGCCACTGTGCCCTAGAAGTAAATCGGTACAAGAGACCATACCATGTTCAGGACAGAACGCCGCCTCACCAGCCACTGCAGACCCCGGTTTGATGGGGGGCACACTGAACCCGTTCTCTTCCCTGTACGTGCCGGGCCTGGAGTACCCCAACTCTGCTCCTCACTACCATCTCAATCCAGGCCTGCGGGGTTTGGGGCCTGTGATGGGCGGGAAGCCCTCCATCTCCCATCCTCAGCATTTCCCCCCCAGGGCCTTTCAGCCTGGCACCCCTCACTCAGGGGTCTTCCCCCAATACCGCCCCCACCAGGGGGTGCGCTACTCCTACCAGCCCCCCCCTCAGCCAGCCTACCACCACTACCAGCGAACTCCTTACTACACGTGTCCCCAGGGATTCTCCGACTGGCAGAGACATCTCCCGGCCCCAGGAATACCAAGCGGACTCCCTCCCAGCCAGCCTCCCCCACCTCGGCCCATCTTCTCCGAGAAAAGTGCCATGGCCAACCTCCAAGGCTGTGAGACCATGAACGCTGCCTTGACCTCCCCTGGCCGGGTGAGTGCGGCCGCTGCTAAAGCCATGGGAGGAGTGGAAGGGCCGAACCCTGGGGTCGAGGATGAGAAGCTGGACGAGTCGATGGAGAGGCCCGAGAGTCCCAAAGAGTTTCTAGACCTCGACAACCACAACGCAGCCACCAGGCGGCAGAGCGCCCTCTCGTCCAGCGAGTATCTCTACACGCCGCCACCTGCCCCTCTGAGCTCTGGGATGGGCTTTGCTTCTCCCCCGTTCCCACCCCCTGCTGTGTTGCCCCCTTACCCCCCACAGCGCCCGCCTGGTCCCTTCCAGCCTAGGGCCTACTCCTCTCCGGTCCCCGCTCACCCACCCCACCACCCGGCAGCCGCCCAGCCCAATGGCCTCGCCCACGAGGGCCCCCTCTACCGCTGCCAGGAAGAGGGCCTGGGCCACTTCCAAGCTGTGATGATGGAGCAAATGGGCACCGGCGGTGGCATGCGAGCTCCATGCCAGGAGATGTATAGGCCGTCCGGGTAAGGCTGTGTCAGGCTCAGTGCTCTGGGAGGAGTGTTGGTTCCTAGCAGTTGGTTTCAGGTGTACGTGCTATGTGCACTTAACCCACTGCTCTAAGGCCCGCCTGCCAAGTCCCCTCCTCTCTTCACCACCTTTCTAGCGACAACTTGTTCTTTTCAAACTTTGCTCTTTTAAGAGCTGTTCCCATTATTATTATTATTATTAATTTGGTTTATCTTCCAAATAGGAGCAGAATGCTGTGTGGTATCTTGTTGTACATTTTACTAAGCTTAATTGTCTACACTCATGCCCGTGGCAGAATTTTATCTTTTTCCAGACATCAGTGGAACTGTGTGTGTCTCTTAACTCTTGGCTCCAGGAATAATGCTGCCATGAAGGGGGATGGGGAAGTGAGCATAGGTCACTAAGCGATGCTTTCATGTTCTTCCCACAAATGTTCAGATAAGGGTGGCTGAATTACATGGTACTTTAAATTGTTTTTATATGTTTACATATTTATGTGGGGAGAGAAGAGAGGGAGGGAGGGCGAGGGAACCAGATCATGTGTCACACTGACATACGCAATGCCAGAGATTGAATTTAGAATGTCATACCCCATGCTTAATCCACTCTCATAGCAGAAGATAGTTTCTTTTCTTTTTTCTTTCTTTCTTTTTTTTTTTTTTTTTATCAGAATCCTGCTCAGCTCTGGCTTATAGTGGTGCAGGGGATTGAAGTGGGACTTTGGAGCCTCAGGCAAGAGAGTCTCTTTGTATGACCATTATGCTATCTTGCCCTGCCCTTGAGATAGAGTTTCACAAGAGAGAAGCCTCAGGCCTACAAGCCCAGCACTTACTATTTGAGTTACTTCCCAGGGCCTCTGCAGTTGAAGATTTATCTTAATAAAAAGCAGGATAGACAGTGGCTTTAAACAGAAAAGTGACCTGAGGATTACAAATCTACCAAAGTGTGACTTGTTGATGGTGGAGACATAGAAATATGTTAACCTTCAAATTCAATTTATCTTCACTTTTTCCCTCGTGAAAGTGAATTAATTGGCACTTAAATGCCTTAATTTAAAACTTAATATTGAACGCTGAGCAGCTAGCTAGAATTTGAGAGCTGTCCAGATACTCTAACCAAGGTCAAATGAGTCTCTCTTTGTAAGCCTGAGTTTAAAATAAGGTGTGTCAGGGGTGTAGCACAGTTAGATGAAAACTCATTGCCCAAAACACAAGGTTCGGCGCAAGGATCCCGGTTCGTGCCCCCAGCTCTCCACCTGCAGCAGGGTCACCTCACAAGTGGTGAAGCAGGTCTGCAGGTGCCTGTCTTTCTCTCCCCCTCTCTGTCTTCCCCTCCTCTCTCCACTTCTCTCTGTCCCATCCAACAACAATGACAATAATAACAAAAAAAAAAAAAAAGGGCAACAAAATGGGGAAAATGGCCTCCAGGAGCAGTCGATTCGTAATGCAGGCACCAAGCCCCAGCAATAACCCTGGAGGCAAAAAAAAAAAAAAAAAAAGTGTGTAATACTGTAGGTAAGACCCACTCAGGCTGTTCATTAATATGAAATATAGAAGAAGTTAGCTAAGACTTTCTATTCAATTTATGAAGACTTAGCATAAACTCAGTATGTTCCAACCCTCCACAGCAGCTCTCCCCACCACAGTCCCAGTGCTCGCCCAAGACCTGACGAACGCAAGGCCTCAAACATACACCGTATCTGTGAACCAGCCCCACCCCA
The DNA here is from genome assembly GCF_950295315.1 of Erinaceus europaeus. Lineage (NCBI taxonomy): Eukaryota > Metazoa > Chordata > Mammalia > Eulipotyphla > Erinaceidae > Erinaceus > Erinaceus europaeus. The sequence continues at coordinate 60,917,020 of NC_080166.1, read as the reverse complement.
ATATTTCAGACAGGGAAGGGGGGGGAGAGACCCTAGAGCACCTCTCTGCCACCCCAGACTTCAGTACTACATGTATTCATTTTATTTTTCCTAGTGCACTGCTCAGCTCTGGTTTCTATAGTATGTGTGCTTATCCAGGTGCACCACCACCTGGCTCCAGCTCTGGTTTCTGGTGCTTCAGGCGTCTGCTACCTCCTTGGCTCCATCATGTTTCTTTTCTCCACCTATGTTTGTCCAAGCATAGTCAACATGAGTCTCCACCCCTATGTATTAGCATGTGTCTGCTATGGTTGACATTCTCCTTAAGTAAAATCTCCAACTATTGTCACACCCAAGGGGAAAACAAGCCAGTGGCATCTGATTTAGTTTCTCCAGTCAGATCAAACTTCTTTGGTTTTTCTCCCTTCCTTTTTCACCCAGGGCTTGCATATGCCTGACCCCGGTACTGCTTCTAAGGGAGAAGGAAGGAGAAATACCATAGCCTCTCTCCATTATTCACAGAGATGTACCCTTGGTGCTTCCGTATGCTGCAAGGGTTCAAACCTAGGGCATTTCTTATTAAACTATTTCCTGGACAACCTTCTCCCCCCCCACCCCCCAAAAAAAAAAAGCCTATGGGTTTTTTATTTGTTGAAATTCATTTATTTTAGATCCAGAGCCAGAGAGAGATAATGAAAGAGACCACAGCACTAAAGCTTTCTTCACTGTGATGGTAGCTGAGCTCAAACCTCGGTCACACACAAGGCCAAGAAGCAGTGCACACTGCAGATGAGCTATCTCACTGGCCTCAAAAGAGTCTTTAGTAGTTTCCTTTCTTTGGTTTTGCTTGTTATTTTATTGTTTGTTTTTCTTCCGCTCCAGAGTTCAGACATTTGCATGGGATTGTTGTGTCCACTTTGACTCTTACTTTACAAAATCTGTTGTGTTTTCTGTCTGTGTCAGACTCAACAGACCATTTCCCCCCAGGTTTTGAATTCTGTTTTTCTATGATTTAGCATCAGATGTGGGTCAGAGTGGAAGCTCATCAGGTAAGACTAGTATCTTGCAGTGCTTGTGGCCCAGGTTCAAGTCCCAGCACAAGCTGACCTATGGTCCCAGTTAAGATCACAAAGCCAAATAAGCACACGGTAGAGTCAAGTGCGGGGTGCTCTGTAGGAGGTTTCCTGTACACACTCTGAAGCAGGCTGTGTTAGGGAGCTTCATGACGGGCCAGTCTCCCCTTGCTGTGTCCTCACCAGCTTTCCCCATGCCCTCCTTGTGCTTCTAGATTGCAGATGCAGCCGGGCCCACCGCAGTCCTCGTTCCCAAAGACCCCAGCATCAGCAGCGTCACAGGAAGAGCTGCCACCACACAAGCCCCTGACGATTCCTCTAGACCAGGTAGACATCCTAGAATGCTGCTCACTCCTCTAGGGGGTCGGGGGCCAGCACTTGCCTTCACTGCCATTGTGGGGGTTGGAATAAAGGTGTGTGAGTTTTTTTGTTGGTCTGTTTGTTTTCAGTGACCTAATTGCTTAGTGTGTTCATGTCAAATTCTAATAAGATACTCCACATTTTTTTTAAATAATTATATTTATTATTGGATAGAGACAGAAATGGGGGAGTTAGAGAAGGAGAAAGGCAAAGACACCTGTAGCACTGTTTCACCATTTGTGAAGCATTCCTCCTGCAGGTGGGGACTAGGGTCTTGAACCTGGATCCTTGTGCGCTGTAATGTATGCACTTAACCAGCTGTGCCACCGCCTAGCCCCTAAATACAGGTGTCGTATAGACACTAAAACAAAAGTGCTCCCAGTTTTTGTTACTTGGAAAACTGGGAAATGTTATGCAGGGACAAACTATTGTGTTTATTGTTGACCATAAAGCATTAATTCCCCAATATAGAAAACTTTTAAAAGGGGGGGGAGCTAGGCGGTGGCACAACGGGTTAAGCAGAGGTGGAACAAAGCGTAAGGACAGGCATAAGGATCCCAATTCAAGCCCCCTGATCCCCACCTGCAGGAGAGTCGCTTCATAGGCAGTGAAGCAGGTCTCCCCTTTCTGTCTTCCCCTCCTCTCTCCATTTCTCTCTGTCCTATCCAACAATGACATCAATAACAACAACAATAAAACAAGGGCAACAAAAGGAAATAAATATATAAATAAGTAAGTAAACAGATAATCTGGAGGCCTGGAATGACCAAATAGATCCCTTGGGTAGAGTACTGTCTGGCCAAGTGCAGGACCGAGGTTCAAGCCTACCCCCCGACACACACACACTGCATTGAAGTAACTTTCAGTCCTATGGTGCATTGCCGCCGCCCCCGCGCCCCCCCCCCCCCACACACACACACACACACCTCTTTCTCAAGTAAGAGCACCTTTGTTCTGATGTCTTACTTTTCTTTGCTCAGAGTTAGTCCAAGGAGATGAAAGCTGCGCATGAAGACTAGAGGCTGGAGCGTGTGGGACGTGGCCCCACACCCCTTTCTGCCCTCGCCGTGCCCTCCACCGAATCTCGAGGCCCCAGCAGCCCTGCTCCACAGACCACCAGCACAGCCTGCAGAGGTCCCGACTTGGGAAGGCATTGCCCTCCCTCACAGCTCACAGACAGTGCGAAGGGAACGGCGGTAGCCTTCCCCAGCCTTGAGACTCTTGTTCAGGGAAAAGCCTCTTAGACTGTGGAGAGGCCCACTTAGGAACAGAGCCATGCTCGCTAGTGCACGAGCGGCTCAACTCAGGTATATCTATTTGGGAAGGGACTCCTTGTAGTATTAACATGTTCAGAGCTGGGTCCAGTTTACAGATTTTTCATGTTGCCTTTAAAATGAGTCTTGTTGGTGGTGAATGTATTGTATGGAGTGGGGGGGCTGGCGGGGGGCGGAGAGCTGGGAACACTAGCTGCGGCAGGCACAGAGCACTGGAGTGACCTGACTGTTTACAATCATGTCACACTGCAGACACTCAGGAGCGGGGTCTGAGAATAGGAGAGCTCTGCTCTTGGCAGAAGCCACTGTCTTTCTCAGTGGTTCCCCCCCACCCATCCCCTCCGGTCAACCTCAGGGTGTGCTTGCACTGCACCTGCCCCTTCAGTGCCTCAGTATGGAGGCAGAGTGCTCTCACACCTCCTCCTGGAAGTCTCGGCCCAGAAGACTGGCTGCCCAAGTCCTGAATTGGAGAGAGCAGTGCCCTTCCTGATTTGGCCCACCAGCCCTCCCAGATAACTGTAAACCAGCACCAGGAATTGGGATCACTAGAGTGTTTGGCTCCTTAGAAGACAAGGCGCACAGTCCTCTCCTAGGCCTGCTGGGCCTGACATCTAGAAGGCATCCCATAGAGCTTTCTGGCACGAATCACATTTTACGGAAATGACTACTCAGGTTTGTATGTTAGTACCAATAAAGATATTGCACAGTTTTTGAATAGGAGAAATGTATTCTGTAGGTTTACGGATGATTGTAGGGATATTTCCATATTTAGTTTTCTTCATTTCAAGTGAATGGTAGGTAGTAAAAATAAGTCACAGTGAGTTGAAGTAGCTGTCAAGAACAAGTTTTTGGAAATCATTTCTCATACCTGTGATAGCAAACGTGTTTTACAGTATTAAATTACTTGATGGCAGTTTTAGAAGTGACTTACACTGGATTCGCCCTGTTGAGCATTCTTGATTTTGTTCTAGCTGAGATACCACCCAGAGCTTAAGACCCATGTCTTGTAAACTTTTAAATATCTCACGAGGGGGGTGAGTGGGGAAGGAAAGCACCCTTTGTAAAAGTATTTCTAAACATGCTTTGGGAATAATAGAAAAGTGTCCTGAGCAGTTGAATCTGCCTGCATTGGTGAGTTGAACTGTGTGGAGGCCAAGAGAACTCAGTTTCTCCCCTTTCCCTCAATTCCTGTTGAAAGTGCTCTCGGTGGGAAACAGCGTCATCCTGCAGCTGGAACTGCTGGCTCCCAGCTCAAGCCAGCTTGACAGTTAACACAAAGGCTTCTTGAGACGCAGGGCGCCAAAGACCTCGCATAGTTCTCTGATTAATTTGAAACTTGGAGTGCAACAAGGTCAGGTGGGGCTGCAGCCTGTGTTTTGAGGGGTGAGACCAGCATGACTTCTGCGGGAGAAACGTGCCATCAGGCCTCCCAGCTAATTGGAGCCTGCTGGAACCTGGGCAAAGCCCAGTCTTCTGCTCGCAGCTTTTCTCTTCTCACAGGGTTGTTGGCAGGAAGAGCTGCAAGCGCAGGGCCTCTGGGTCTGGTGCTGCACTGCAGTAGGGGGAGGGGGCTGTACTGCGCAGGCCCAGGGAGGAGTGCCCCCCAGCAGTAGCCAGGCTGCCTGGCTCCCTTCCTCTTGCCCTGGTGGTGTCTGAGCAGCTGTGCACATGTGGTTCAAGGACGATCTCCTCCCTCGGCCCTGGTTGCCCATTGCTAGAGTGGAGGCCAGAGCAGTACAGGGTGGTATCCGGGGCCACCTCTGGGGGGTAGGAGGGGTGGTAAGACATTCAGGAAGAGCCAGAAGCTTGAGCTGCTGGGTCATGTCAGAAGCCTGTGGACCAGGGCAGTGGTAGAGCTGTGCCGGAAGCCTCCTGTCTGGGGCGGTGCAGCTCTCAGCATTCGGGAGCTGCACGTCACACACAAACCGCTGCTCACCACAGGCAGGCACACCCTGCCCACCTGCTCTCCAGAGTGTCCTCAGCATATATACATGTGTCTATCCTCTCCCTTTGGGAGTGGCAGCTGTGTGGTACCCTGTAGCCAGACATCAGCAGTCCCGGGGAGGGACAGTCAGACATGCTGTCAGTCACACCTGTTTGTGGAGCTGGGAATCAAGAGACTGAGAATGCAGAGCCTTCCAGAAGACTTGTGACCTTGGTGTCATATTTCCCACCTCCGAATGTATTTGTTTAAAATAGTAACTATTGATAAAGCTGGCTGTCCTGCGTGCATGTAGGGGAGTGAATCCAAAGTGTTCAGATCCAGTTTCCTAGGGCTGCCTCCATCTCTGCCCTCAGGAGGGCTTCTGCCCTGCAACTTCCTGCCAGTGTGTCCACATACAGCCCTGGCTCAGTCAAGCTGCACCACTTGCTTAGACTTGACCTTTTGTCTCTCTAAGGTCATCTCAAAGCCATTCATGATAATATATCTCTGGGGCTTCACGGGGAGTCTCAATATGAGGTCAGTCCTATGTTGTCCAAATCCTGATGTCTCTCAGAGAGCTTCTGTTCTCAGAGACATGACAGGCCTGTCCCTTCAACCCCTGCCAGAGAGTGAGGCTCCACACAGGGACACGGACACCCTGTGAAAGTCCCTCCTTTGCCTCTGTGAGTCAAGGACTGTCTACCCTGGGAGTGTGTGGCTTCAGGGAGAGGATTGGGAGCGTGGACAGAGCATAGCGATCCTGACTCCTAGGCTCACAGCACTGCCCCGGAACTAAGAGTGTGGTGGGGCCTTGCCATGTGAGGACAAAAGGCTCCCCGTTCCGGATAGCCTTAGGACACTGTTTCCCTTTGAGGGTAATGGCTTGGGCCATGCACCCACACATCTTCACCTCCGTGCCACTGCTCCCCATCTCCCTAGTAGGCCTTTGCTAAACAGACTTTGGGGGTGGGAACATTCTCCCTCTTATTCTGTCCCAGGGACTGCAGCTATTCTTGCGTGTGTGTGTGTGTGTGTGTGTGTGTGTGTGTGTGGTTTCTCCAGTGCAGGCAAGGTGGGGAGCACAGGGAGATGGACTCTGAGGGGCTCACTAGTGCTGAGCCCCATTTGGTATCCTGGGCCTCTGGCCACACATTCTCAAGCCTCTTACCAGTCCCAGCTGCCCGTGGGTCATAGTGCCAGGAACCCTGCACTCCTGCTCTAACCGCTGCATGAACTTCCTCTTCCAGCTAGTGCTGGAAGAGGGGGATATGCTATTTATTTTTCTACTCTGTATATTTTGTCATGATCTGCTGATTTTCCTGTTTCACCAAGAGTGACACTTACCTCAAGAGTGAGTTAGATACTGTGTGTTGGATGGTTTTTTAAAGAGAAATTTTTTAAAAGAGCTTTCTGATCCTCTGGAGGTCTGTAGATTTATTTCCATATGAACTGGTTATTTTGTATAAAGTACATTCTTAAAAATAGCTAAACTCCTGCATGTGTGAGTTGTGTGTGTCCATGTGTCACTCTCATGGCCAGGCCCAGCACCCAGCAGGACAGAGGTGTGGACGAGCCTCTTGGTGAAGTCGGGCATAAAGCACTCTGTCCCAGCAAGGCTTGGCCAGAAGCAGCCCTTGGAGACCCCCGACGTAACGTTCACACGTCCCCAACTTCTGGTCTATCACCTTCCATATCTACAAGACACTCATTTCCCTCTTCTGCCAACACAGCAGCCCGGGTGGTGGTGCAGTGGAGACATTGCATCTGCAGGCATGAAGTCCCGAGTTTAATCCCTGCCTCTTAAGTCCAAGTCACTAACAAATAAATCTTGGGATGGGGGCGGGGGTTTCAACTGTTCCACCACTAGGAAAAGTGCACAGTTGGTTCTAGGAGAGGAATGAGCATATACTGGGTATCTGCCCACTCCTGCTCTTTCCAGTTCCTGAGAGCTTTTTAAAGACATTTATACAATTTTTAAAATTTTATTTATTAGTGGATAGAGTCACAGAGAAATTGAGAGGGGCGGGGGGAGCTAGGAAGACACCTGCAGCACTGTTTCACCACTTGCTCATGAAGCTTTCTTCCTGCAGGTGGGGACCAGGGGCTTGAACCAGGGTCCTTTATAATCTAATGTGTGTGTTTAACCAGGTGCACCACCACTTGGCCCCCTCTAATTTTCTTTTTTGCCACCAGGGTCATTGCTGGGGCTTGGTGCCAGCACTATGAATCCACTACTCCTGGAGGGCATTTCTGCCCTTTTTTTCTTTTCTTCCTCCTTCAATTTTTGTTTGTTTAATATATAAAACAGGAACATTGACAAAACCATAGGATAAGAGGGGTACAACTCCATACAATTCCCACCACCAGACCTCCGTATCCCATCCCCTTCTCTGATAGTTTTCCTATTCTTTATCCCTCTGGGAGTATGGACCCAATGTCATTTTAGGATGCAGAAGGTGGAAGGTCTGGCTTCTGCAGGTGTGGAGTAGGAGCTCGAATCTGGGTCCTTCTGCATGATGACAAGCATTTAACTGTGCGCCACCGCCCAGCTCTCTAAGATTTATTGCTTATTGATAAAAGATTGAGAGAACCAGCACATCACACTTGTAATGTTGAGGGTTCATCTCAGGACTTCATGTTCCTAAGTCCAGCACTCTATCCACTAGGCGACCCTTCCTGTTGCTATTTAAAACTGTTCACTAGTTGGAGAGTAGATAGCATAATGGCTATGCAAATGCTCATGCCTAAGGTACCTAAATCCCAGGTTCAATCCCCCTCACCACCATAAGCCAGAGCTGAGTAATGCTCTGGTAAAAAAAATAAAATTAAAAAGAAAAAACTGTTCAATGGTTATTCTGCTAAGAAATGAAAAATAGAGGTCCTGCAAGTGGTGCACCTGGCTAAGTGCACTCACCATGCACAAGGACCCAGGTTCAATCCCCTGGACACCACCTTTGTGTGAGAGGTGAAGCAGATCTGCAGGTGTCTCTTTCTCCTCCCCTTCTTGCCTTCCCCTCTCAATTTCTCTCTGCCCTACCAAATAAGTAAAGTTTAAAATAATTTTTAAAAATAAAATAAGCAGGGGGTTGGGTGGTAGTGCAGCGGGTTAAGCACACGTGGCATGAAGCACAAGGACCGTGTAAGGATCCTGGTTCGAGCCCCCAGCTCCCCACCGGCAGGGGAGTCACTTCACAAGCAGTAAAGCAGGGCAGTCGCTTCACAGGTGGTGAAGCAGGTTTGCAGGTGTCTTATCTGTCCCCCTGTCTTCCCCATCTCCATTTCTCTCTGTCCTATCCAACGACATCAACAGCAATAACTACAACAATAAAATAAGAAAGGCAACAGATGGTTAAATAATAAAAATAAACAGCCTAGGGAGTCGGGCGGTAGCACAACAGGTTAAGTACACATGGCATTAAGCGCAAGGACCGACGTAAGGATCCTGGTTCAAGCCCCTGGCTCCCCACCTGCAGGGGAGTTGCTTCACAGGCGGTGAAGTAGGTCTGCAGGTGTAAGCATGAGACTTCAAGGATCCAGGTTCAAGTTGTGGGTTCACCAACCGCAGGAGGGATGCTTCATTAGTGGTAAAGCAGGTCTGCAGGTGTCTCTTCCCCCTGCCTCAATTTCTTGGTCTCTATAGTTTTTTTTTTTTTTTAAGGAAAGGAAATTCAGGAGGTAGATCACTGCATAGACCTCATCCCTTCCATGCCCGAAGTCCTGGGTTCTATCCCTAGCACCACATGGGAGCACTGAGGTCAGAACTGGATGGCCCCACATGATGAGAGCTGTGGTAATATGGTGCACCCTCCCCAACCTCTTCTATCTTATATATAAGTCTTTGTCCCATGGGGTAGGGTGCATGGCTGCAGGCTGTTGGTCTGGCAGCTTCCACACTTGCGTGGCTATCAGCCCTCTGCTTCTCAAGGCTTTAAATACACAGAAAGGGTGGCAAAATAGCCACTTTGGACAGTGGGCTGCTTCGCCACGTGCGCAACCCAGGCTAGTCTAGACCTCATCATCTGTTCTCTCTCTAGCTCCTCTGCCTCTTTTATAAAGAAGATAAAATAGGCTGTCAGACCTGGGAGATAACATACCCAGTGGAGTGTATCTTGTTAGGTGCAAGGCCCCAAGGTTCAAGCCCCGGCAAAACGCAGAGTATTGTGAAGCTACATACATGTTGCTGGTGTGATGCTGTTATGTCTTCTGCTCCATCTGGATTTTTTTTCTTAAATTACCTTTATTTACTTATTGGATAGAGACAGCCAGAAACAGAGAAGGAAGGGGGAGATAGAGAGGGAGAGAGACAGAGATACCTGCAGCCCTGCTTCACCACTCGTGAAGCTTTCCCCCTGTAGGTGGGGACCGGGGGCTCGAGCCTGTGTCCTTGCACACTGTAACAGGTGCACCACCGCCAGGCCCTCCGTCTGGATTTTTAAAAGCATGGGGCCTGGGTAGTGACACACCTAGCTGAGTTGAGTGTTGCATGGATCCAGGTTCAAATTCTGGCCCCCACCTGAGAACAGACAAGTCTTCCTTCATAAGCTTCACCAGTGAAGCAGTGTTGCAGGTGTCTCCCTCTCCCTCTTCCCTTTGGATTTCTGTCTCCATTAAAAAGCAAGTGAAATAGCAGCCCAGAAGTGGTGGAGTCTGCACCACAATAAAAGCCCTTGTCAAGTTCCTGGCTCTTGAATTCCCAGCCAGAGCCTCTCCCATTGTAACTTGAATCCTCATCAAATGCAAACTTTAAAAAAATATATTTATTCCCTTTTGTTGCTCTTATTTTTTTTATTGTTGTAGTTATATTATTGTTGTTATTAATGTCATCATTGTTGGATAGGACAGAGAGCAATGGAGAGAGGAGGGGGAGAGAAAGATAGACACCTGCAGACCTGCTTCACCTCCTGTGAAGGGACTCCCCTGCAGGTGGGGAGCCAGGGGCTCAAGCCAGGATCCTTATGTTGGTCCTTGCGCTTCGCACCATGTGTGCTTAACCCACTGCGCTATCACCTGACTCCCTTTTTTTTTTTTTTAAAGCAAGTATTGATTGTGCTTTTAGGTTTTATCTCCTTGAACTGGGCAACTGTTTTAGAACTTAGTCGTCTCACCAAACTAGTCCTCAGAATTTAGGTGCCAATGTTAGTCTCGCTCTGTTTAGGGTGTTATTTGCCACTGAACTGATGTTTAGCCCCCAGGTAACATACTTGTGCTGCACATGGCCCGCCAGGCAGAGCTCAGGTACCAGCACCACATGGGAAGCACAATAAACCCTACCAAGTAAGCTGCTTTTATTTTTTTTATTATTCCTGGAAAGCTTCTAGTTCACTGTACAGTTGCCAACACATGCATAGCCTTCCTCATCTCAGTATGATCACTGTCTGCAAAACACCCACCCCCAACATAGCTCCTTTTCCATCAAATACACTAGGGCCTCAACCTCACCTTCCCCATCCCTCTCCTTCTGCAGGGGGGAAGCTTCTTGAGTGGTAAGCCAGGTCTGCTGGTGTCTTTCCCTCTCTATTTTCCCCTCCTCTCTCAATTTCTCTCTGACCTATCCCATAAAAAGGAAAAAAAAAAATGTGGTCAGGGAGGTGGGGCAGTGGATAAAGCACTGGAGTCTTAAGCATGAGGTCCCCAGTTGAGTCCCTGGCAGCACATGTACCAGAGTGATTTCTGGTTCCTCAACTCTCTGCCTGTCTTCATGAAAAAATTAAAATAAAAAAATATTTTAAAGAAGGGGGAAAATTGGTCCTGAGGAGCAGTGGATTTGTGGTGCCGGCACCAAGCTCCAGCAATAACCCTGGAGGCAAAAAAAGAAAAGTTTCAATTAAAAAAAAAAAAAAAAAACCTAGGGGCTGGGTGGTGGCGTACCTGGCTGAGCTCACACATTACAGTGCACAAGGACCTGGGTTCAAGCCCCCGGTCCCCACCTGCAGGGGGAAAGCTTTGCAAGTGGTGAAGCAAGTGTGCAGGTGTCTCTCTATCTCCCTTCCTCTTAATTTCTGGCTGTCTCTATTCAATAAATAAAGATGATAAAAAATTAAAAAATAAATGAAAAAAAATACCTAATCTTGAGAGTCCTCCATTTAGAAACACCCAAATGTGCTTCTCTTTTGGCTCAAAGCCACTTCCTATTACAGGGAGAGAAATGCCTTTACTCCTCAAACATTCTAGGAGCTCAGTGTGGCAATAATGTCAGCGCCTTCTTGAGTGCAGCCAACAGAGCTTCAGAAGCGCAGCCTTCATCCTGCATTCCCTGGAGCCATCCCCCAATCGGTCTGGTGACAAGGCCTTTGTGAGAGCTGGCGCAGGGCCTCCACAGATTTCAGGTCTCCCGGAAGTCCAGAACAGTGGGTGCCCTCTGCTCCAAGCCCCACTGGGCTCCGCTTGGCCACACTGCTCTATGTCCCTGGTTTCCATCCAAGGAAGATATCCGGTTATCTGTCTAGCCTCCTTTCTGCTAGCGCCTCTGAGTTGCTGGGACAATATCAGCAAGACTGGGAGCAAGCTGGCCACTCAAAGACCAGCTGGGGAAATGCCCAGCGTGGGGCCATTGTGTGCCTAGGTCCCACCCCTCCCGAGTCCACCTCACGCATACAAATGTGGGGGCCCTGGAGGCGTCCCCAGCTTGGAAAATCCCAGCCGCCTCCTAGAATCTCACACTCCACCAGCACTGCGCACAAGACCCGAGTAGCTGCAGTCTGACCAGTTGAAGCTAGGAGAAAAAAAAAAAAAACTGAAGCCACATAATCCAGTCCTTGGGCTGTAGCCAAGACTTTTGCTTTAGAGAGGCGGTGAGTCCGCACACAGTAGAGAGGTGTCTGGCCCTCCAAAGGCCGCTTGGCCTCTGCATGGGCTCCAGGAACTAAGACGACGCAGCAGGCCGCCTCACCCCTGCTCTCAGTGAGTATTGATTGCTACGTGCTCCAGGGGCCTTCCTAGGCCTTGCTCTGACAAAGGGGAAGGGGCTAGACTAGACAACTGCTCAGTCACATCAGGGCACTGCTCTGCTCACTGAGACAGAGTGCTACTTTGCTACGTGTGTCACCCAGGTTCTAGTTCTCCAGTGACCCAGTTTCTAGTTCTCCAGTGCTTGGAGGAAGTTTCTGGGCTGTGGTCTCTTTCACTCTCTCTGCCAGTCTGTCTATATCTTTAAAAAAAAAAAAAAGTTAAACAGCAAGTTAGGAAAGGCCTGCTTAGACCTTACCTTTATTGTTTGTGGGAGGGGAGAATGGTCTCAACCTTTTCAGGACACTAAGGACCTGGCTGGGTTGAGCCCCCCCCACCCCCCCCCACCCCCCCCCCCCGCATTCTCAGAGCTGTACCACTCAGACACTCTCTGTCTCTAGTCGTCCAAGTCCTTATCCTAGGGTTAGTTTCCCACACTATGCTAAAGTGATGAGGATATGGTGCAAAGAGGAAAAATAAGTCGGGCCGGGTGGTGGTGTACGTTACAGCATTACAGTGCACAAGGACCTGGGTACAAGCTTCCTGTCCCCACCTGCAGGGTGGAAACTTCAAAACTGTTGAAGCAGAAGACTACAGGCTCCTCCTGTCCTCCTCCCCTCTTCCTCCTGCTCCCTCTCCCCCCCCCCCTCTCAATTTCTCTCTATATATCCAAAAAAGATAAGGAAGGGAGGGAGGGAGAAAGAAAGAAAAGTTCAGGCCATAAGTGGCAGACAAAGGGGGTACTTCCTAAGATGGCAAAGTTCTCCAGAAAATGGGACTTGCTGGGGAGAAGTCAGAGCATGTTGTTCTCACTGCCTTGCGTCCCTGACCAGCCCCAGTGACCGCAGGGTCACCGTTTGTTAGGATTCTAAGCCAGTAGCAAAGGCAGCATTGGCTTTAGCTCCCCCCCTTTTTTTTAATGCTTGTGCAATGTTCACTTCCTTTTGTTGTTTTGTTAGTCCTTATTTCCACCAGAGTTATTACTGGGGCTCAGCTTCTGCACGATGAACCCACCATTCCTGGTAACCATTTTTTTATATAGAGATGGGAGGAGGCCGGATGGCGGTATATATAGCACTAAGCACAAGAAAATGCACTCAAGCATCAGGATTCAAGTCCCAGGCTCCCCATCTGCAGGGGGGAAGCATCACAAGCAGTGAAGCAGGGCTGCAGGTGTCTCTCCCCCTCTCTATCTCCCCCTCTTCTCTCAATGTCTTTCTGTCCTATCCAATAAAATAGAAGTAAAAGAAAAAACGGTGGTAAGGGCGGGAGTAGATAGCATAATGCTTATATACAAAGAGACTCTAATGCCTGAGGTTCCAAAGTCCAGGTTCAATCCCCCACACCACCATACGTCAGAGCTAAGCAGTGTTCTGGTTTAAAAAAAATACATACATATATATGAAATAAAGAACAGGAACAGTGGAATCATAGTGCTGGCACCAAGCCCCAATGATAACCATGGAGGAAGAAGTGGGGGGTGGAGGGGCAGGGGGGGTGCGCCTGGTTGAGCACACATGCTACATTGCGCAAGGATCTAGGTTCTAGCTCCTGGTCACCCCTGCAAGTGGTGAAACAGGACTGCAGGTGTCTCTGTGTCTCTCTTCCTCTCTACCTCCCCCTTCTCCGTTTCTTTTTTTTTAAGCTTTTTTTTTCTTTTTTTAGGTTTTTTTTTTAATATTTATTCCCTTTTGTTTCCCTTGTTATTTTATTGTTGTAGTTATTGTTGTTGTTATTGATGTCATCGTTGTTGGATAGGACAGAGAGAAATGTAGAGAGGAAGGGAAGATGGGGAGAGGAAGACAGACACCTGCAGACCTGCTTCACCGCCTGTGAAGCGAGCCCCCTGCAGGTGAGGAGCCAGGGGCTCAAACTGGGATCCTTACTCCAGTTCTTGTGCTTTGCACCATGTGTGCTTAATCTACTGCGCTACCACTGGATTACCCCCTTCTCCGTTTCTAAATGTCTCTAGCCAATAAATAAATAAAGATAATTTAAAAATTTTAAAAAGAGAGATGAGAAAGACACCTGCAGCACTACTTCACTGCTTGTGAAACCTCCTGCCTGCAGGTGGGAACTGGAGGCTTGAATCCAGGTCCTTGCACACTGCAATATGTGTGCTGTGCCAAGTGTGTCACCACCCTCAAATACTTCTTTTCTGTTTTAGTGAGATACAGAGACCAAAGTACTGCTCAACTCGGGCTTAGAGTGGTGCCAGGGACAGGGCAAGGGCCTCAGGCATGGAAGTCTTTTTTTAATTTATAAAAAGGAAACATTAGGAGTTGGGCAGTAGCGCAGCGGGTTAAGTGCCCGTGGCGCAAAGTACAAGGACCGGTGTAAGGATCCCGGTTTGAACCCCTGGCTCCCCACCTGCAGGGGAGTTGCTTCACAGGCGGTAAAACAGGTCTGCAGGTGTCTATCTTTCTCTCCTCTCTGTCTTCCCCTCCTCTCTTCATTTCTCTCTGTCCTAATCAACAACAACGACAACAATAATAACTACAACAATAAAACAACAAGGGCAACAAAAGGGAATAAATATTAAAAGAAAAAAAAGGAAACATTGACTAAACCATAGGATAAGAGGGGTACAACGCCACACAATTCCCACCACCAGAACTCTGTATCCGTTCCCCTCCCCTGATAGCTTTCCTATTCTTTATCCCTATGGGAGTATGGACCCAGGGTCATTGTGGGATGCAGAAGGTTGAAGGTCTAGCTTCTGTAATTACTTCCCTGCTGAACATGGGCATTGATAGGTCGATCCATACTCCCAGCCTGCCTCTCTTTCCCTAGTGGGGAAGGGCTCTGGGGAAGTGGAGCTCCAGGACATATTGGTGGGGTTGTCTGTCCAGGGAAGTCTGGTTGGCATCATGCTAGTATCTGGAACCTGGCGGTTGAAAAAGCCAAACAAATTGTTAAACAAGTATGGACCTAAAGGCTGGAATAGTGCAGATGAAGAGTTGGGGGCCCCTTTCTTTTGCAGATAGCTAGTAGGCATATTTTAGTTATATTTCAAAGGGCCTGTGGCTATACTAGTGGTTTTTTGTTTTGTTTTGTTGCCTGAGCTTGAAATCTGATATGCAGGTGGATCCTAATTATTGTCTGGGGAGGTGATGTCATGGCTGGCAGAAGGACTAGAAAGCTGGATCAGGGAAGAGAATAGCTCCCAAATATGGGAAAGGTGTATAGATATTGTTGACTGTAAACCCCATCGTTTTTATGTGATCTGGGGCCCATATTCAGCTTAGGAACCTGTGTGACCTCTGCATCCCTGTAGACCTGAGCTCACATTCTGTGGTCATGAGTTGGAACATTCCAAGCTGCCCCAATATCAGGACCCATCTTCCTCAGGTGTTGTATAGAGTATGTTGTCCAGCCACCCTTCGGAGGATGGAACATTCTCTACCATTGTTGGTCCAAGTTGATGGCAAGGTCCTATGGAGGCCCACAAAGGGGTCTTTTGTGTTGTTCCTGCTAGGAATGCCTGGTAACAATAGAGAGAGGGATTTATTCAAGGTCTAGATCCATCATGTCTGTCTGGGAATCTCAGGACTCCCTGAATAGGGCCCCAGCTTTTTTTTTTTCTTTTCTTTTTTCAGGTATTTTAAGATGTTATTCAGGGAAAGTGAAAAGAATAAGCACATGGGCAAAAAAAAAAAAGAGGGTCGTGGAATAGCATTAAAGCTGGGCTCTTTAATGAACTTTGAAGGCCCCACATTTACTTCCTTTTTAAAAAATTTCTTTATTGGGGGATTAATGTTTTACATTCGACAGTAAATACAATAGTTTGTACATGCATACCATTTCCCAGTTTTCCATATAACAATACAACCCCCAATAGGTCCTCTGTCATCCTTTTTGGACCTGTATTCTCCACCCCACCCACCCCCACCCCAGAGTCTTTTACTTTGGTGCAATACACCAATTCCAGTTCAGGTTCTACTTGTGTTTGCTCTTATGATCTTGTTTTTCAACTTCTGCCTGAGAGTGAGATCATCCCATATTAATCCTTCTGTTTTTTTTTTCTTTTTTAAGATTGTATTTATTCATGAAGAAGATAGGAGGAGAGAGAAATAGAGAAAGAACCAAACATCACTCTGGTACATGTGCTGCCAGGGACTGAACTCAGGACCTCATGCTTTATCCACTTGAGAGTCCTGTGCTTTATCTACTGCACCACTTCCCGGACCACAGTGGAAGTCTTTGTAGAACGAGTGTGTTGTGCTCCCACCCACTACCCAGACCTACTCAATGATGTGAAGCCAGAGAGGGCTTCATGTCCCCCAGTACAGTGCTGATCGAGAAGGCTGTTGAGGCTAACAGATGCCGTCAGTCCTGCTCTGAGGCATCCTCATTCCCACCAGATGCCAGAGCACCCCGGAAGAGCAGGCACCTCATGGCATACCCTGCTGGGTGGCAGGGTCACAGAGACTGACTGGGTACACCTCTGCCCCACACCTAGAGGAGGAGGAGGGCTCCAGGACTGAGAAACCTCTCGCCACCTACCCTGTCCCCCTTGCATTGGTCATATCTGGGGCAGGCAGTGGCACACACCGATAACACCCACATAGTACTAAGCGCGAGGAGCCATGCAAGGATCTGGGTTTTGAGTCCCCGCTCCCCACCTGCAGGGAGGCCGCTTCACAGGTGGCAAAGCAGGTCTGCAGGTGTCTCTCTCTGTCTCCTCCTCCTCTCTCAATTTCTGTCTTACCCAATAAAATGGTAAAAATGGCCACCAGGAGCAGTGGATTTGGCATGCCAGCACTGAGCCCCAGCAATAACCCTGGAGGTAATGAGAGAAAGAGACAGATACCTGCAGCCCTGCTTCACCACTCTTGAAGCTTTCCCCTTGCAGGTGGGAACCAGGGTTTTGAACCTGAGCCCTTGCACACTGCAACATGTGCGCTTAACCAGGTGAGCCACCACCTGACCCCTCATTTACCCAATTTTTCAATTCATGCCTGCTAGTTTTATTTATGGAAGAGAGGAGTGGAGAGAGAAGCCAAGCATCCCTCTAGCATATGTAGTGCTAGGGATCAAACCAGCAGCCTTGTGATCCTGGGTCTGCTCTTATGGCACCTTGTGAAGATCAGATCTGGCTGGGGGCATCTTGGGAGGTGGGTGGCTCCTCATCCTGGCTCTGTAACCACACTCATTGCAGAAGTAGCTCTGAGTGACTAAGCCCTGAGCCCAGCCTCTCACTCTAATGCTCACAGTCTCACTTGTCTAAGTGGGGGCTTTCTTCCCATCCCCTTGTCTGCCAGCAAACTCCCTTTTCCAGAGCTTACCCTGCACTCTGGACTCCAGCTCCTGCCCACCCCAGCTGAGTCTCCCACAGTCCCATGGGGCCACCCTAAGTCTATCCTACCCACCTGCTACCCAGCCCCGCTATCCACTGCTCTAATGTGCCTGGTCTGGGAACTGGTATCTTCCTCCTGGTCCATGTGACCCAACACTGACCCCTCTCCTGGTTGTTTAATCACCTGCCAGATCCTACTGATTCATGGAAGACACACACACACACACACACACACACACACACACACACTCTGATCGCAGCACTTCCCTTTATCTACTGCCAGGATGACTCTGACCTCCCTGGACTGTTCACACCAGTGGACACCAGCATCAACCTGACAGTACTTGCCTGGCTTAGCTCACATAATACTGTCCCTTCAAGCTCCATTCAAGATGAGGCAAAGGAGATAGTCTTATGATTTTTAACAACTGAGTAGTATTCTGTTGTGTGTGTACACACACACATTATACCAAGAATACCAAGAATTTCTTATTCCTCTCCTCCACCTCCTGCACTGTTCAGCTATGATTTATGGGATTAGTTTTATGGGACTTTGGAGTCTCAGGCATGAGACTCTTTTGGCAAAATCATGCTGTCTTTCTGATCCTACCACAGTTTCTTTCTTTCTTTTTTTTTTTTTAAAGATTTTATTTATTTATTAATGAGAAACATAGGAGGAGAGAGAAAGAACCAGGCATCACCCTGGTACATGTGTTGAACTGGGGATTGAACTCAGGACATCATGCTTGAGAGTCCGATGCTTTATGTACTGCGCCACCTCCTGGACACAATTTTCTTTCTTTTTTTTATGGTGTTTAATAAATATATATTTTTATATTTATTCCCTTTTGTTGCCTTTGTTGTTTTATTGTTGTAGTTATTATTATTGTTGTTGGGTAGGACAGAGAGAAATGGAGAGAGGAGGGGAAGACAGAGAGAGAGAAAGACACCTGCAGACCTGCTTCACCG
Organism: Erinaceus europaeus; assembly: GCF_950295315.1. NCBI lineage: Eukaryota > Metazoa > Chordata > Mammalia > Eulipotyphla > Erinaceidae > Erinaceus > Erinaceus europaeus. The sequence continues at coordinate 60,899,197 of NC_080166.1, read as the reverse complement.
CCTGTGAGGGGACTCCCCTGCAGGTAGGGAACCAGGGGCTCAAACTGGGATCCTCACACTGGTTCTTGTGCTTTGCGCCACCTGTGCTTAACCCGCTGCGCTACCACTTGACCCCCATAAATATATTTTTATTTGTTTTGGACAGAGACAGAGATTAATAGCAAGGGAGAGAGGAAAGGAGGAGAGAGAGAGAGAGAAAGCTGCTTGTGAAGCTTCTCTCTTACAGCTGGGGACCTCCCAGGTCCTTGAACACTGTGATGTGTGTGCTTAACCAGCTGTACCACCACCTGACCTCTGTTTTTATTATTATTATTTTATTTTTTTAAAGATTTTATTTATTTATTTGTTAATGAGAAACATAGGAGGAGAGAGAAAGAACCAGGCATCACCCTGGTACATGTGCTGCCGGGAATTAAACTCAGGACGTCATGCTTAAGAGTCTGATGCTTTATCCACTGTGCCACCTCCTGGACCACTGTTTTTATTATTTTTAAACAATTTTATTTATTATTGGGTAGAGATAGAAATTGAGAACGGAAGAGGAGATAGGGCTAGATAGAGAGAGATACCTGCAGCCCAGCTTCACCACTCTTGAAGCTTTCCCCTACAGGGGAGACCCAGGCTTGAACCCAGGTCTATTTATTTATTTAGAGTAGAAACAGAGAGGAATTGAGAGGGGAAGGAGAGAAAGAGCAAGACAGCTGCACATGTGAAGATTTTTCACAATATGTGAAGCTTCCCCTCTGCAGTTAGGAACTAGAGGCTTCACCACTTATGAAGCTTTCCCCCTGCAATTGGGGACTTAAACCCAGGTCTTAAACCCAGGTCCTCGAACCCTGAAATGTGTGTGCTTTACCAGATGCACCACCACCCAGCCCCTACCACAACTTTCTTAGCCGCCCATCTTGTCCTTAGGCATCTGGATCACTTCCATGTCTGGGATGTCACAGACTGTACTGCTCTGAAACTGGGCGAACATAGGTCTATTTGGATGGGTGTGCTTGTTTGTTTTGGATTATCCCCAGGAGAGAACTTGCTGGGTCATAGGGCAGGTCCATTTCGACTGTTCTGAGGACTCCATACCGCTTCCCACGGGGGGGTTGGAACAGTGTACATTCCCACCATCAGTGTAGAAGGTTCCAGGTGCACATTACAGTGTGCAAGGACCCAGGTTCAAGACCCTAGTCCCCAAATGGAGGGGCAAAGCTTCACAAGTGGTGAGGCAAGACTGTAGGTATCTCTCTGTCTCTTTCCTATCTCCCCCTCCCCTTTCAATTTCTCTCTGTCCCTATCCAATAATAAAAATAAATAAATGTATTTAAAAAAAATTAAAGGGTTTCTTTCTCTGCTTCCTCCTCTAGCACCTGTAGTTTCTGTCCTTTCTGGAACACAAAAAGGCACTCAGTCTCAGGACTGAGTAGATGGGTAGATGGCATAGAGGCTATGCAAACAGACTCTCATGCCTGAGGCTCCAAAGTCTCAGGTTCAATCCACTGATCCTCTGCACCACCATAAACCAGAGTTGAGCAGTGTTCTGGTAAAAAAAAAAGAAAAGAAAAAAACAACAACATGGCACTGTCTCTTGCCTAGCTATTAACCTGAATGCCCAAACTTCACCTGGGCCTCCACAATGGTGTCTGTCCATGCTGCCCCAAGTCCACAGCATGGTATTCACCCCCCCACACACACACACACACCATTATTCCCCTCTCCCTGGCCCCAGAATCTCCTCTGTCCCCAGAGGGAAGCCAGCCTCTGCTGTCACCCTTGCTCCCCAGCCGGAATCAATGCTGCCTCTCTGGCTCTGAAAGTCTGCAGGGAGGCTGCCTGTGTGCAGAAGCAAATGGTTTAGATCTGTTGAGAATCCCCTCCCCCAACCTGGCAGTATTTGCCCTGGCATTGATCTTCCGCTGTTTGTCTTCCCATCTGCCTCTGGTCTCAGGAGTGGGGAGTCTCCCCGGCGCCACCCCTAGCCTCCAAGCCCATGTCCTTGTTCTGCTCACTCTAACAGCCCGATGGGAGTGTGGGCAGCCAGCTGGGTGCTGGCCTATGCCCACCTGTGAAGGTGGCAGGGCCCCTCAGGAGTGAGGAAGGGACGCCAGGAGTCGCCACCTCCTGGTTCAGTAGTGAGCGTGTACCCAACACGGAAGGAAGCTCCTACCTGAAGGCAGGTGAGTGCTTGTCTCTGTCTGTGCCCAGCTTACAGCTGGAGGAAAAGGCTATCTAGCAGATAGGGAAGGACACAGCAGCACAGGGAGGATGTCCCGGACCATCAGGTGCCCCCAGCAAGTGACAGAGGGGCATGGATTGTTTGCAAGTCAGAGCTGGTGGAGGGGTGCCCACCTGTGGTCTGGGGTGTTGGTGACAAGATCTGGAGCCCAGAGGGCAGCATGGGCTGCAGGGCTGGCAGGGAAAGCCCAGTCCTGGCCCCCGGGGGTATTGTGAGCAATTTGGGCACTAGAGTCAATGGCTTGTTCCTGGAAGTGGCAGATCAGAATGGCCGCAGGGGGTGGACACTCACACTTGTGGAGCAGCTGACAGGAGAGCCAGTCCAGTAAGAGGGGCAGCACCTCAGGCTGGGTGGGGAGCTGGGGAGCACTCCTAGCATGATGGAGAGGTCAGGAGCACCTCAGGCAGGACGAGGAATACATAGGAACCACCTAACAGCCTCCTTGGCCCGGTCCTTTACTGTATTTAGGAGAAGGGGATGCCATAGCACAGCTGCACGGCCTGTGGGGCTCCACCCCATTTCATCCATGATGCTGTTCCCATGTGTTGTTGGGGCTTGAACCCAGAACCTTATGCATAATGAAGCAACACTGTTGAGTGGCCATGGGAGGTGTTTCTCTGTCAGAAAGGAGCTGCCATTTTTTTCCCCACTGTGGACTAATAAAATATATTTTTAAATTTTTAAAAGATTTTTATAATATTTATTTATTCCCTTTTGTTGCCCTTGTTGTTTTATTGTTGTGGTTATTATTGTTGTTACTGATGTCATTGTTGGATAGGACAGAGAGAAATGGAGAGAGGAGGGGAAGACTGAAGGGGAGAGAAAGATAGACACCTGCAGACCTGCTTCACCAACTGGGAAGCGACTCTCCTGCAGGTGGGGAGCTGGGGGCTCCAACCAGGATCCTTGCCGGTCCTTGCACTTTGCACCATGTGTGCTCCCTCAGCCCTCATTCTTCAGGAGGGAGAGACAACACAGCACCACTCCATATCCCTGGAGCTCCCCCTGATGCTGTGCATGTGGTTACAGGGCTCAAACCCAGAGCCTTTCTTTTTTTAATTCTTACTTTAGTGAGAGAAATATGGAGAAAAAACATGCACACACACAGAGAGAGAGAGAGACCAGAATACTGCTCAGCTCTAGCTTATGGTCATTTTGGGGATACGGTCCTGAGTCAGTGATAGTTCCCTTTGATAGTGCACTGTGGTGGTCTGGGAGGTCGCACAGTGAATAAAGCACTGGACTCTCAAGTATGAGGTCCAGAGTTCAGTCCCTGGCAGCATATGTACCAGAGTGATGTTTGTTTGTTTGTTTTTCCCTCCAGGGTTATCACTGGGGCTCAGTGCCTGCAGTATGAATCCACTGCTCCTGGAGGCTATTTTTCCCATTTGTTGCCCTTGTTGTTCATATGTCTGGTTCTTTCTCTATTTCCTCCTATCTTTCTCACTAATAAAGCAATAAAATGTATTTTTTAAAAAGGTAGTGCACTAAAAAAAAAAAAAAAAAAAAAAAGGTAGTGCACTGCACTGCTATGAATGCAATCTAGTTTTGAACCCAGCCTCTGGACCTTTGGAGTAAGTTTCAGTGCTGTGGTGTCTCTCTCTCTCTCTCTCTCCCTTTCCCCTCTCTCCCTCCCTCTCTCCCTCTCCGAAAAACAAAAGAAAAGATACAATGCTATCAATAATCAATGAATTTATTTTATTTTATTTATTTTTTTGCTTCCAGGGTTATTGCTGAGGCTTGGTGCCTGCACTATGAATCCACAGCTCCTGGAGACCATTTTTTTCCCATTTTATTGCCCTTGTTGCTTATCATTGTTGTTATTGCTGTCATTGTTGTTGGATAGGACAGAAAGAAATGAAGATAGGAGGGGAAGAGAGGAGAGAGAAAGATAGATACCTGCAGACCTGCTTCACCACCTGTGAAGTGACTCCCCTGCAGGTGGGGAGCTGGGGGCTCGAACCAAGATCCTTGCACTTTGTGCCACATGTACTTACCCCACTACACTACCACCTGGTGCCCAATCAATGAATATTTTAAAATATTTTATTTACTTTATTTTTTATTTATTTTTATTTATTTTTTTAAAAAGGAGACATTAACAAAACTATAGGATAAGAGGGGTACAACGCCACACAATTCCCACCACCAGATCTACGTATCCCATCCCCTCCCCTGATAGCTTTCCTATTCTTTATCCCTCTGGGAGTATGGACCCAAGGTCATTGTGGGATGCAGAAGGTGGAATATCTGGCTTCTGTAATTGTTTCTCCTTTTTATTTATTTTAATGACAAACCTACAGAGAGAAAGATACAGAGAGAGAGAAATACTAGAGCCCTGCTCAGCTCTGACTTACGGTGATGCTGAGGATTGAACCTGGGACCCCAGAGCTTCAGATGATCTGTCTTCCCCATCTCCCTCCATTTCTCTCCGTTCTATCCAACAATGATGTGTGTATGTGTGTGTGTGTGTGTGTTTGTGCGTGTGTGTGATGTGTGTGTGTGGTGTGTGTGTGTATGTGACACACTACCTAGCACCTATGCCCCACCCCTTCCCTCTACAACTACTGTGGTTCTGTTTTATTTTTTTTTAATATTTATTTATTCCCTTTTGTTGCTCTTGTTGAAGTTTTATTGTTGTTATTGTTGTTGTTATCATCATTGTTGGATAGAACGGAGAGAAATGGAGGGAGATGGGGAAGACAGAGAGGGGGAGAGAAATACAGACACCTGCAGACCTGTTTCACATCTGTAAAGCGACCCCTCTGCAGGTGGAAAGCTGGGGGCTCAAACCGGGATCCTTATTCAGGTCTTTGCTTTACACTATGTGCGCTTAACCCGCTGTGCTACCGCCTGACTCTCCTCTTTTCTTTTTTTTTTTAAAATTATTTATTTATTTATTCATAATAAAGATAGGAGGAGAAAAAGAACCAGACATCACTCTGGCACATGAGCTACCGGGGATCGAACTCAGGACCTCATGGTTGAGAATCCAATGCTTTGTCCATTGCACCACCTCCCGGATCACGCCTCTCTTCTTTTTAAGTTTAAACTTTATTTAACTAATTATTTATTTCATTGCCAACATGATTAGCTCTGGGGTTTAGTGCCTGAATAACAAATCTACCACTCCTGGTGGTTTTTTTATTCTTTTTTATTAATTTATTGGATAGAGATGGACAGAAATTCATAGAAGAGAGGGATATAGAATGGAAGAGAGACAGAGAGACATCTGTAGCCCTGCTTCACCACTCATAAAGTCTTCCCCCTGAAGATGGGGACCAGGGGCTTGAACCTGGGTCCTTGTGCACTGCAGTGTGTGCGCTTAACCAGGTGCACCACCGCTCCTGCCCCCCACCGGTGCTTGCTTTTTTTTTTTAATAGAGATAGAGAAAAATTGGGAGGAAAAAAGAGAGAGAGGGAGTTGGATTTTAGCGCAGTGGATTAAGCGCACATGGTGCAAAGCACAAGGACCAGCATAAAGATCCCAGTTCAAGCCCCCGGCTCCCCACCTGCAGTGGGTTCACTTCACAGGTGGTGAAGCAGGTCTGCAGGTGTCTTTCTCTCCTCCTCTCTGTCTTCCCCTCCTCTCTCCATTTCTCTCTGTCCTATCCAGCAATGATGACATCAACTACAATGGCTACAACAACAATAAAAACAACAAGGGCAACAAAAAGTAAATAAATATTTTAAAAAAGAGAGAGAGAGAACAACACTGCTCCACTGCTTGTGAAGTGACCCCCCTGCAGGTGGGGGCTGAGGACTTGAACCGGAGTCCTTGTGCCGAGTGACATGTGTGCCATACTGGATGTGCCACCAGATGGTCCCCATCTGCCATAGTTTTCAGTGTCTCAGAGACACTTGGGTCACTTTTTGTTGCTGATTCATTTGCTCCAGGTATCCATAGTTCACATCACAGGGACTCCATCTGGCAGTAGAGTTGCCCACATGTCTTCTCTCCGGGCATGCTTGTGTCTCTCTCTGTTTCTCTGAGGACTGTATTCCTGCCTTTCATGCAGATCCAAGTGTCAACATGCTCTGGATCGGATCACCCTGGGACAAGCCCACTGTTTACATTTTGTAGACCGAGCACTCTGGTGTCAGCTTCCCTCTGCCTTTGTCTCTTACACCTGAGCAGCCGAAGTCCTGTCCACACAGATCCTGAGCTGAGCAGTGACGCCAAACCGCAGCCCAGGGAAGCTGTGAGCTGCTGCAGAGGCTTAGACCAGTGTCCACTGCTGGCTGCCCTCGCCACGGCCACTGCAGGCCAGAGCCAAGGCCACGGACTTCCCTCTTCAGGATGTCCAGCCAAGACTCCAGGTAAAGGACTGACAAACCCACTATCTCTAGGCCGGGGAGCGGGGGCGGGGGAGTTGCAGTGATGACAACACAACACTGGCTTGGGGAGGAGACTCATGTTCTGACACCCATATGAAAAGATCATGTGAAGGGCTGGGGAGATAGCACAATGGTTCTGCAACAGACTTTCATGCCTGAGGTACTGGGGCCCCAAGTTCAGTCCCCAGCTCCACCATCAGCCAGCGCTGAACAGCACTCTTGTGTATATAGATATATGCTCATACTCGCATGCACGTAAAAAGCATGTATATAGCATATTTATATACACACATGTACATGTAAGAAGTGTGTGTCTGTGGGCCTGTGAAATCGCTCCCTTGGACAGTACAGTTCTTTGCCATGTGTGTGACCCAGGTTGGAGCCCAGCCCCCACCGCATTGAAGGAAGCTTTAATGCTGTGGTCTCATTCTCTCTCTCTCTCTCTCTCTCTTTGCCTCTCTACCTATAAACATTTTTTAAATAGGGCTTGGGAGACAGCATAATAGTCCTGCAAAAAACTTTCCAGCCTGAGGCTCCCAGGTTCTTGGTTTAATCTCCAGCACCACTATCAGCCAAAGTTGAACAGGGCTCTGGTCTTTCTCTCTGTATTTCTTGCTCTCATTAAAATAAGTAAAAATAGAGATAATAGGGAGTCAGGCACAGTGGGTTAAGTGCAAGTGGCCAAAGCGCAAGGACAGGCGTAAGGATCCTGGCTCAAGCCCCAGGCACCCCACCTTCATGGGAGTCACTTCACAGGCAGTGAAGCAGGTCTGCTCTCCCTCTCCTCTCTCCATTTTTCTCTGTCCTATCCAACAACAACATCAATAAAAAATAGAGATAATAATAATAAATATTTTAAATAAAAATAACTTAAAATGTGTGTACATTTTATGTGTATATACATATATGCATATTTACATATTGTTGCAATTAATTTACATTTTATAATTGTTATATTAATATAAATATAAATAATATAATATAATTAATTATATATTAACATATATTATAATATATTATAATAATATGATATATAAAATTAATATAAAAGTGTGTATATGTAGTCTTTTATATATGCATATACATATATATCTGGGGCCAGGTGGTAGCACATCTGGTTAAGCACACATAGTATGAAGCTCAAAGACCTGCACGAGGATCCAGGTTTGAGCCCCTGGTCCCCACCTACAGAGGGAAAGCTTCACAAGCGGTGAAGTGTCTGTCTCTCTCCCTCTCTATCTTCCTCTCCTCTCTCAACTGAAAATAATGGCCACAGGGATCAAACTCAGGGCCTCATGCTTGAGAGCTCAATGCTTTATGAACTATGCCACCTCCGAGGCTGCAAAAGAATACCTATTATCTGCTCTCATCACTTGTGAGTCATGCAGCTAGTTTCCTCACCATCAGCCTCTAATCTGGAAGAAAAAAAGAAAAAATATATTCAGTTCCCAGGAACCTGATAATTAAAAAAAAAATTATTATCTTTATTTGCTTATTGGATAGTAGAGACAGCCAGAAATTGAGAGGGAAGGGGGTGATAGGGAGAGAGACAGAGAGACACCTGCAGGCCTGCTTCACCACTTGTGAAGCTTTCCCCCTATAGGTGGGGACCAAGGGCTCAAACCCGGGTCCTTGCACATTATAACGTGCACTCAACCAGGTGCGCCTCCACCTGGCCCCTAGCTTGACAATTTTTAACTCCTTATTTCCTTCTTCCCAAAGTCCTGTACTGGACTAGGTTGGATGGATGAGGGTACCATGAGGAGTCACATGGGGTGTCTTGCCTTTACCTAGAATCAGTGGTACAAACACTTGAGGGGTGTGTGTGTGTGTGTGTGTGTGTGTGTGTGTGTGTGTGTGTGTGTCTGGACCGGAAGTTTCTAGCCCAGAAGCATCAGGTCAGTAGCGTGGATAGATAACATTTACCACACGCATCACTTACCTACTCTTCAACCTTCTTGAAGCCGTCGTTACAGAGGTCAGGACATATGTATGTGCATCTGCAGGACAAACAGCAATGTTCCCTCTCAGTTCTACCCCTGTGGCCCTAGAGATGCAGTTGGTCTGGGGACACTTCCACACCTAAGGGAGGCAGAAACCAGGCTCCATGGGGGCTCACGAGGGCCTGCTGGAGGCGCCACACATGGCCACTGAGGGGCAGAGCAGTGGCTTCCCAGAAGCCCTTGCAGCCTTCCAGCTTTCTTTTTCCTGTGGGGCCAGACAAGATGTCTCAGCCATTGTGAGTGGAGGCCCAACTGCCCTCCGGAACTTTGGGAAGGGGAGTGGCAGTCTCAGTCTCTATCTCTTCCCCCCCAGCCTATGTCTCTGGCGCTGTGATTTTGTCTCTGTCCTCTCAGTCTGTGTCTCTGGTCCTTCAGATTGTGTCTCTGTCCCATCCAGTCTGTGTCAGTACCATCTGTCTGTCTCTGCCTTCCCCACCTCACCAGACTATGTCTCTATTCCCCTCAGCTCGTCTCTGTTCCACTCAGTTTGTGCCTCTGACCCCCTCAGACTCTCTGTCCCCTTGATTGTCTGTCCTCTCAGTCTGTGTCTCTACCTCCAGTCTGTGTTTCTCTGTCCACCTCAATCTGTGTCTCTGCCTCCAGTCTGTGTCTCTGTCCCCTCAGACTATGCCTTTGCCCAAGAGTCTGTATTTACACACCTCACTCTATCTCTCTGTCCCTCAGTCTGTGTCTCTGCACATCTCAGTCTGTCTCTCTATCCCTCAGTCTGCATCTCTGTCCTCTCAGACTGTGCCTCTGCTCCCAATATGTCTCTCTGTCCCTGTCTATGTCTCTGTCTCCTCAGACTGTGTCTCTGTCCCTCAGTCTGTGTCTCCTCACACCTTAGTCTGTGTCTCTGCATACCTAAGTCTGTGTCTCTGTCTCCTCATACTGTGTCTCTGCACACCTCAGTCTGTGTCTATCCTCAGACTGTGTCTCTGCCCCTCAATCTTGTCCTTCTCTCCCCCCATACAGCATCGTGGCAAAACTCATCAATGGCGGCGTGGCAGGCCTGGTGGGGGTGACCTGTGTGTTCCCTGTGGACCTGGCCAAGACGAGACTCCAGAACCAGCAGGGAAAGGACATCTACAAAGGAATGTAGGTGTGGGGCTCCCCAAATGTGGGGCTTCATGAACCCCATGCTCCCTTTGTGAATGTGCCAGGTGGGGGGAACCCTGAGTGTGCCCAGTGGGGTCAGAGGGGCCTCCTCCCATGTTCTGGGGAGGCCAGATGGGGGAACTGTAGGGGTCCCCTTGGGGTTGGGAGGGCTCATCACATGCTACCTTTCTCCTGGCCTTGCTCCAGGATTGACTGCCTGATGAAGACAGCGCGTATGGATGGCTTCCTGGGCATGTACCGAGGTGTGTGTCTGGTGTAGGGGGATGCCTGGCTGGGGACAGTGAGAACAGAGAGGTGGCATGGGGATACAAGACTCTGTGGGTCTCCAGAGCAGGGCTGGCGAGGGCCCCTCTGCTCAGGAGCTCCTGGGATGAAGCCTGTACCACCAGATTCTGGGCCCTCTGCCTCTCATTCACCCTCACGTGTCACTTCCAGGGGCCGCAGTGAACCTGACCTTGGTCACCCCCGAGAAGGCCATCAAGCTGGCCGCCAATGACTTCTTCCGGCAGTTCCTCATGAAGGATGGGTATGGCTGTTGTGTGTGGGGGTGGCTGAATAGGGGTTGTCACTGTGTGTCTGTGAGCTTTGGGGTAGGTAGCAGGGAGAGGGCTACAACTGGGCCTCATTTTTCATGCTGTATGGCTGTGTACATACATGACAGGGCTAGCATGTGTTCTGGCAGATGGAGAGAGATCTGGTGTGACTGAGAGATAGATGGCAGACACACACATAGCTACACAGGCAGTTGGATGACAGACACACAAAGCTAGACAGGTGATGCATGCTTGCATGCGTGGGGAGATACATGATGATACATACATGATAGACACATACATACATAGGTAGGTAGATAGGTAACAGTTTCTGCTTGGTCATGCATGTGACCTAGGTTCGAGCCTGGCTCTCAGCACATTGAAGAAAGCTTCAATGCTATGATCTCTCTCTCTTTTTCTCTCTTTCTACCTCTCTGTATCTAAATTAAAAAAAATAGTGCAGGGGTAGATAGCATAATGGTTATGCAAAGAGACTCTCAGGCCTGAGGCTCCAAGGTCCCTGGTTCAATCTCCTGTGCCAACATGAGCCAGAACTGAGCAGTGCTCTTATAATAATAAAAAACAAATTTTTACATTTTTAAAAAAGGAAAGCAACTCTCTCTGCTCAGGTGGGCCGGTCAGCATGTGAGTAAATAACTCCTCCCTCACCCTGTCTCTCTCTCTTTCATGACTCCAGCCTCTGGGTGTTCTTAATTTTCATGTATAAAGTTTAAAATTCCTGCAAAAGGGGAGTCAGGTGGTTGCACAGTGGGTTAAGCGAAGGTGGTGCAAAGCGCAAGAACTGGCTTAAGGATCCCGGCTCCAACCCCTGGCTCCCCACCTGCAGAGGAGTCGCTTCACAGGCAGTGAAGCAGGTCTGCAGGTGTCTTTCTCTCCCTCTCTCTGTCTTCCCCTCCTCTCTCCATTTCTCTCTGTCCTATACAACAACGATGACATCAACAACAACAATAATAACTACAATAATAAAAAAACGACAGCAAGGGCAACAAAAGGGAATAAATAAATAAATATTTAAAATAAAATAAAATTCCTGAAAAGGATAGGCCAGGTGGGGTGCACCTGGTTAAGCACACATGTTACAATGCACAGAGACCCAGATTCAAGCCCCCAGTCCCCACCTACAGAGGGGTCACTTCGCAAACGGTGAAGCAGGTCTGCAGGTGTTTGTCTTTCTCTCCCCCTCTCTGTCTCCCCCTCCTTTCTCAATTTGCCTCTGTCCTATCCAACAGCAATAACAGCAGTGGAAGAAGAGAAAATGGCCTCTAAGAGCAGTGAATTTGTAGTGCAGGGCAGAGCCCCAGTAATAACCCTGGAGGCAAAAAGAGAGAGAGAGATTGACCACAGCACTAAAGTTTCCTCCAACATGGTGGCGACTAGGTTCGGGGTCATGCATGTAGCAAAGCAGCACACTGTCTAAGCGAGCTATTTCACCAGTCCTGGTTTGCAAGTGAGCCTGTGGCTTTATTCACTCAGTGTGATGAGAGACAGTGGGTGGAGACCAGACCAAAGGCCCAGGCCTGGATCAGCCAGACAACAAGCAGGGCAGAGGGTGGCATGTGGCTGATGTTGACATGTGTGCCCACAGGAGGCAGAGGGACCTGAAGTTGGAGATGCTGGCCGGCTGTGGGGCTGGCGTATGCCAGGTGGTGGTCACTTGTCCTATGGAGATGCTCAAGATCCAGCTACAGGACGCTGGCCGCCTGGGTAAGTTCACACAGGGCTGAATCCCCCAGTCCAACCTGCTTAGTGGCAGGCCGAGCATCTGGTCTACCACCAAGTCTGCAGCTAGTGTGTGTGTGTGTGTGTGTGTGTGTGTGTGTGTGTGTGTGTGTGTGTGTATGTGTCCAGGCATCTGGTCTACCACCAAGTCTGCAGCCAGTGTGTATCCAGGCATCTGGTCTACCACCAAGTCTGCAGCCAGTGTGTGTGTGTGTGTGTGTGTGTGTGTGGTGTGTGTGGTGTGTGTGTATTTTGCCATATCTGTCCTCATGTCTGCATGATTTCATTGCTCCAGACTGATTTTTAAAATTTTTTTATCTTTTTTTTATTTATTGGATAGAGATAGCCAGAAATCTAGAGGGAAGGGGGTAATAGAGAGGGAGAAACAGAGACACCTGCAACATTGCTTTGCCACTCACAAAGCTTTCCCCCTGCAGGTGGGGACTGGGGGCTCAAACCTAGGTCCTTGTACATTGTCATGTGCACTCAACCAGGTGTGCCACCACCCAGTCCCCAGACTGATTTCTTTTTTTTATCATGAATTTTTTTTATTGGGGAATTAATGTTTTACATTCAACAGTAAGTACAATAGTTTGCACATGCATAACATTTCCCAGATTCCCATATAACAATACAACCCCCACTAGGTCCTCTGAATACTTCTTGGACCTGTATTCTCCCCACCCACCCACCCCAGAGTCTTTTACTTTGGTGTGATATGCCAATTCCATTTCAGGTTCTACTTCTGTTTTCTTTTCTGATTTTGTTTTTCAACTTCTGCCTGAGAGTGAGATCATCCCATATTCGTCCTTCTGTTTCTGACTTATTTCACTCAACATGATTTTTTCAAGGTCCATCCAAGATTGGCTGAAAACAGTGAAGTCACCATTTTTTACAGCTGAGTAGTATTCCATTGTGTATATATACCACAGCTGAGTAGTATTCCATTGTGTATATATACCACAACTTGCTCAGTCACTCATCTGTTGTTGGACACCTGGGTTGCTTCCAGGTTTTGGCTATTACAAATTGTGCTGTCAAGAACATATGTGGATACAGATCTTTTTGGATGGATGTGTTGGGTTCTTTAGCATATATCCCCAGGAGAAGAATTGCAGGGTCATAGGGTAGGTCCATTTCTAGTCTTCTGAGAGTTCTCCAGACTGTTCTCCACAGAGGTTGGACCAATTGACATTCCCACCAGCAGTGCAGGAGGGTTCCTTTGACCCCACACCCTCTCCAGCATTTGCTGCTGTTACCTTTTCTGATGTATGACATTCTCACAGGAGTGAAGTGGTATCTCATTGTTGTCTTGATTTGCATTTCTCTGACAGTCAGAGACTTGGAGCATTTTTTCATGTGTTTTTTGGCCTTTTGGATCTCTTCTGTGGTGAATATTCTGTCCATGTCCTCCCCCCATTTTTGGATGGGGTTATTTGTTGTCTTGTTGTTGAGTTTGGCAAGCTCTTTATATATGTTGGTTATTAAATTCTTGTCTGATGTATGGCATGTAAAGATCTTCTCCCATTCTGTGAGGGGTCTCTTGGTTTGGGTAGTGGTTTCTTTTGCTGTGAAGAAGGTTTTTAATTTGATATAGTCCCATAGGTTTTTACTTGCCTTAGTCTTCTTTGTAATTGGATTCATTTCATTGAAGATGTCTTTAAAATTTATGCAGAAAAGAGTTCTGCCAATATTTTCTTCTAAGTATCTGATAGTTTGTGGTCTAACATCCAAGTCCTTGATCCACTTGGAATTCACTTTTGTATTTGGTGAAATACAATGGTTCAGTTTCATTCTTCTGCATGTTTCAACCCATTGTTTCCAACACCATTTGTTGAAGAGACTCTGCTTTCCCCATTGAATAGTCTGAGCCCCTTTGTCAAAGATTAGATGTCCATAGGTGTGGGGGCTCATTCCCAGACTGATTTCTCTTTCTCTTTCAAGAATTTATTCACTGGGTGGGTGTAGATAGCATAATCATTATGTAAAGAGACTCTCATGCCTGAGGCTCCAAAGTCCCAGGTTCAATCCCCCACACCACCATAAACCAGTGCTGAGCAGTGCTCTGGTAAAAAAAAAAAAAAAAAAAAAGAATTTACTTATTAATGAGAAATATAGGAGGAGAGAGAGAAGTAACCAGACATCACTCTGGTACATGTGCTGCCAGGGATCAAACTCCGGACCTCATGCTTGAGAGTCCAACACTTTATCCACTACGCCACCTCCTGTATCATAGGTTGATTTTTCTCATTCAGATATTTAGATAATTTGCTTGTCTGAGGCTCCCAGTTTGATTCCCAGCACCCTATGTACCAAAGTGATATTCTGACTCCTCTCTCTCTCTCTTTAATTTTTTTATTACCTTTATTTACTTGTTTATTTTTTCCAAGCCAAACTGTATCCAGCTTTATTAAAGATACTTTTCATAAACAATTATGGTATTTCAGGCATGACATGGGCAGACAACCATTAACAGTAGACAACAACTTTCAAACTCCCTTCTTCAATGGAATACCAAAATCAGAAAGCCACTATAAAGCCTGATGAAGGGAGTTGGGCGGTAGCGCAGCGGGTTAAGCACAGGTGGCGCCAAGTGCAAAGACCAGCATAAGGATCCCGGTTCAAGCCCCTGGCTACCCACCTGCAGGGGAGTTGCTTCATAGGCAGTGAAACAGGTCTGCAGATGTCTATCTTTCTTTCCCCCTCTCTGTCTTCCCCTCCTCTCTCCATTTCTCTCTGTACTATCTAACAACAATGATGGCAATAACAACAATAATAATAACTACTACAACAATAAAAAAGGGCAACAAAAGGGAAAATAAATAAACATAAAAACATTTTTTTTTAAATTAAAAAAAAAAACTTGATGCTCTAAACAGGGAAAGTTTAAAGTGAGGGTTGACATTTCACATTTTGCATGTTGTTTAACAAGTTTTCACAAGTCGACCCTGACTTTCAGATAATTAAATGAAAATGGTAGAATTATTCAATCTGAAAATCTGCAATCTAAAAAATATATATGTATCGCAGCTCTTTTGAGGGATGCCATCTCAATGGTGACACTGTGAAGTCCAGATTGCCTGACATACTGGTAACCACTTTTTTTTAAAGGACAATTTTTAAAATATTTATTTATTCCCTTTTGTTGCCCTTGTTGTTTTATTGTTGTAGTTATTATTGTTGTAGTTATTATTGTCATTGTTGTTGCATAGGACAGAGAGAAATGGAGAAAGGAGGGAGAGACAGAGAGGGGGAGAGAAAGATAGACACCTGCAGACCTGCTTCACCGCCTGTGAAGCGACTCCCCTGCAGGTGGGGAGCCAAGGGCTCGAACCAGGATCCTTATGCCAGTCTTTGTGCTTTGCACCACCTGTGCTTAACCCACTGCGCTAACGCCTGATTCTCTGGTAACCACTTTTTTGAGTCTGGGCTCAACAGGTCTCTGGGCAAAAGGGAGTCAAGTCTATGCTGAAGGCAGAGAGGGACAAGAGGACATAAAACGAATTTTAGTTTCTCCACACCATAAGGCGTTTGGGCCAAAGTGGTTAATGTGTCTCAACATCAAGAAATTCCTCCTTCTTCAAGCCAAAGGAAATCTCTCAGAACTAGAAGGGAAAGTTGTTTTCCCCTGTTAAAATCTAGTTTTGGAGACACTATTAGTGACATATGCCATCTCCCCAAAAACAATGAAGTGTTCTGTGTGCTAACAGCATAGCTTTAAAAAAAAAATGAAACAGGGAGTCAGGCGGTGGCGCAGTGGGTTAAGCGCACGTGGCGCAAAGCGCAGGGACTGGCGTAAGGATCCCGGTTCGAACCCCCGGCTCCCCACCTGCAGGGGAGTCGCTTCACGGGCGGTGAAGCAGGTCTGCAGGTGTCTATCTTTCTCTCCCCTCTCTCTCTCTGTCTTCCCCTCCTCTCTCCATTTCTCTCTGTCCTATCCAACAACAAAGCAACGTCAACAATGGCAATAATAACTGCAATGAGGCTGCAACAACTAGGGCAACAAAAAGGGGGAAAAATGGCCTCCAGGAGCGGTGGATCCATGGTGCAGGCACCGAGCCCAGCAATAACCCTAGAGGGAAAAAAAAAAAAAAAAGTGAAACAAATTTCTGCATTTTTATAAAACTTGATAAAAAATAGTATTTCAAACTGTACAGTCACCAGAAGTACACAGTTATCAAAAATCCACACACTTCATTTGGCATCTCCAGCACCTTCAGCTTTCTGTGCCTGGTCTGTTTTGGCATCTCCATTTTCTGCAGGATTATTCCCATCCTTGCCAGCATCAGCTTTCCCCTTTGGGTACCTTCTGTCCCTTCTTTGCAGGGGCCTTCTTAGGCTTGGGCTCTGGCTTTGGAGGTGCAGTTTTAGCAGATAATCTTGCAGATCTTCTCTGTGGCTCGTCCTTCACCTTGGCTTTATCTCCCTTGGCGTCCCCTTTGGCCTTTCTCTTGGGCATGGTGGCGACGGCGGTGGGACATGGGCACTGGGTGCGGGGACGCAGTGGCACATGGGTTGTGGTCGGTCCAGGGTTTGTACTCGCCACTTCTTCACACTGCTCCTATTACCTTAATTTATTTATTGGATAGAAACAACCAGAAATTGAGAGGAAGGGGGAGATAGAGAGGCAGAGACACCTGCAGCACTGTTTCACCACTCATGAAGATTCCCACCTGCAGTTGGGGACTGGGGGCTTGAACCCAGGTCCTTGTGCACTGTAACATGTGTTCAACCAGGTACATCACCACTTGGCCCCCCCATATATATTTACAGATATATATATAATAAGTTCTCTAATTCATATACAGTATCATTTAAAATTTTATTTATTGGGTTGTCAAAAAAGTTGTAGACCAAAAAGTCACATTTTTGCATAGAAAAGATACTTTTCTGATAATCCAGTATTAATATGAGACAGAGAAGGAGAGAGAGAACCAGAGCATCACTCTTGCACATATGATGCCAGGAATCAAACTCAGTTTAGGCCTAATGCTCTAGCCACTCTACTGCCTCTCAGGCCACTAAAATAAATACAAAAATATTTTTAATTTTGTTATAGTTTTTTTCCCCCACCAGGGTTATCGCTGGGGTTTGGTGCCAGCAATATGAATCCACTGCTCCTGGTGGCCATTTTTTCCAATTTTATTGGATTGGACAGAGAGAAATTGAGAGAGGAGATGGAGACATAGAGGGAGAGGGAGAGAGAGAGAGAGAGACACCTGTAGACCTTTTTCACCACTCATGAAGCAAACCCCCTGCAGGTGTGATGCAGAGGGCTTGAACCCAGATCCTTGAGCTGTTTGCTATATGTACATAAGTACTATATGTGCATAACCAAATATGCCACCACCAAGGCCCCAATACAAAAAAAAAAAAAAAGATTTAGAAAGAGGATTGGAGAGACTATATGTTGGTGCCTTGTCATGTGCACAGTCCAGGTTGGAACCCTGACTCGTATCAAAGGTGCCATCGCATCAGGGGAGGCTCTGATGCTATGGTGTCTTTCCCTCTCCCTGTCTCTCATTCTGTTTGAGTGAATGAGAAGAGTGGACTGGGAGCAGTGAAAGCATGCCAGTACTACAAGGTCCTGCCTCTGGGGGAAGAAAGGAAGAAGAAAACAGGAACGAGAGCTAGGGAGGCATCTCAGTGGTAAAGCACCTGCTTTGCTTGTGTGGGGCTCTGAGTTCCATCTCCAGCACCGAGCTAGAGTAACAAGGAGACCTGAGAAACGGAAGAAGTAAGTGAGACAGAGGCTGGGTGAATGGAGGAGTTAGTTGTGACTTCTTTATTATTTTTGTTTTGTTTTGTTTTTAGTGACTAATAATAAAAGAGAGAGTGAAAGGGGGAAGTAGAGAGGGAGACACAAAAACAGACACCTGCAGACGTGCTTCACTGCTCATGAAGCGTCCCCCCTGCAGGTGGGGAGCGGGAGCTTGAACGATGGTCCTACACATGACATTGTGTGCACTCAACCAGCGGCGCCAACACCCAGCCCTCACTGACTGTTATCTTAAATCTGGGCCCCTGCCATCTGCGCTGAGATTGCTGCCCTGAGAAACAGGATCAGAGGCTGACAGGAGGAGTGTTGGCAGTGCCCACTGGGACCAGCGTGGTGACAAGTGTGTCTTCCTCCAGCTACCCACCACCAGGGCCCGAGCCCAGCACCCACCCCATCCAGGTCCCACACCACCGGCTCAGCCTTCACCCCCAGGCGCCCATCCGCCACCCTCATTGCTCTGGAGCTGCTTCGCACCCAAGGCCTGGCTGGGCTCTACAAGGGGCTGGGCGCCACTATCCTCAGGTAAGGCTTCCCTCTCGAACCCAGGCCCTGGAGAGAGGGCGGGGGAGGACTCCAGGGAGTGCATCCGCTCCTGTCAGCTGTATGTACCTTCTTGAACATTAGTTAATTATTAATGAGAGAGAGACCAGAGCCCTGCTCGGCTCTGGCTGATGGTAGTGCTGAGGAGTGAACCTGGGACCTCAGAGCCTCAGACAAGCGAGTCATCTGCAGAATCATGACCTTCTTTCCCCAGTATTTTATTTTATTTTATTTTATTTTATTTTATTTTATTTTATTTTATTTTTAAGGAAGAGAGAGAAGCAAGAGCAATACTCTGGCACATGACATGCTGGAGATCAAACTCAGGACACTAAGCTTGAGAGGCCAGTGCTTTCCCCCCTGCACTACCTCCTGTGTTCATAGAATGCTTTTTTATTTATTATTTATTTATTTGTTATTGGATAGAGACAGAAATTGAGAGGGAAGGGGGAGATAGAGAGGAAGAGAGACAGAGAGACACCTGTAGCTCTGCTTCAGCACTCTCGAAGCTTTCCCCTTGCAGGTGGGGAGCAGGGGCTTGAACCCAGGTCCTTGCGCACTATAATGTGTGCACTCAACCAGGTGCACCACCACCTGGCCACTTAATTTCTTTATTTTTCAGGGTTTATTTATGAGAGGAGGAGGCAGTTGGGGGGGGAGAGAGACCTAGAGTATCACTCTGGCACATTCAAAGCCAGGGATTGAACCTGGGACCTCCTGCTTGAGAGTCCACCTCACACTCTACCCAGTGCACTGCCTCTCAGGCTGCTAGACTTACTATTAATTCAAGGGAGAGAGAACACCAAAGCATCACTCTGGCGCATGCAGTGCCGGGAATTGAACTCAAGACCTCATGCATGAGAGTCTAACTTTTTTTTTTAATATTTACTTATTTATTTATTCCCTTTTGTTGCCCTTGTTGTTTTATTGTTGTAGTTATTATTGATGTCATTGTTGTTGGATAGGACAGAGAGAAATGGAGAGAGGTGAGGAAGACAGAGAGGGGGAGAGAGATAGACACCTGCAGACCTGCTTCACCACCTGTGAAGCGACTTCCCTGCAGGTGGGGAGCCAGGGGCTGGAACCAGGATCTTTATGCCAGTCCTTGCTTTGTGCCACGTGCGCTTAACCTGCTGCGCTACCGCCTGGCTCCCAGAGTCTTAACATTTTATCTGCTGCGCCTCCTTCCAGGCTTCCAAGAAAGGCTTTCTGGACTATGGGGGGGGGGTTTTCCTCCACCCCAGTACTGTCCTCCTCCCTCCCCACAGAGACATCCCCTTCTCTGTCATCTACTTCCCGCTCTTCGCCAACCTGAACCACCTGGGCCACAATGAGCTGGCCGGGAAGGCCTCTTTCACCCACTCCTTCCTCTCGGGCTGTGCAGCTGGCTCCATTGCTGCGGTGGCCGTCACGCCTCTGGATGGTGAGTCAGGGGCTCCTGCCTATATGGAGGGTACTCACGCTGCTCTTTATTTTAGGTATTTATTAACAATTTTTATTACCTATATTTATTGGACAGTCAGAAATCGAGAGAGAAGGGGAGATAGGGACACCTGCAGCCCTGCTTCACCACTCGTGAAGCTTCTCCCCCTGCAGGTGGAGACTGGGGGCTTGAACCCTGGTGTTTATGCACTGCAATATGTGCGCTCAACCAGGTGCGCCACCACCCAGCCCCTATTTTTTTTTAAGGCTTTGTTTATTAATGAGGATAGGAGAGAAAGAACTAGCTAATTTCTCTCTGTCCTATAGAGAAACCAAACCAAAAGAAATAGCTCTCCTGGACAGTGCTTTCATATGTGTGACCCAACTTCAAGCCTGGCCCCTACTCACTGCACTGGAGGAAGCTTTGGTGCTGTGGTCTCTTTCCCTCACTGTCTGCCTCTCCTCTGCCTCTGTCTCTAAAATAAAGTCAGGGAAGGCCACTACAGGAGAGTCAAAGCCCCAGCAGTCACTTTTTTTTTTTTAATTTCTTTATTGGGGAATTAATGTTTTACATTCGACAGTAAATATAATAGTTTGTACATGCATAACATTTCCTGGTTTTCCATATAACAATACAACCCCCACTAGGTCCTCTGTCATCCTTCTTGGATCTGTATTCTCCCCACCCACTCACCCCAGAGTCTTTTACTTTGGTGCAATATGCCAGTTACAGTTCAGGCTCTAATTGTGTTTTCTTTTCTGATCTTGTTTTTCAACTTCTGCCTGAGAGTGAGATCATCCCATATTCATCCTTCTGTTTCTGACATTTCTGTAGTCACTTCTTAACTTCCACTTCCTCTAGTTTTGAAAACCCGGATCCAGACCCTCAAGAAAGGCCTGGGTGAGGACAGCTACAGTGGCATCGTAGACTGTGCCAGGTGAGGCCTCTGTCACCCGCCCACCTGTCCAACAGGTGCCCAGCCAGTCCCTGTGAGAGGCTGGCCCCCAGCCCCACCCTGCCACTCAGGGCTCTGCTTTCTCCCTAGGAAGCTCTGGATCCAGGAGGGGGCGTGGGCCTTCCTGAAGGGAGCAGGCTGCCGGGCGTTGGTCATCGCCCCGCTCTTCGGCATTGCGCAGGGTGTCTATTTCATCGGCATCGGGGAACACGTCCTCCAGTGCTTTGATTGACCTGGCCGGCCGAGCTCGGACCCTGCCGACCTGGGACGCACGGCCTGTCTGTGCTGCCTGTCACCCTTCCTCTAACCAGTGGCGCTACCTCAGTGTCCTTATTCTAATGCACAAGCAGGTCCAGCCCTCCTCGCCCCTCACCCCTCTTGTAGCTGCTTGGGGGCCCCTTCAGAAGCCAACCCCTTGACCAGTGTCACCCGTGGCCTTTCGCACCACAGATAGTAGGCCGCTTCTCAGGTTTACATTTCCCACCACACACCGGGATGCAGCATGTGTGGCATCGTTCGAGTTCACCTCCTTAAGGCTGACTTGGTTTAATGGCTGGACCAGAGCACTGATCTGGGTGGGGAAGAGGAGAGTGGTGGAAGTCCTTAGAGCTGGCACTCAGTAGTCTTGTCACTAAGAGGGGCTGAGGGGTCAGGGGGAGCTGAGCAGTCAGGCCTGTCCCCCCTCTACCTGGAGTGCAGACTCTCATGGACCAATGTACCTGAAACACTGTTAGAATAAAGCTTGACTAGTTCAACACCTCGTCTTGGAATCACTGGGAAAGCGACTGTGGCAGCTGAGGAGCTCTGTGTCTGAGTCGACCTGAGGCTGTGTAGGGGGCACCTCAGGCTGCCATGGAGATGACAGGGACGCTTCCTTTCTTTTTTAATATTTTATTTATTTTCCTTTTTTGTTGCCCTGGTTGTTTTTATCAGTTGTGGTTATTATTATTGTTAGTATTGATGTTATTGTTGCCGGATAGAACAGAGAGAAATGGAGAGAGGAGGGGGAGATAGAAAGGGGGAAAGACACCTACAGACCTGCTTCACCACCTGTGAAGCGACTCCTCTGCAGGTGGGGAGCTGGGGGCTCAAACCAGGATTCTTATGTTGGTCCTCGAGTTTTGCGCCATGTGCACTTAACCCGCTGCGCTACCGCCTGACCCCTGGGTGCTTCCTTTCTAAGCTATACTGGACTTGACACCTTAGTTCTCTCTATCCACAGTGGGGGTGCTGGGGCGGGGTGTCAGCGCACCCCCACTGTGCCAGGACAGGGTGCACTGACACATCCTCTCCCAGAGAACAGCCTTTGTAGCCATTCCGCTGCTGGTACAGGTCCTAAAGACAGGCCTGAGTGAAAGGCCCAGCTCTACCCTTCAGCAGCTGCAAGACCTGATAAAATCTTTGTGGCTGTGTGAGGACCCAGAAGTGGAAGGAAGAGAAAGGCCTCTGTGAAGGGTTCAGGCTGACACAAGGCCACCCTCTTCCCAAGCCCACCCAGATAGATGACACTGGACACCTCTTGGGGCAGCAGCCAAGAGGAGCAGGAAGGAGATTCTGGGGGTGTGGACTCAGTTGCCCAGTACTGCCGTCCGCCAACCAGCAGGTGCTATGGGTCTCTGGGAGAGGCTCCTCTGCTAAACCCCTCAGTGAGAACATGTCCCCCTCCTCTCAGCCACTGATCTGCAGCACCTCACACACAAATGAGTGCCAGGATCAGGCAGTGGTGCACCCTCTTGATATCTGGCTGTCTCTATCCAATAAATAAAGATAATAATAATAAAAAAAATGACAGTGACATGCACATGACCATTTAATAAATAAAGCACATCCATGGCTTAGCGTTTGCAATCACATTTACAGATTAGGGACGCAAGTAGGCCCAGACGGGCAGCAGTGAAGCGGGCGGGTGGGGAGGAGTGCAGGTGCTGCATGCATCCCAGCCTAAGGAGCAGAGGTTGACAGCAGGGACCACCACACACGGTGGCCCAGGATGGGGCCGCCGGAAGGAAGCAGAGAAGCAGCAGCTGGGCCAGGGCTACCCCCTCTGAAGCCCTCAGCTCTGTGCGCATGAGCAATGGGCAGCTGTGTTCCTTTCAGATGAGCTATAGGTAGGTTTCCTGATCAGAAGAAGCGAGGTTCTCTCCCAATGTTAACAACTAGGCCAAGGGCATTAGCTACAAAAAAGTATCCACTGATAACCATAGACGACTAGGACGGCAAAGTGGAAGCAACACAAATCATAGTGTTTCTCCGAGGATCAGAAATTCCTATTACGGCAGCTGGGGCAGCCGACAGGCTCCATCTCCCACCGGCTTAGTCCAGAAACTTCCTGTTGGCGTTGGCACCGAACAAGGCGCCCCGTACTTCTGGCATCATCTGTGAAGACATGAGTGCTTAGACAAGTGGGCACTGCCCAAGTCACCAGCCCCGGCATGGCTGGGAGGATGACTGGGAAGCTGAGATGAATGGGTAAAAGGGAAACCACCTGGCAGGGGTAGATAGCATAGTGGTTATGCAAAGGGGCCTTCTTGCCCAAGGTTCTGAAGTTGCAGGTTCAATCCTCCATGCCATCATAAACCAGAGCTGATTAGTATTCATGTCAACTAAAAGGTGGTCTGGGGGAGTCGGGCAGTAGCGCAGCGGGTTAAGCGCACGTGGCACAAAGTCAAGGACCGGTGTTTAAGGATCCTGGTTCAAGCCCCCGGCTCCCCACCTGCAAGGGAGTCACTTCACAGGCGGTGAAGCAGGTCTGCCGGTATCTGTCTTTCTCTCCCTGTCTTCCCCTCCTCTTTCCATTTCTCTCTGTCCTATCCAACAATGATGGCATCAATAACAACAACTACAACAACAATAAAAAAAAAAAAGGGCAAAAAAAAGGGGAAAATAAATATATATATATATATATATATATATTTAAAAAAAAAAAAAAAAAGGTGGTCTGGGAGGTGGTGCAGTGGATAAAGCATTAGACTCTTAAACATGAGGTCCTGAGTTCGATCCTGGTAGTACATGTATCAGAGTGATCTGGTTCTCTATCCTCTTACCTTTCTAATAAATAAATAAGTCTTAAAAAAATAAAAATAAAGGAGAACCACCTCCCACAAGCAAGCAGGCAAACACTCTAGAACCAGTCAGTCACTGTGTCTTTCAGGGCAGAGTGGACAGAACTGTACGGAGCGTGTGAGGGCAAAGCCCGATGGCTTCCCTCATGTGTGGGCTGTCAATAACTCAAACATTTAAAAATGTTTAAAAACTAGTGATAACTGAGGGTTGGGCGGTAGCACAGTGGGATAAGCACACATGGCATGAAGTGCAAGGACCAGCACAAGGATCCTGGTTCGAACCCCTGGCTCCCTACCTGCAGGGAGTAGCTTCACAGGTGGTGAAGCGGGTCTGTAGGTGTCTCTCTTTCTCTCCCCGTGTTCCCCTCCTCTCTCCATTTCTCTCTGTCATATCCAACAACAATGATATCAACAACAACAACTACAACACCAATAAGAAAAAAACAAGGACAACAAAAGGAGAAAAAAAAAAAACTAGTGATAACTAAATTGACTCCCAGTCTCAGTGAAAATTATGGTGGTTACTGGAGACAGGAAAGGGGGTTTCAGGGTGGGGGCAAGGATAGAAAATCTTTGGTGTAATGGCCCTGGAATTTAAATTATCTTTATTAACTGGATATAGAAAGTCAGAAATAAGAGGGAAGTGGACACAGAGAACAAGAGACACCTGCCGCTGGTGGGGACTGGTGGCTCGAACTAAAGGCCTTGCCCACTGTAACATGGGCTCAACCAAGTACGCCACCGCTCGGCTCCCTTAATGTTAATTTTTTTTTAAATATTTTTTTATATTTATTTATTTCCTTTTGTTGCCCTTGTTGTTTTATTGTTGTAGTTATTATTATTGTTATTGATGTCATTGTTGTTGTCGTTGTTGGATAGGACAGAGAGAAATGGAGAGAGGAAGGGGAAGACAGAGAGGGGGAGAGAAAGACAGACACCTGCAGACCTGCTTCAACGCTTGTGAAGAGACTCCCCTGCAGGTGGGGAGCCAGGGGCTCGAACTGGGCTCCTTACACCGGTCCTTGTGCTTTGCACCATGTGCACTTAGCTCGCTGCGCTACCGCCCGACTCCCAATGTTAATTTTTACACACACGCACACACACACGCACATGCACCTCAGTAGCCCAGGAGGTAGTGCAGTGGGTACTGTACTCTCAAGCATGAGACCCCAAGTTTAATCCCCAGCATCATATGTGCTATGGAAGGAACTGGTGTCCCCCCCAATATGATGATAAATATCAGACTTTCCCCTCCACCTTTACCAGAGCACTGCTCAGCTCTGGCTTATGGCCAAGCTGGCAGACTGAAACTGGAGCCTCTGATGCTGCAACCATCATGGTACTTACTCAGCCCCAACAGATAATATAAATCTTTTCCAGAAGTGTTGATGAGATGGGGGCCTGGCAGTGGTGCACCCAGTTAAGCGCACATATTACCAAGTGCAGGGGTCTGGGTTTGAGTCCCTGCTCCCCACCTGCAGGGAGTCTGCTTCATAAGCGATGAAGCAGGTATGTAGGTATCTCTCCTTCTCCCTCTATCTCCCTGTCCTCTCAACTTTTCTCTGAGGCGGGGGGGGGAGGCAGTGGCACACCAGTTTAAGAACAGAAGTTACAGTGTGCAAGGACTCAGGTTCAAGCCCCCTGGTTTCTGCCTACAGGGGGAAAGCTTCATGAGTGGTGAGGCAGTGCTGCAGGTCTGTCTCCTTCTCCCCTCTCAATTTCCCTGTTTCTATCCAGTAATAAAGATATTAAAAAAAAGAAATATATAAGTAAGAGTAAATCCTTCTATCTTCTCAACACAGTCTAAGTGAACACCTTGGACAATACCTGGTACAAGCAAAACACTCTATGTTAGTTACCACTGCTGGGTAAAATATTTTTTAAAAAAGGAAAAAAAATGGTCACCAGGAGCAGTGGATTAGTAGTGCCAGCACCAAGTCCCCAGCAATAACCCTGGTGGTAAAAAAACTAAAAATTAAAGTGGTCTGGGAGGTAGTATAGTTGATGGGGCACTGAACTCTCATGCTTGAGGTCCTGGGTTTGATGCCCGGTGGCACATGTGCCAAAGTGATGTCTGGTTCTTTCTCTCTCTGCCCTCCTGTCTTTTTCATGAATAAAGAAATAAAATCTTAAAAAAAAAAGAAAGTATTGTGGTCCGGAAGGTGGCGCCGTGATAAAGCTTTGGACTGTCAAGCATGAGGTCCCAAGTTTGATCCCCGGCAGCACATGTGCCAGAGTGATGTCTGGTTCTTTCTCTCTCTATGTGTCTCATAAATAAATAAATAAAATCTTATAAAAAAAAAAGTATTGGGGCCAGGTGGTGGCACATCTGGTTGAGTGCACACATTCTCATGTGACAGGCCATGGGTTCAAGCCCCTGGTTCCCACCTGCAGGAGAAGCTTCATGAGCAGGGGAGCAGTCCTGTGGGGTGTCTGCGGCACTCTGCTTGTCTCTCACCCTCTACCGTGTGTGTGTGTGTGTGTGTGTGTACGTACGTGCACATCTGGGGAGACAGCATAGTGGTTATACAGAAGACGCCCTCCTCTCTCCCTTCCCCCTCAGCTTCTGTCTCTATCCAAATAATAAATAAAAATTAAAATTAAACTTAGAAGACAGGCTGTCTCTCCTGGGAGAGAGAAGCTCAGCGTCTTGGGACTACTGACTTTTCCTGGTTGTTTTCTAGCTCATCTACGGAAACCTGGAAATAGCTCAAGGTCAGGCAGGGGGAACTACGGCAATTCCTCTAACCAATCTGGTAACCAACTGCTTCTCTCTTTTTAAAAAATTTTTTAATTTTCCCCTTTGTTGCCCTTGTTGTTTTATTGTTGTAGTTATTATTGTTATTGTTACTGATGTCGTCGTCGTTGGATAAGACAGAGAGAAATGGAGAGAGGAGGGGAAGACAAGGGGGAGAGAAAGACAGACACCTGCAGACCTGCTTCACCACCTGTGAATCAACTCCCCTGTGAAGTGCTTCTTTTTTTTTTTTAACCAGAGCCCTGCTCAGCTCTGGCTCATGGTGGTGTGGGAGACGGAACCTAGGACTTTGGATCCTGAAGCATGAGTGTCTCTTTGCAAAACCATTAAGCTATCTAACCCTGCCTGGTAACCAACAGCTTTATTGGAAGGATATGAATATCTGTAAGACAGTTGCTGTCACCTGAGAAATTTGTTTTTCTATTTTTGCCTCGAGGGTTATCACTGGGGTTTGGAGCTGGCACTATGAATCGACTATTCCTGGCGGCCTTTTTTTTTTTTTTTTTTCCATTTTATTGGACGGGGCAGAGAGAAATTGAGAGGAGGGGGGAGACAAAGAAGGAGAGAAAGGGCTGGGGAGATAATGTAAGCGTAATGGTTCTGCAAAAAGCCTTTCATGCCTGAGGCTCCAAAGTCTTAGGTTCAATCCCTAGCACCACCATAAACCAGAGCTGAGTAGAGCTCTGGTTAAAGAGAAAAAAAAAAAAAAAGAGGGAGAGAAAAAGAGACACCTGCAGACCTGCTTGTAAGGTTCCCCAATGAAGGTGGGGAGCCCGCAGCTTGAACGAGGATCCTTGCACCAATACTTGCTTTTCATACTATGTGCACTTAACACAGTGCGCCACCGCCCCCCCTCCCCAGAACAATTTCTCCTCCCACCATGGGAGTTGTCTGCACACCAGCTCCCATCATAACCCGACTCGCCCTCTACCACTGTGACATGTATGTCGTTGATGTGTCCTCATTCTTGCTAGAGAAAGGACTCTGAAGTAAGGACTCAGAAGATGGACACATCAGAATCCCTGCCCTGCTCCTGCACCCTTCCAGTGAGGCAGAAAACTCCCAATGCCAGTGTGGGTGTCTACAACTAGAAGCCTGCTCCACACTTTTTTTTTTTGTCTCCAGAGTTATTGCTGGGGCTTGGTGCCTACACTAAGAATTTGCTGCTCCTGGAGGCTATTTTCCTATTTTGTTACCCTTGTTGTTGTTACTGTTGTTATAGCTGTTGTTGTTGTTATTGGATAATAAAGAGAGAAGTTGAGAGAGGAGGGAAAGAGAGAGGGGAAGAGAAAGACACCTGCAGACCTGCTTCACTGCCTGTGAAGCGACTCCCCTGCAGGTGGGGAGCCGGGGGCTCGAACTGGGATCCTTACTCTGGTCCTTGTATTTCGCGCCATGTGCGCTTAACCCGCTGCACTACCGCCCAGCCCTCTGACACTCCTAAGAGAGCCTCCTAAGTGAGTGATCAGCCCGTCCTCAGTGGCTCCTAACAGAGAGAGGGCAGAGGGTGGATGTCTCCACACTCACCTGCTGGGCTATGAGATCCAGCCGGCTCTCCAAGGTATTGGAGACCTTTATCTTCCGGTCCCCGCTGTAGATCTCCACTCCACCGGCTCTGCAAAGCACACAGGGGTCATGGGTCTTTCACATAGAAGAGTCAGACACATGGTAAGTGAGCTGTCTTTCTCCTCTTGGAGCAGAAGCATTCTGGTGCTGTGGTCTCTGGCACATACTCTCTCTCTCTGCCTGCTCTGCTTCTATCTTAAAAAGGAAAAACAAGGGGCCGGGCAGTAGTGCAGCAGGTTAAGCACACATGGCACAAAGTGCAAGGACTGGTGTAAGGATCCCTGGCTTCCCACCTGCAGAGTGGGGGGTCACTTCACAGGCGGTGAAGCAGGTGTCCATCTTCTCTCCCCATCTTCTCTCTCAATTTCTCTCTGTCCTATCCAACAACGACAGCAGTAACAATAATAACAACGATAAACAACAAGGGCAAACAAAAGGGAAAAAATAAGTCTCCAGGGGGAGTCGGGCAGTAATGCTGCAGGTTAAATGCACGTGGCACAAAGCGCAAGGACTGATGTAAGGATCCTAGTTCGAACCCCTGGCTCCCCACCTGCAGGGGAGTCACTTCACAGGCAGTGAAGCAGGTCTGTAGGTGCCTATCTCTCCTCCTTCTGTCTTCCCCTCCTCTCTCTATTTCTCTCTGTCCTATCCAACAATGACATCAATAACAACAACAATAATAACTACAAAGATAAAACAACAAGGGCCAACAAAAGGGAATAAATAAATATTAAAAAAAAAAAAAAAGGTCTCCAGGAGTAGTGGATTCGTAGTGCCAGCACCAACTTCTAGTAATAACCCTCAAAGCAAAAAGAAAAAAACAAACAAAACAACCTTAGGGACCCAGGTAGTGGCGCACCTGGTTGAGTGCACATGTTACAATGTGCAAGGACCCAGGTCAAGTCCCTGGTCCCCACCTGCAGGGGGAAAGCTTCACAAGTGGTGAAACAGGGCTGCAGGTGTCTCTCTGTCTCTCCCTATCTCCCCTTGCCCTCTCAATTTCTTTCTGTCTATATCCAACAATAAATGAATAAAAATATCAAAAATACGCAAAGCGCAAGGACCGGCATAAGGATCCCCACCTCCCCACCTGCAGGGGAGTCACTTCACAAGCAGTGAAGCAGGTCTGCAGGTGTCTATCTTTCTCTCTCCCTCTCTGTCTTCCCCTCCTATCTCCATTTCTCTCTGTCCTATCTAACAACGACAACATCAATAATAATAATAACTACAACAACAATGAAAAACAACAAGGGCAACAAAAAGGGAAAAAATATATATATTAAAAATAAAAACAAAAAAACCACCTTAGCCACACAGGATCTACTGACTAGCTATCCCTGGCCACTGCCAGTAACATGACGGACAGGTACAGATGATTCTTCCTCCACATCTAACACAGGGACCTACATCCTGGGCTCCTGGGACAAAATCCATGCTGTCTCCTCCTCAGTGAGCACGAGCAAAGTGTATTTGGCAGGTCAGCAGCAGAGAACTGACAGGGAAAGAGAGGGAGTAGCAGGTGGAAAATCTGCCAAAGCCCCTCCCAAAGGCCAGCCCCCAGCATGCATGCGAGGTGCAGGAGACAGGAGGGAGCAGTCCTTACATATCCTCAGGCAGGTAGGCCTCCTGGTCGATCTGTACGTCCACATCTTTCTTGGTGGCGATCTTGTACATGGGGATCGCCTTCTGTACCGCGGCCTGGACCGACAGGAAGGAGATGTCTTATCAGAAGCCAACATTCAACAGGCTGAACCTGCAGGGCATGTGCGCCTGCGTGTGTAACTAGGCTGCTGCCGTGGGCAACAGGGTGTTGGTTCCTCAAATAATTGTGTAAGGACACACCTGAGAGAACCACGGCGTACAGTGTAAAGGGTGTGAGAGCAATGGGCAGGGTGGTGGTGCAGCTGGTTGAGCGCACACATGACAGTGCACAAGGATCAAGCGCCTGGTGCCCACCAGCAGGGGGGAAGCTTCCTAAGTGGTCAAGCAGGGCTGCAGGGGACTCGATGTCCCTTCTCTCTCCTGCTATCGCATCCTCCCCTCTTAATTTCTCTCTGTCCTATCAAGTCATGGAAATCAACAAAGGTGGAGGAGGAGGAGTGAGAGCAGCTACTCAGATAGCTCTGGAGCCCAGGTTCAGGCCACACAACCAGAAGAAACTCCAGGCTGTGACTGGAGCTGTTGGGAATTGATCCTGGGCTCTCTGGTATGTAAGATGCACACCCAGCTGAGCACACACATCACCATATGCGAGGAAAAGCATTTGAGCCCTGATCCCCACCTCCAGGGTCGGGGTGGGGGGCACGGGAGCCTCAGGAGTGGTGAAGTAGGTCTGCAGATGTCTCTTTGTCTCTCTCCCTTGCTACTCTGCCTCCTCTCTCAATTTCTCTTGGTCCTATCAAATCAAAACAGTAAAAAAGAAAGCAGTAAGAAAGCAAGTTTTGTTTTAGTTCTCTCTTTTTTAAAGATTTTGTATATTTATTAAGGAGAGAGATCGAAAGGGAGAAAGAACCAGACATCATTCTGGTACATGTGTGGCCGGGGATTGAACTCAGGACCTCGTGCTGAGAGTTCAGTGCTTTATCCCAGACCACAATTCTCTTTTATTTTGCCTCCAGGGTTATTACTGGGGCTCAGTGCCAGCACTACAAATCCACAGCCCTTGGCGGCCATTTTTATTACACAGGACAGAGATTGAGAGAGGAGGGGGAGACAGGGAGGGAGAGAGAAAGAGAGACACCTGCAGATCTGCTTCACCACTTGTGAAATGTCACACCTGCAGGTGGGGAGCCGGGGGCTCCAACTCAGGTCCTGTGCTCCATACTGTGTGCAGCACCACCCGGCCCGACCACAGTTCTCTTAGCTCTGTACCTTTACCAGAGGGAAGTCCTGCTTCCTGCATCGAACAATCATGCGGGGCTCCAGCAACTGGTACAAACCCTGCCAAGACACAAGCGGGTGCATCAGAACCACATTTGATCAATAAAAACAAGGTCACAACAGAGTGAGACGGCTTTTCTTTTCCTGCTGAGCTGGGCCCATGTGCATGTGTGACTTCAGGGCTCCAGACTGCCTTTCTTATTTGGGTAGAGAGATAGAGAGAGATGGAGAGACACCACAGCACCAGAGCATCCCCCAATCTCATCATATCTCCTAGAGACCTGGCAAGGCATGCACCCTACCCAGTGAAATGTCTCTCCTGGCCCTAAAACACTTAAGTCATCTACTGGGTTGTTGGAAAAGTCACGATGGATTTTCTTTTTTTTTTTTTTAATTTATTTAATTTATTTATTCCCTTTTGTTGCCCTTCTTGTTTTATTGTTGTAGTTATTATTGTTGTTGTTGTTGGATAGGAAAGAGAGAAATGGAGAGAGGAGGGGAAGACAGAGAGGAGGAGAGAAAGATAGACACCTGCAGACCTGCTTCACCGCCTGTGAAGTGACTCCCCTGCAGGTGGGGAGCCGGGGTTCGAACCGGGATCCTTATGCTGGTCCTTGTGCTTTGCGCCACCTGCGCTTAACCCGCTGCGCTACAGCCCGACTCCCGGATTTTCTTTTTTTCTATGCAAAAATGCATCATGACTTTTCTTTTTTTTTTTTAAATAATTTATTTCTTTATTGGGGAATTAATGTTTTACATTCAACAGTAAATACAATAGTTTGTATATGCATAACATTCCCCAGATTCCCATTTAACAATACAACCCCCACTATGTCATTCATCATCTTTCATGGACCTGTATTCTCCCCACCCACCCACCCACCCCAGAGTCTTTTACTTTGGTGCAATACTCCAATTCCATTTCAGGTTCGACTTGTGTTTTCTTTCCTGATCTTGTTTTTCAACTTCGGCCTAAGAGTGAGATCATCCCATATTCATCCTTCTGTTTCTGACTTATTTCACTCAACATGATTTTTTCAAGGTCCATCCAAGATCGGCTGAAAACGGTGAAGTCACCATTTTTTACAGCTGAGTAGTATTCCATTGTGTATATATACCACAACTTGCTCAGCCATTCATCTGTGCATCATGACTTTTCTGACAAGCCAATGGGTAGTTTAGGAAGCACGAGCATTCTACCAAGTGTGGCATCCATCCCAAAGACTGCCTACAGAGTACGAGAACATGAAAAGACCCTGACATCACTCATGAGATCAATACCCTCAGTGTTCTGGTGGGAGAAATAGGCTTCACGTGGAACTCAGCTTGTTTGTTTGTTTCCTTAATCAGAGCACTGCTTAGCTCTAACTTTCAGTGGTGCTGAGGATTGAACTCAGGACCTCAGAGTCTTTATGCTTTAGGCATCAAAGCCTTTCTCCTCTTCTTCTTTTTAAAAATATTTACTTTGTTTATTCCCTTTTCTTGCCCTTGTTGTTTTATTGTTGTAGTTATTATTGTTGTCGTTGTTGTTAGATAAGGCAGAGAGAAATGGAGAGAGGAGGGGGAAGACAGAGAGAGGGAGAGAAAGACACCCAGGAGTCGGGCGGTAGCTCAACCAGTTCATCGCACTTGATACAAAGTACAAGGACCGGCATAAGGATGTCGGTTCAAGCCCCCGGCTCCCCACCTGCAGGGGAGTCGCTTCACAGGCGGTGAAGCAGGTTTGCAGGTGTCTATCTTTCTCTGCCCCTCCTGTCTTCCCCTCCTCTCTCCATTTCTCTCTGTCCTATCTAACAATGACGGTATCAATAACAACAACAACAATAATAACCACAACAATGAAAAACAATAAGGGCAACAAAAGAGAAAATAAATAAATAAATGTAAAAAATATTAAAAAAAAAAAAAGATAAAAGAAAGATAGACACCCACAGACCTGCTTCACCGCTTCTGAAGCGACTCCCCTGCAGGTGGGGAGCCAGGGCTTGAACCAGGATTCTTATGCCAGTTCTTATGCTTTGCACCACCTGCACTTAACCTGCTGCACTACAGCCCGACTCCCTTCTTTTTTTTAAATCAGAGCATACTCAACTCTGGCTATGGTGTGGGGACTGAACCTGGGACTTTGGAGCCTCAGGCATGAGAGTCATAACCATTCTGCTATCTACCCCCACCCCACCCCATGAAAGCCTTTCTGCATCACCATTATACTGTCTCCCTGGCCCAGGTTCATATTTTATATCAACAGGCTGAAGACAAACATAAGGACACACTGTAGACTTGCAGACAATTGAAATGTACACAGCACTTAGTCTGAAGCCCAGTAAGGGCGGGAGCTGGGCATGCTGCACCCTGCTAAGCACACTAAACTGAGTTTGAGCACTCGTCCCCACCTGCAGGGGGGAAGCTTCACAAGTGGGGAAGCAGGGCTGCAGGTGTCTCTATGTCTCTCTCCCTCTCTATCTCCCCCTCCTGTCTCAATTTCTCTGTCCTGTCCAGTAAAATGGGAAAAATGGTCACCAGGAACCATGGATTTGGAGCAGTGGATTCATAGTGCTGGCACTAAGCCCCATTGATAACCCTGGAGGGGAAAAAAAAATGAGAGAAGCTATAAGCTGGGGGTTGCAAGCAACCTCGCCAATGATTTAGGGTCTAATGAGACCCTTGAAAATGGGGGGAGCCTGGAAACCTTGCCTAACCAAACCCCAAGCCTCCTGGCCAGTGAACACTTCTCAACTGAACAAGGGCAAGAACCAAGGCCTGGGAGAAGCAGGGGAAGGCAGGGCTGCCCCAGGCTGCCTCGTGGAGGGGTGACACGGCCACTGTATCAGTCTTACCTGAACCACCAGTCCATCCAGCAGCACCTGGTACCGGGTAGTGTCTTTCACCACCTTGCTGAGTCGCTGCTTGGCTTCAGTCAGCAGGTCCTGCAAAAGGTGGAGAAGAAAGAGGTCACCTTGAAGTCTGGGTGTTGGCCTAGGACCCATCCAGGACCTGGCCTGACTTGGGCACACCACTTCACTTCTATTGCCATGCTCCCTTGAATACACGTTCTCTGAGGTGTAAGAATAACACAAGTGCAGAGCTAAGGTTGTCAAGGGGGTGTGGGGTGGGGAGCTGTAAGGTGCAGGGAGTCCTGTGGACTTTGGTGGAGGGGTGCTTGTGCTTTGAAGGTGAGATGTGACACCATTTCCTGGAAAAAGCAGGAAATTGTGCTTCTGAAATATTTACAGTTGGTTTTAGGGTGCCAGGTGGTGGCGCACCTGGCTAAGTGCACGCATTAAAGCTGGCTTTGACCAGAGCACTGCTCAGCTCTGGTTTATGGTGGTGCAGGGAATTGAACCTGGGACTTCAGAGCCTCAGGCATGAGAGTCTCTTTGCATAACCATTATGCGACCTACCCCTGCCCAAGACATATTTTTCTACGCAAAAGTGTATCATGACTTTTCCGACAACCTAATACAGTTGAAATAAATAATAAATATATTTTTAATTATTATCTTTATCTATTTATTTATTGGCTAGAGACAAGCCAATAAATAAGAATTATTCCCAATAAGAATTTATTAAATTTAATAAATTTAAGAATTTATTCCCAATAAGAAATTAAAAGGGAGAGAAAGAGAGAAGACACCTGTAACACTGCTTCACCACTGGTAAAGCTTTCCCCCTGCAGATGAGGACCAGGGGCTTGAACCTCGGTCCTTGTGCACTGTATGTAGCATGTGCGCTCAAGCAAGTGTGTCACCTCCCGGCCACTAGAATTTCTAGGTGTAAGGACAACATTTCAGTAAGGGCTAGCAAGATGGCTGGTCTGCAGAGTGCTGCTCGGCCACGTCCACAACTGGAGGTTGGCTTCAGTGTGGCACTGCCTCTCCCTCTCTTGCTCTTTTCTTTCTTTTTAAATTTTATTTATTGATTTATTTTTCCTTTTGTCGCCCTTGTTTCTTATTGATGTAGTTATCATTGTTGTTATTGATGACCTCGTTGTTAGGACAGAGAGAAATAGAGAGAGGAGGGGAAGACAGAGGGGGGAGAGAAAGACAGACACCTGCACACCTGCTTCACCGCCTGCAAAGCGACTCCCCTTCAGGTGGGGAGCCGGGGGCTCCAGCTAGGATTTTTGAGACTGTCCTTGGGCTTTGCAGCACGTGCACTTAACCCATTGTGCTACCACCCGACTCCCCTCTTGCTCTTTCTGTCTGAAAAAGTCAGCCCAGAGTGGTGAGGCTACAGTAACAAAGAAGAAGGAAGGAAGGAAGAAAGAAAGGGAGGAATGAAGAAATACAGCCACAGGATATCCAAGTTGGCTTTCATTAACTTGGAAACAAGGACTAACCACACTCACAGTGAGTTATTTGCACTAAAATGCTCGATTAAAAAGAAAAAAAAAAAAAAACGGTTGCCCAAATTCTCACATTTAGTCATTAGAATTCTAGAATTCTTTTTCTTTTTTTAAAAAAATTTATTTATTTATTAATGAGAAAGACAAGAGGAGAGAGAAAGAATCAGACATCACTCTGACACATGTGCTGCCAGGGATCGAACTCAGGACTTCATGCTTAAGAGTCCAAAGCCCTATCACTGAGCCAACTCCTGGACCACAGAATTCTAGAATTCTTTACTGTAATTATAAAAGTAAACTTAAGCGAGTCGGGTGGTAGCGCAGCGGGTTAAGCTCAGGTGGCGCAAAGCACAAGGACCGGAGCAAGGATCCCAGTTCAAGCCCCCGGCTCACCACCTGCAGGGGAATCGCTTCACAATCGGTGAAGCAGGTATGCAGGTGTCTATCTTTCTCTCCCCCTCTCTATCTTCCCCTCCTCTCTCCATTTCTCTGTCCTATCTAAAAATGACAACATCAGTAACAACAATAGTAACAACTACAATAATAAAACAACAAGGGCAACAAAAGGGAATAAATAAAATAAATTTTTTAAAATTTATTTTATTTATTCCCTTTTGTTGCCCTTGTTGTATAATTGTTGTAGTTATTATTATTGTTGTCATCATTGTTGGATAGAACAGAGAGAAATGAGAGAGGAGGGGAAGACAGAGGGGGAGAGAAAGACAGACACCTGCTGACCTGCTTCACCGCCTGTGAAGTGACTCCCCTGCAGGTGGGGAGCCAGGGCTCGAACCAGGATCCTTACGCTGGTCCTTGTGCTTTGCGCCACTTGCGCTTAACCTGCTGCGCTACAGTCCGAGTCCCAATAAATAAATATTTTTTTAAAAAAGTAAACTTAAGCTCTAAATGTAAGGATCTCAATTCTTAAGGAACAAACGCCATTTCTGTTCACTTTGGAGACCTGTAGGATTTAAACACTGTTTACTTACTCCTGCTTCAGTAGACACTGTAACACATACTCTGTCTCCAAACCCAAACCTTTTTTTATTTTCCCCCAGATAGAGACAGAGACAGTCAAAGAGACCAAAGCACCAAAGCTTCTTCAGTGTGGTGGGGCCCAGGCTAGAGCCTGGGTTGTGGACATCGCAAAGAAGGTCCCTAGTAACTGCTCTTTAAAAAAAATACGTGATTGAAACAGAGAGAAGTGGTCCGGGAGGTGGCGCAGTGTTTATCAATAAAGCATTGGACTCTCAACCTTGAGGTCCTGAGTTTGATCCCCGGTAGCACATGTACCAGATCGATGTCTGGTTCTTTCTCTCCTCTTATCTTTCTCATGAATCAATAAATTCTTTTTTTTTAAATAAGTAAATTCTTAAAAAAAAAAAGAAAGAAAGAAACAGAGAAATTGAGATAAAAGGAAGAGACAGACAACGACACCTGCAGCCTTGCTTCACCACTCACAACACTTGCAGGTGGAGGCTGGGAGCTTGAACACGGGTCCTCGTGCACTGTAACATGTGCACTCAATGGGGTGCAACGCCGCTTGGGCCTTGTAAGAGCTCTTTAAGATCTAGAAGACTATGCCACCTGTTGCCATCTGTTAACTGGAGGGATGACATTATCATTAAACTTGACAATACAGTTTGGATATTCCAATGTCCTTTAGCATATCGACATCCTACACAGAACCAGGCAGGTGAGTAAAAATCCTCAAGGGGACTTACAAAATTTTACTTGTCAGTAACAACAACAACAACAACAACAATAATAATAATAAAGAGGGGCCAGGCAGTGGTGCACCTGGTTGAGCGCACACAGTACAGTGTACAAGGACCCGAGTTCAAGCCCCAGTCCCCACCTGCAGTGGTGAATCAGGGCTGCAGGTGTCTCTCTGGCTCCATCCCGCTCTATCTCCCCATCTATCTTGTTTATCTCTCTACCCAATAATAAATAAAAAAATAAGAGATTAAAAAAAAAAGAAACTTTGGGAAATGGTCTTTCACTATCTTCCTAGTGTGACTCAAAGCAGAAAACAATTCCTAGGAAAGTTTATTAAAGAAAGGGGCTGTCAGGCAGAGATGTAGATAGCATAATGGTTATATAAGGAGACACTCACGCCTGAAGCTCTGAGGTCCCAGGTTCAACCCCCTGCACCACCATAAGCCAGAACTGAGTAGTGCTCTAATAAGGAAAAAAAAAAAAAAAAAAAAGAGGGGCCAGGTAGTGGTGCACCTGGTTAAGCACACACACTACAATGCAGGCGGAGAGCTTCCCAAGTGGTGAAGCAGGGCTGCAGGTGTCTTTCTCCCTCTCTTATCTCCCCCTTCCTTCTCAATTATCTCTGTCTCTATCTAATAATATATAAAAAATAAATTCAAAAAGAGAAAAGGGGGAGGGGGGCTGAACCACCAGAGCACACAGCATATTATAATCTGAGCCTTGACACAGTATGTCTATGCTGATTTACCTGTCAGGCAAAACCAAGAACAAGTCATGTAGTGCAGAAAAGCAACAACTCTGGTCCCTGAATACAACCTGCACAGGCTTCTCTGTGTCTTTAGATGGTGATACCTCCCGCAGAGGGTTTTCTGAGTCAGTTAAAATCAGCCTGGGCATCTAACCTCTGCTTGGACGCTGACTTCTGGAGATAAACACAGCTCTCGAGCTCTGCAGGCCTGTATTAACCTGTTCCTGTGGGTGGAGCCTGTGAGCCGTGATTCCCTTCAGACGCCATGCACACCTCATGTGCAGCGTGACCACCGGCTGGCAGACGAAGGAGCTACCCACAGGGCACGTATACCATAGCTGACTTACCAGCACGTCCACCACACACAACCCCAGCTATTCTAAAACCGACCCCCCCACCACCACCACCACCAAGCTAATGGCAGCCAGTGGATTCTCTCCGAGGTGAGAAAGAAAACCGCTTGTCTGACTTGACAACTGCCAGGCCCCGAATACTCACTGTGATCAGGTCATCTCGGGCTCGGAGGACTTTAAGCCTGGCTTGATTCATCAAGTTGGACATCTGACTGCAAAGGGTATGGAAAATAGTCTCAGTACAGCAGCAAGATGCAATCTGGAGACAGGACACCTCACTCTCTTTCTCAATATTTTTATTTAGTACTGGATAGACAGAGACATTGAGAGAGGAGGGGAGATAGTGAGGGAGAGAGACAGAGAGACAACTGCAGCCCTGCTTCACCACTCGTGAAGCTTTCCCACTGCAGGTGGGGACAGGGGGCTTGAACCTGGGTCCCTGTGCACTGTAATGCGAGTGCTTAGCCAGGTGAGCCTGGCCCCCTCTGGTTCTCTCTCTCATGGCCTCCAGGAACTTTCTAAATTACTTACTAACAAGGGTGGGGGGTGTCTCTGACGTGCAGGATTCCACCAACTAACCTCCCCAACCAGTATCTTTATTCCATACACTCAGGGGAAGAGGAAGAAAAAAAGAAGAAAGAGAGGGGGCAGAAACAATTCGAGAAAGGGGAGAGGGCTCCCAGGTGCAGTCCCCTGCGCCACCAGAAGCTAGAGCTGAGCAGGGCTCTGGTGTTTCTCTCTGCATCTCTCAAAAATGACCTGGGAACTGAGAGTCTCAGGCATGAAAGTCATTTGCATGAGCACAAGTCTCCCTAGCCCTCACTCCTATTTCTTAAAACCACTTAATGTATTTACTGAGGAGAGAAGGACAATCATGCAACACCAGGGATCTAACTCAAGACCTCATGCATAAGAGGACAACACTTTATCCACTGTGTCTCTTCCCAGTCCATTCCTTCTTCTCCTTTAGAGACAGGGGAGACAGTATGCCACTGCTCTACCATCCATGGAACTCTACTATTGCCACTCATGATGCTCCCATGTGGTGCCTGGGCAGGAAGCCAAGGACTTCCCACTGTAAGGCTCGCACACACCTGGTACCCTGGACCTACCACCCCAGCTTTGGTGATGACTGCTATTGCTTTTGCGATTGATTTATTTCAGAAGTCTGGGACGTGGCACCATGGATGAAGTTTGGGCTCTCAGGCATGAGGTTCGGAGTTCCGTCCCTGGCATCACATGAGCCAGAGTGATGCTTTCTCTAGCTCTTTCTTTCTCCCTCTCTCACTAATAAAATCAAACTTAAAAATCTTTATTCAGGGGTCGGGCGGTAACAAGTGGGTTAAGCACACATGGCACAAAGCGCCACGAACAGTGTAATGATCCCAGTTCAAGCCCCCAGCTCCCCACCTGCAGGGGGGGGTCACTTCACAGGCGGTGAAACAGGTCTGCAGGTATCTTTCTCTCCCCGTCTTCACCTTCTCTCTCCATTTCTCTTTCCTATCCAACAACAGCAGCAACAATAACAACAATAATAACCACAACAACGATAAAACCAGGGCAAAAAAGGGGAAAAATAGCCTCCAGGAGAAATGGATTTGTAGTGTAGGCACCAAGCCCCAACAATACCTCTGGAAGCAAAAAAAAACAGAAACAAACAAACAAAACAAAAAAAAACCCACAACTTTTTTTCCTTCATAAATTTTTTAATTATCTTGATTTATTGGATAGAGACAGCCAGAAATTGAGAAGGAGAGGGAGATAGGGAGGAGGAAAGATAAAGACTCCTACAGCCCTGCTTTGCCACTTGTGAAGCTTTCCTCCTGCGGGTGGGGGCCGGGGGCTGGAACCCAGGTCCTTGTGCACTGTACTATGTGCGCTCAACCAAGCGCACCTCCACCCGGCCCCCTGAGATAATTTCCCATGACAGAGAAAAAGAATCCAGGAAATGTGGGGCCAGCCAGCCTGTGCTCTCCCTGCAGAGTTTCAAGGGCTGAGTGAGGCTTCCTTGGCCTGAGGCTGCGACCGGAGGCGACTCACATTTTCTTCTGCTGCTCAATCTGCTTTTCTTTCTTCTCATAGTATTCCATGATCTTCAGTCTCTGGGTCTGCACCAGGCGGCCCTTCTCAATGTTGAACTCTTCCTCTGCCTGCCAGAAGAGTCAACACTCATTTATTGTGCTGACCTGTATTTAAGGAGCGGGGGGTATTTATTTTTCTTCCTTCCCTTTTTTAAAAAACATTATTATTGGGGGTCAGGTGGTGGCGCAGCAGGTTAAGCGCACG
This sequence comes from Erinaceus europaeus, assembly GCF_950295315.1. Taxonomy (NCBI): domain Eukaryota; kingdom Metazoa; phylum Chordata; class Mammalia; order Eulipotyphla; family Erinaceidae; genus Erinaceus; species Erinaceus europaeus. The sequence continues at coordinate 60,858,820 of NC_080166.1, read as the reverse complement.
TGACGCGAAGCACAAAGACCAGAGTTAAGGATCCCGGTTCAAGCCCCCGGCTCCCCACCTGCAGGAGGGGTCGTCGCTTCACAGGCGGTGAAGCAGGTCTGCAGGTGTCTTATCTTTCTTTCCCCCTGTCTTCCCCATCTCTTTCCATTTCCCTCTGTCCTATGCAACAATAACAATAGCTGTGGCAACAATAACAATAACAGCTAGGGCAACAACAAGGGCAACAAAAATTGGGAAGAAAATAAAACATTGTAAAATAAACAAATAAATGGGGGAAGAAAAAAAAGAAGCCATAGATTCTCCCCCTTCCCCTAGTCATTTTAACTATTCAGATACTAAAAGTACAAATTTTAGATTATGAGAAAGTTATCCATTCAATGCTTTCCTTTTTTCTTTTTTTATAAAAAGATTGTTTCCCTTTTTTAAATTTTTTTATATTTATTTATTTATTTATTGAAAAGAGACAGCCAGATAACAAGAGGAAGGGGGAGATAGAGAAGGAGAGAGACAGAGAGAAACCTGCAGCCCTGCTTCACCACTCATGAAGCTTCTCCCCCCAGGGGCTTGAATCCAGGTCCTTGCACATGGTGACATGTGGGTTCTACCAGGTGCACCAGCACCAGTTCTCAATAGCTTTTGAAATCTAGAACGGGGACTCTCACCTTTGCATCTATTTCTTCTGCTTTCTCATTGGCTTCTTGTTCGATAAAAGCCATCATGTGCTTAATCTGTGAAGAAAAAGAAAATATTTTTTACTTGTTTTACTTTACTTATTATTATTTTACCAGGGCACCGATCATTTCTGGCTTACTGTGGGAGAGGGGTGTTGAACCTGGGACTTTGGAGTTGTAGGCATGAGAGTCTCTTGGCAGAACCATTATGCTACCTACCCCCGCCTGAAAAGATTTTTATTTTATTTATTCTTTTTTTTTTTATCTCTAGGGTTATTGTTGAGGCTCAGTGCCTGCACTACAAATCCACTGCTCCTGAAGGCTTCCCCCCCTTTTGTTGCCCTTGTTGTTTATCATTGTTATTATTGTTATTGTTGTTGGATAGGACAGAGAGAAATGGAGAGACAGGGGGGTAGAGAAAGATAGACACCTGCAGACCTGCTTCACTGCTTGTCAAGTGACTCCTCTACAGGTGTGGGGGGGGATGACTCAAACTGGGATCCTTACACCGGTCCTTGTACTTTGCACCATGTGCACTTAACCCGCTCCCTGCACTATCACCAAGCCCCCAAAGATTTTATTTTTGATGTAAGAAAACCCAAATGATACAAATAACAATAACTACAACAACAATAAAAAAGGGCAACAAAAGGGAAAATAAATAAATATAAAAAAATTAAAAAAAAAAAGAAAACCCAAATCCAGAGCTCCAGTCTAGGCAATCACTATGACTTGCTCAAAGGGTCTGTGTCTGTGCTCATGGGAAGGATAGTCTCCCTCCACTTCCCTCTGCAGCTTCACTGAACTAAAGCTGGAATTTGAACACTTCAGCCGGCACGTTTATGAATGCTACAAGCCACATCTGGCTTCCACAGGGGAGTCCTGACTCAAACCTGTAGGACCTGCCTCTGTCACTCCGGCTGAGCTGATGCTTCCAGACCTGACCAGCTCGGCACCAGCTCAGCACCGCCTCAAGCAAAAGGCACCCTACCCTCCCTTTCAAGCCCGGGTCCAAAGAGCCTGTTTGCCTATTTACAGCAAATACAACCTTCTTCTGCTTTTAAGGGCTTGAGCAAGAAAAAGTCATTCCCTTAAGGACAATTTACTCCACCCCTGAGACAGGAAAATTTTGATCTTTGAAAAAAAAATGCTTTTCTCTCCACCTGCAGGGGGAAAGCAGATGTGTGGTGTTAAGAGGATGGAATGAACAGGAAAATAAAGGCCAGGCGGTGGCGCCTGGCTGAGTGCTAGCATCACAGTGTCCCAGGACTTGGGTTCAAGCCCCTGGTCCCCACCTAGAGGGGAGAAGCTTCACAAGTGGTGAAGCAGGGCTGCAGGTGTCTCTCTCCCTCTCTATCTGCCTCTCCCCTCTCAGTTTCTCTCTGTCTCTATCCAGTAATAAAGTAAAAAACCAGGAAGATCACTGGTACTGCTATTACAACACTACAGTATGGAAAAGGCACTGGAGTAGCTCTCTGCTGCGTCCAGTCTTTTTTGTTGTTGTTGTTGTTTCTTTTACAATAAAAATCAGAAGCAGCAGTGATACATGAACACACACAGAGTCACTGGTCTGAAGGGGTATTTTAAGATTTCTTAAACTTCTCCATAGATGCTACTTTGCTCCTTCTATTTCCCCTTTGCACAAGAACCACAAAAAAATGAAGAAATCCTCCACCTGTAAGCATATCTTAGCTTATGAATGAGAAGACATTGTTTTCAAGAGGATGGAAATAGGGAAACACACATACACACCATTGATTGCTCATCTAAGATAAGCCAGTGAGTGTACTGGGGTCAGAATTTTCCTAGTTAAAAAAAAAAAAAATCCCTAAGACTTAGTTCTCTAAACTGTGCGGATTCAATGTCAGCTTTCAGCTTCCTTCTTTAAAAATCACCTGCTTTGGGGGGACAAAGAACAAAACAAGGAACTCTTAAGCTAGAGGCTACAGATGCCACTGTAAAATGTTAAGAATTATTTTTATGGAGTAACATTCTAAAGCCTGCAAACCAGAAGAGTCACCTCTTCCAACAAAACAGCAACAAAACCCACTACCCCAAACTAATCACAGCCTGGCACAATTGCCAAGCGGTTCCGGTTTCCCTCATGACCTTAACTTCTTTATGCCAAACACTGAGACTTTGGAGGCCCTGGAGAAGAAAACCCAGCCTGCTAGAGCAGCGACCTGCAGGCTTGAGGCCCCAGGTTCAATTCCTGGTGCCACCTAATGCTGAAGGCCCCCATAATGACAAAAACAAAGGGGAAACCAGACAGAACACACTAGTCGGCCTTTTGACAAACACTGACTGCAGACTAGGGGTGGGCCTGGCCGGCCAGTAAAATCCAAACTGGCAGGAGGACAGAATAGCACAAGCTGGTGGAGCGGCAGTTTCTGCAATAAGACAAGCTTATCTGTCAGAAAAGAAATATGCACAGGCGGTGGAGCACCTGGCTAAGCGCACGCATCACAGTGCTCAAGGACCCGGGTTCAAGCCCCCAGTCCCCGCCTGCAGGAAGAGAGCTTCACAAGTGGTGAAGCTGGGCTGCAGGTGTCTCTCCCCTCTCCACTGCTGGCTGTCTCTGTCCAATAAATGAAGATTTTAAAAAATTATTTGTTTATTCCCTTTTGTTGTCCTTGTTTTATTGTTGTAGTTTTTATTGTTGTTGTAATTGATGTCGTCGTTGTTAGATAGGACAGAGAAATGGAGAAAGGAGGGGAAGGCAGAGAGGGGGAGAGAAAGGCACCTGCAGAGACCTGCTTCACCGCTTGTGAAGCGACCCGCCTGTAGGTGGGGAGCTGGGGGACTCGAACCAGGGTCCTTACGCAGGTCCTTGCGCTTTGTGCCACCTGCGCTTAACCCGCTGCCCTATCGCCCGACAACCTTTTTTTTTTTTTAACTTGCTGTGGCGGGATGAAAGCGGAGAGCTCGCAGCGAACAACCTTAAAACAGCTGTGGGGGGCTGCTCTGTGCCACAGCAAGGCCTGCAGAGGGAGCGCAGAGCAGGGCTGCTCCCCGGTTTAACTTTGCTGTACCAGGCGGCGCCTCGGACCCGGCACCCAGGGGCTCCCTCCCCTCCCAGCAGAAAACGCCCAGTACCCGGGATCTGGGACCCAGCACCCGGGGGCCCCTCCCTCCAGCAGACAGGGCCCAAGACCTGGGACCCAGCACCCAGGGGTTCGGCTCCCTCTAGCAGCCTGAGCCCAAGACCCTGTACCCAAGGTCCCGGGCGGCCCTCGGACACTGCGCTGCCCGCCGCCGCGCCCCATCAGCAGGGCTCCCATCAGTCTGCCCGCGGCGGCCCCAGACCAACCCTCAACCTCTACCTGCTTCTGCACGTCGGCATCGCTGAGGGCCATGGCGAACGACACGCTCGGCTAGCAGCGGGCTTGATGCACAGATCTAGAGGGAGGAAGACCAAGAGGAAACGCCGGGACAGAGAGCCGCCTCCTCGGCTTTATAACCCCGCTTCCGATTCCTGTCAGGATGAGCCTCTTTAGCCAATAGGGAGAGAGTAGTCCAGGAAGACCCGCCCCCGCCCCGCCCTCTCCGGTCTACACGCCTGCGCGGGCCTCCCTCCCGTGTCCTTTTACGTGCTCGCTGGGCGCGTGACTTCTGGGCTCCGGTCATTGCTGCGGTTCGGTGGGCACAGACCGGCGCCCGGCTTTCTGCGTGGGATCAGCAGGGGCGGCGGCGTCTGCACCGTGACAGCCCTGGCGTTCTGGAAACCTTGAAATGTTTCATTTACACCCCGACCAGGACTTATCCCCTTTCTTTGCTTATATTAATGGGATCAAGTTAATTGATGTTTTAATAGGTTTTATGTTTAGAATATAAAACTTTTTTAAAAATTTGTATTATCTTAATTTTATTTATTTATTGGATAGAGACAGCTAGAAATACAGAGAGATGGGAGAGATAGAGAGGGAGAGAGACAGACACCTGCAGCCCTGCTTCATCACTCTTGAAGCATTCCCCCGCAGGTGGGGACTGGGGGCTTGAACCTGGTCCGTGCACTTTGTTAACATGTGCACTCAACCAGGGGCTCCATCACCCGGCGCTAGATTTTAGACTTTAAAGAATATCTTTATTTGGGGGCCGGCGGTAGCGCAGTTGGCGCAAAGCACAAGGGCCAGCGGAAGGATTCCAGTTTGAGTCTCTGGTTCCCCACCTGCAGGGGAGTCGCTTCACAGGTGGTGAAGCAGGTCTGCAGGTGTCTGTCTTTCTCTCCCCCTCTCTATCTTCCCCTCCTCTACATTTCTCTCTGTCCTATCCAACAACAAGGGCAATAAAGAGGGAAAATGGCCTCCAGGAGCAGTGGATTCTTAGTGCAGATGCCTAGCCCCAGCTATGACCCTGGAGGCAAAAAAAAAAGAAGAAGAAGATAATACTAATGCCTGGATAACATTGCCCTTTTGGTTCCTGGAAAACAGCATGCTGATTTTTATTTATTTTAAATATTTATTTACGTATTCCCGTTTGTTGCCCTTGTTTTATTGTTGTAGTTATTATTGTTGGCGTCGTCGTTGGATAGGACAGAGAGAAATGGAAGAGAGGAGGGGAAGACAGAGCTGGGGAGAAAGACAAACACCTGCAGACCTGCTTCACCGCCTGTGAGGCGACTCCCCTGCAGGTGGGGAGCCGGGGGCTCGAACTGGGCTCCTTACACCCGCCCTTGCGCTTTGCGCCATGTGTGATTAACCCGTTGCCGCTACCGCCTAACTCCCTATTATTTTTTATTATCACATTCTTTATTAATGGGAATTAATACTTGCTAAATTTACCTTAAAATTTCATTTGGTGGTACACTCGGGTGAGTGTACTCGTTACAGTGCACAAAATCCGGAGTTCAAGCCACCACCTCCCATCTGCAGGAGGAAAGCTCGAGCAGTGGAGCTGGGCTGCAGGTGTCTTTCCTTCACTGCGCTTTCATTCTCAATTTCCCTGTCTATGAAATAAATGAATTATAAAAATTAAAAAATCATTTTAAATAAAAGAAATGTTGGGATGGTGAAATAGCATAGTGGTTATGCAAAATGTCTTTTTTTTAAATAATTTATTTCTTTATTGGGGAATTAATGCTTTACATTCAACAGTAAATACAATAGTTTGTACATGCATAACATTCCCCAGATTCCCATTTAACAATACAACCCCTACTATGTCATTCATCATCTTTCATGGACCTGTATTCTCACCACCCACCCACCCACCCCAGAGTCTTTTACTTTGGTGCAATATGCCAATTCCAGTTCAGGTTCGACTTGTGTTTTCTTTTCTAATCTTGTTTTTCAACTTCTGCCTGAGAGTGAGATCATCCCATATTCATCCTTCTGTTTCTGACTTATTTCACTCAACATGATTTTTTCAAGGTCCATCCAAGATCGGCTGAAAACGGTGAAGTCACCATTTTTTACAGCTGAGTAGTATTCCATTGTGTATATATACCACAACTTGCTCAGCCACTCATCTGTTGTTGGACACCTGGGTTGCTTCCAGGTTTTGGCTATTACAAATTGTGCTGCTAATAACATATGTGTACACAGATCTTTTTGGATGGATGTGTTGGGTTCCTTAGGATATATCCCCAGGAGGGGAATTGCAGGGTCATAGGGTAGGTCCATTTCTAGCCTTCTGAGAGTTCTCCAGACTGTTCTCCACAGAGGTTGGACCAATTGACATTCCCACCAGCAGTGCAGGAGGGTTCCTTTGACCCCACACCCGCTCCAGCATTTGCTGCTGTTACCTTTTCTGATGTATGACATTCTCACAGGAGTGAAGTGGTATCTCATTGTTGTCTTGATTTGCATTTCTCTGACAATCAGAGACTTGGAGCATTTCTTCATGTGTTTCTCGGCCTTTTGGATCTCTTCTATGGTGAATGTTCTGTCCATGTCCTCCCCCCATTTTTGGATGGGGTTATTTGTTGTCTTGTTGTTGAGTTTGGCAAGCTCTTTATATATGTTGGTTATTAAATTCTTGTCTGATGTATGGCATGTAAAGATCTTCTCCCATTCTGTGAGGGGTCTCTTGGTTTGGGTAGTGGTTTCTTTTGCTGTGAAGAAGCTTTTTAATTTGATGTAGTCCCATAGGTTTATACTTGCCTTAGTCTTCCTTGTAATTGGATTCGTTTCATTGAAAATGTCTTTAAAATTTATGAGGGAAAAAGTTCTTCCAATATTTTCCTCTAAGTATCTGATCGTTTCTGGTCTAACATCCAAGTCCTTGATCCACTTGGAATTTACTTTTGTATTTGGTGAAATACAGTGATTCAGTTTCATTCTTCTGCATGCTTCAACCCATTGTTTCTAACACCATTTGTTGAAGAGACTCTGCTTTCCCCATGTAATAGTCTGGGCCCCTTTGTCAAAGATTAGATGTCCATACGTGTGGGGCCTCATTTCTGGGCTCTCAATTCTATTCCACTGGTCAGTGTGTCTGTTCATGTTCCAGTACCAAGCAGTTTTGATGACAATGGCCCTATAATACAGTTTGAGATCTGGGAGTGTGATGCCTCCGGTTCTGTTCTTTTTTCTCAAGATTGTTTTGGCAATTCTAGGTCTTTTCTGGTTCCAGATAAACATTTGTAGCATTTGTTCTATTCTCCTAAAAAATGTGCTTGGGATCTTGATGGGGATAGCATTAAATTTGTAGATGGCTCTGGGTAATATATTCATTTTGATGATGTGAATTCTTCCAACCCATGAACATGGAATATCTTTCCACTTCTTTGTGTCTTTTTCAATTTCTTTGAGTAGTGACTCATAATTTTCAGTATACAAGTCTTTCACTTCTTTGGTTAGGTTTACTCCTAGATATTTTATTGTTTTTGTTGCTATAGAAAAAGGAACTGATTTCTGGATTTCAATTTCTTCTAACTTAGTGTTTGCATAGAGGAATGCCACTGACTATTGAATGTTAATTTTATAGCCTGACACATGACTGTATTGCCTGATGATTTCCAAAAGCTTCTTGCTGGATTCCTTAGGTTTTTCCATGTATACTATCATGTCATCTGCAAATAAGGAGAGTTTGACTTCTTCTCTTCCAATCTGTATGCCTTTAATTCCTTGCTCCTGCCTGATTGCTATGGCAAGAACTTCCAACACTATGTTGAATAGTAATGGTGATAGTGGGCAGCCCTGTCTAGTACCTGATCTGAGGGGAAATGCTTCCAGTTTTTCACCATTGAGTATGATGTTGGCTGTAGGTTTGCTATATAGGTTTGCTAGACTCCACTATCTTCAGGAATTTTCCATCTATTACCATTTTTTGTAGTGTTTTGATCATAAAGGGATGTTGTATTTTGTCAAAGGCTTTCTCTGCATCTATTGCTATGACCATGTGGTTTTTGGTCTTGCTTTTGTTGATGTGGTGGATCACATTGATTGATTTACGTATATTAAACCAACTTTGCATGCCTGGGATAAACCCCACTTGGTCATGATGAACAATCTTTGATATACTGCTGTATCCGGTTGGCTAGAATTTTGTTCAATATTTTCGCATCTATGTTCATCAGAGATATTTTTCTGTAGTTTTCTTTTTTTGTTGTGTCCCTGTCTGCTTTTGGTATCAGGGTGATGTTGGCTTCATAGAAGCTGGCAGGGAGTATTCCAGTGTCTTCAATCTTCTGGAAGACTTTTTTTTAAAAAAATATTTATTTTATTTATTCCCTTTTGTTGCCCTTGTTGTAGTTATTATTGTTGTTGTCATTGTTGGATAGGACAGAGAAAAATGGAGAGAGGAGGGGAAGACAGAGAGGAGGAGAGAAAGATAGACACCTGCAGACCTGCTTCACCGCCTGTGAAGTGACTCCCCTGCAGGTGGGGAGCCGGGGTTCGAACCAGGATCCTTATGCCGGTCCTTGTGCTTTGCGCCACCTGCGCTTAACCCGCTGCGCTACAGCCCAACTCCCTGGAAGACTTTTAAAAGTAGAGGTATTAGTTCTTCTTTGAAAGTTTTGTAGAATTCATTTGTAAAACCATCTGGTCCAGGACTTTTATTTTTGGGAAAATTTTTGATAACTGTTTCAATTTCATTAGCTGTGATGGGCCTGTTCATGTTATCCACTTCCTCTTTACTTAGTTTTGGAAGTTGGTAGGTATCTGGGAAATCATTCATTTCTTCCAGGTTCTCTAGCTTGGTGGCATATAGTTGTTCATAGAAGCCTCACATGATATGTTGAATTTCTGCAATGTCTGTTGTGATATCTCCTCTTTCATTTACTATTCGATTTATTTGGGTCTTCTCCCTTTTTTGTTTTGTGAGTCTGGCTAAAGGTTTGTCGATTTTGTTTACTCTTTCGAAGAACCAACATTTACTTTCATTGATCTTTTGTATGGTTTTCCTATTCTCAATGTTATTTATTTCTGCCCTAACTTTAGTGATTTCTGTCCTTCTGGTTGCTTTAGGATTCCTTTGTTGTTCTTCTTCTAGGTCTTTAAGATGTGCATTCAGGCTGTTTATTTGTGCCTTTTCTTGCTTCCTAATGTGTGCTTGTATAGCTATGAACTTCCCTCTTAGGACTGCTTTAGCTGTGTCCCAAATATTTTGATAGCTTGTGTCTTCATTTTCATTGAACTCTCGAAACATTTTGATTTCTTCCTTGATTTCTTCTTTGACCCAGAAGTTGTTAAGAAGTGTACTGTTGAGCTTCCACATTTTGGGACTGTTACTAATCTTTTGTTGATTGTTAAGTGTTAGTTTAATTCCACTGTGGTCTGAGAAGATGCTTGGGATGATTTCAGTGCTCTTGAATTGGCTGATGCTGTCTTTGTGGCCTAACATATGGTCTATCCTTGAGAATGATCCATGTGGATTTGAGTAAAATGTGTATTCCAGTTTCTTGGGATGCATGACTCTGAAAATGTCCAATAGTTCTAGTTTATCTATCTCTTCATTTAGCTCCCTTATGTCTTTACTGATTTTTCTTCCTGGATGATGTCAAGTTGAGATAGTGGGGTGTTGAAGTCCCCTACTATGATTGTGTTACTGTTAATATATTGCTGTAGCTCTTTCAGTAGAAGTTTGATGTATTTAGATGGCTTCTCATTGGGTGCATAGATATTAATAATTGTTAAGTCCTCTTGATTGACTGATCCTCTGAGCATTAAGTAGTGTCCATTCCTATCTTTTTTAATCTTATCTATTTTAAAGTCTGTCATGTCAGATATGAGCATAGCTGTTCCTGCCCTTTTTTGTGGGCCATTGGCTTGTATGATAGTTTTCCATCCTTTCACTTTAAGTCTGTGTTTGTCTTGTTGAGTTAGGTGAGTTTCCTGTAGACAACATATTGTTGGGTTGTGTTTTCTGATCCATCTTCCTACTCTGTGTCTTTTAATAGGTGAATTCAGGCCATTGACATTTATTGATTTCAAAGATTGAAGATATTTTAACGCCATTCTTGTAGAGTTTTAGAGTGTTTTGATATATGTCCTATTTGTGGTGGTCTGGTTGTTTATAGGAGACCTTTCAGAACTTCTTTCAGGGCAGGCTTGGTGATGGTTGCTTCCTTCAACTGTTGCTTGTCTGAGAAGGTTTTGATGCTTCCATCTAGTCTGAATGACAGTCTAGCAGGATATAGTATTCTTTGCTGAAAGCCTTTCTCATTGAGCACTCGATAGATATCTTGCCATTCTCTTCTGGCCTGTCGTGTTTGTATGGAGAAGTCTGCTGCTAATCTTATGGGTTTTCCTTTGTAGGTGACTCTTTGTTTTTCTCTTGCAGCCTTGAGGATCCTTTCTTTATCCTTATTCCTTTCCATTCTAAGTATGACATGTCTTGGTGTCTTTAGGTCTGGGTTAATTCTGTTTGGGACCCTCTGGGCTTCTTGAATCTTTATGTCTTTGGTGTTGTCTAGACTAGAGAAATTTTCAGCTATTATGGCCTGGAGAATGCTTTCTTCCTCTCCTTTTCTTTCTTCCTCTGGTAAGCCAATAATGCGTATATTGTTTCTTTTGAAGTCATCCCATAGGACTCTGTTGTTGTTTTCAGCATCTCTTAATCTCTTTTTGGGATCTCTTACTTCTTTTTTAGTTGTCTCTAATTCATCCTCAATCTTGCTAATTCTGTTTTCAGCCTCATAGATTCTTTTTTTTTTTTTTTTTTTTTGAGTTGTAGGCAGTATCTCTTTATTCATGCAGGACGCAGCACTATCTAAGCCGAGCTGAGTTAAACTCAAAGTACCTCAGCCTCATAGATTCTATTCTCTCTGCCCTCTACTGCTTTCTGGAGTTCATCTATTTTGTTGCCCTGCTCTGATACTGTTTTAGCTTGTTCAGCTAGTTGCCTTCTTAGCTCAGCGATTTCAGCTTTTAGCTCTCTAATAACCATGAGATAATTAGAATTTTCTTCCATATTCTCATTTGTTGTTCCTTCATTTCTGATTACAATTTTTTCAAATTCTTTACTCACTCCTGTTATTATTTCCTTAGCTAATGTTTGGATGTTGAACTCGTTGTTTTGTGCTTCACCCTCTGGAGGACTTTTAGCTGGACTCTTGTCCTGGTTTGAGTCTCCAATGTTTTTTCTTGTTGTTTTAACCATTTTATATATTATGTTATGAGTTCCCTTTATCAGTACTTTTCAAATCATTGATCACTATTGCCTGGATTGACTTGTGTCTAAGTAATTTAATTAAAGGTTTTACCGTGGTGGAAGTTAACAGGTTTTTCAATCCCTGAGTTGGAGCTCAGTTGTGTAAAAGCCTCTTTTTTTTTTCTTCCCTGTAGGCTATGGGAGCCTGAGGGCTTTTAAACTATCAATAGGCTTCTTAGCTTAATCACTGACTCCTGACCAAGAGATAAAGCAGGGTGTGGCAGAGATAATCCAGTGGTTATGCAAAGAGACTTTCACAGCCCCTCAGCTATGCCACCAAGGTATAGGTCTTCTCCTGAGTTTCCCCGGTTAGATCTCTGTCCCCTGGTGTCCCTCCCTATTGCTGCTCCAGATTCTGAGGGTAGTAGCAATGGAGACTCAGAGTTGCACTTGGTGAGTCTCTGGGGAGTCCTTTCCTCCCTTCAGCTGTCCCCTTGTTGTGGAGCAGACTGGAGGTGGTGTCTCCACTGATAAACTGTTGAACTGTTAGCAGTCACTTAATCTCTCCTTAGGCCCCTCTCTCCTCTCTGTCACCAGCCACGCGTGTTTGTACTCATGGGTGATTTACTGGGTTCCTGTGGTCATTCTAGTCCTGTCTTGTTTCGGTCCGGGTGGTCTCCTTTGGTATTCCTAGTTGATCCGGGAAAGGAGAGGAGAGGAGAGGAGAGGAGAGGAGAGGAGAGGAGAGGAGAGGAGAGGAGAGGAGAGGAGAGGAGAGGAGAGAAGAGGAGAGGAAGCGATCTGCTGCTCGTAGGTCCGCCTCCGGAAGTCGAATCCAAAATGTCTTTTCATGTCTGAGGCACCAAAGGTCCAAGATTGATTCCCAGCACCACAAGCCGGAATCTAGCAGTGTTCTGCTAAGAAAGGAGGAAAGGAAGAAGGAAAATCTCACTCATAGAAGCTGAAAAAATAAGAACAAATGGAAAAAAAAAAAAAGCAGAACTTGGATTGGAGTTGGTGTATTGCACCAAAGTAAAAGACTCTGGGGTGGGGGGACTGTTCAGGTCCTGGAACATGATGACGGAGGGGGACCTAAATGGGGGGTTAGACTGTTATGTGGAAAACTGAGAAATGGGGTTAGGGGATAGCATAATGGTTATGCAAAAAGACTTTCATACCTGAAGCACCAAAGTCCCAGGTTCAATCCCCAGCATTACCATGTGAGAGATACTTAGGTCTTCTCTTCAAAGGAACAACTGTGTAGTATAAAAATTCATTTTTTTTTTTTTGCCTCCAGAGTTATTGCTGGGGCTCGGTGCCTGCAGTATGAATCCACTGCTCATGGAGGCTATTTTTTTCCCTTTTGTTGCCCTGGTTGTTTTATCATTGTTGTGGTTATTGCTGTTTTATTGATGTCATTTTCCATTTTGTTGCCCTTGTTTTTTTATTATTGTTGTAATTTATGTCATCATTGTTAGATAGGACAGAGAGAAATGGAGAGAGGAGGGGAAGACAGAGAGGGGGAAAAGAAAGATAAGACACCTGCAGACCTGCTTCACCACCTGTGAAGCAACTCCCCTGCAGGTGGGAAGCTGGGGGCTGGAACCAGGATCCTCACGACAGTCCTTGTGCTTTGCACCATGTGAACTTAACCCGCTGCACTACCCCTGAACTCCCACAGAAATTCTTTTTACATATTGTTATGTATGACCACCTGTGACCAGTTGTTCTATATTTTTTAGGTCAGGTCATAATTCCTTGCAGTGCTTGCTAATCCTCCAAGAGACCCTCCCACTCTCTTCCTCTCCTTATTTAGGCAACGGGGAGGTTGTGAGCTCTGCAGCCCAGCATAGGGGTGGAGGAGCCAGGGGTGGAGGAGACAGTTCTGTGTCAGGTATAAAAGACAGGTATAAAAGATGCGAGAAGGGTGAATGGGTCGCGCTGCTGCCTGACAGCCACTGTCGGTGGCATGCCCTTTTGCAAAAGAATAAATGCCTTGCTTCAACTGCTTATCTTTTGCCTGGAAAAGTCATTTTAATTGGACATCATTTACGGCAACCACAAGCCAGAGATGAGCAGTGCTCTGGTAAAAAACAAAAAACTGAGAAATGTGACACATGGGCCAACTACTATATTTTACTGTTGACTGTAAACCATAAACCCCCACCCAATAAAGAAAAAAAAAATGAGAGAAAAAGAAAGGAAAGAAAGAGTATTTGAGGGAGTCAGGCAGTAGCACAGCGCAGGTGGTGCAAAGCGCAAGGACCTGCATAAGGAATTCAGTTCAAGCCCCGGGGTCCCCACCTGCAGGGGAGTCATTTCACAAGTGGTGAAGCAGGTCTTCAGGTGTCTTTCTCTCCTCCTTTCTGTCTTCCCCATCTCTCTCCATTTCTCTCTGTCCTATCCAACAACGACAATAATAACTACAACAATAAAACAACAAGGGCAACAAAAGGGAATAAGTAAAATTTAAAAAAATTAAAAAGAAAGTATTTGACTATAGTTAAGGCCCTCTTTTGTGCTTCTTCACCACTCCTGCATTAAGGTCACTCACAAGTAGTTTCTGAAGCATTTTGCTGACTCACCAAGGAGCAGGTCTAGTCTTGTTTGATAAGAAAGCTTCCCAGAGACAGTTCTGGAGTAGCAAGGTATTGTGTGAAAGATATAAACAAGGGGACTGGGCGGTAACACAGCGGGTTCTCACATAGCGAGAACTGCAAGGACCAGTGTAAGGATCCCCATTCGAGCCCAGGCTCCCCACCTGCAGGGGGGTTCACTTCACAGGCGGTGAAGCAGATCTTCAGGTGTCTATCTTTCTCTCCCCCTCTCTGTCTTTCCCTTCTCTGTCCATTTCTCTCTGTCCTATCCAACAACAACTATAGCAGTAATAACGATAAACAAGAGCAACAAAAGGAAAAAAATAGCCTCCAAGAGCAGTGGGTTTGTAGTGTAGGCACACCTAGCCCCAGCCATATCCCTGGAGGCAAAAAAAAAAAAAAAAGATATTATAAATAAAGATCAATCACCTAGTAGTTCTCCAAATGCAGTGTCACCCCATGAAATTCAGCTTAGGGGAGTTGGGCGGTAGCGCAGCGGGTTAAGCGCATGTGGCAGCAAAGTGCAGGGACTGGAGTAAGGATCCCTGTTCGAGCCTCCGGCTCCCCACCTGTAGGGGAGTCACTTCACAACTGGTGAAGCAGTTCTGCAGGTGTCTATCTTTTTCTCCCTCTCTCTGTCTTCCCCTCCTCTCTCCATTTCTCTCTGTCCTATCCAACAATAAAGACATCAATAATAACTACAACAATAAAAATCAAGGGTAAAAAGGGAATAAATATTAAAAAAAAAAAAAGAAATTCAGCTTAGATCTGGGGTAAGAAGGTTTACTTAAACAGTTTTTCAGAACAATTCCAAACATGCCAGTCCTAGAGAAGACTATTCACTTAGGGTATCACCAGAACCACTGACCCTAGATTTCCTGTGAGGTGAGTCACAGAAGCATGCTTTATGTGGTCACCATGTCGCCTGTTCCCAGGCTGTGACTTCAGACTGTGGCTTTGAAAAGTCTAGCCAGTGGACAGGCTGACACTTGAGTTTGTCCGGCAGGGACAGAGGGAGACTGGAGGCACATCTCTTTGAATGTGGAAGCTTTTGAAACTGCAGCCCCAGGAGATGGTGCAGTGGACAAGGTGTTGGACTTTCAAGCATGAGTTCCCAAGTTCGATTTCCAGGGCACTGCATGTAGCAGAGTGGTGACTTTTCTTTCCTTTTATTTTCTTCTATTTTTCTTTTTTAAATATTAATTTCTTTATTGGGGAATTAATGTTTTGCATTCAACAGTAAATATAAAAGTTTGTACATGTATACCATTTCTAAGTTTTCCATATAATAGAACCCCCATTAGGACCACTGACCTGTATTCTCCCCCCCCCCCCATCCACCCCAGAGTCTTTTACTTTGGTGCAATACGCCAATTCCAGTTCAGGTTCTACTAGTGTTTTCTGATCTTGCTTTTCAACTTCTGCCTTTGAGTGAGATCATCCCATATTTTTTCTTTCGTCGTCCTCCTCCTCCTCTCTCTCTCTCTCTCTCTCTCTTACTCTCTCTCACACACACACACACACATATATGTGTGTATATATATATATATATATATATATATATTGTTTTAACAAGGGTTTTTTGTTTAATTTATTCTCTTTTGTTGTCCTTGATTTCTTTTTATTGTTGTAGTTACTATTGTTGTCATCGTCACTAGATAGAACAGAGAAAAATCAAGAGAGGAGGGGAAGATAAAGATAGACACCTGCAGACCTGCTTCACCACTTGTGAAGCAACTCCCCTGCAGGTGGGGAGCCAGGGACTCAAACCGGGATCCTTAGCCAGTCCTTGCGCTTTGCACCACCTGCGCTTAACCCACTGCACTGTCGCCTGACTCCCTCTTTTTTTTATTTAATTAAAAAACTTCATTTTATGTTGGTATTCTTCATATTGTTTTGCTCCTCTTCCCCCTACCTCTGAGAGATTTGGTTTGGCCCCTGCTAGTTTCGGGGGGGCCTGCTTGTCCCCGCCCCAGAACCCCTACAGAGTTCCAGAGTTGTTGGTGAGGAGAAGGATGCAGGAGACATCTGTGTGGTGATTAGTTGGGTTAGTTTATGAATCATTGTTTGTGAATAAAGAAATACAGCTTCCCAGCCCAGCCGTGTGTCCTCGAGTCTCTGTCTCTGTCTACCGCTGCCAAGCTAGCCCGGCCTGCTGGCGCCCCCGAACTTGACAACAAATGGCGCCCACGTGGACCTGTCCTGCGCATCTCTCAGATAAGTGAAGACAATTTGGCTACCTATGTACTATGGCCTTCTCTTCTGCTTGTGAATAGATCTCCAAAGGCCTCTGCCCTTTCTTCACGAGTCTGTTTCGCTGTTTCTGGAACATTTATCTCTTGACCACTCTGTGGTTTCCACCCAACGCCAGCCCACAGGAGCTGGCTTTCCGCTGCTGGGCATTGGGCGTGGGCTCCCCCCACGCTGCTCGGCCGCTGAGAGCAGGGCACCAGACATGGCAAGCAAAGCTGCAGCCTCTCATTCTCATGGCCGCGCACCTCGGCCCGTGCCTTCTGCACGGCTGGCCCGCCCGCCCTCCTCCTATGAAGTCTGGGCAGATCCTGGACTGCCCGGAGACCGCGGGCTCCCTGCCGAAACTGGGCCCCCTGGCCAAGATCCTCAACTAGGGTCTGAAGTCAGAAGAGCTAGAATACGCAGAGATTCGTCCAGAGATCGCAACCTACAATTCCTAAAGCTGAAGTTGCCCAAGAGGCCACCACTGGACAACGCACTCCCCAAACGGCTAAGACAGTACAGATCTGAATTCGTGTTTGAAATGACATGTCTTCGTAACAAAAGTTTCTCTCCTTGTGTATTGAAGACCATGCATATGTGTGTGTTTAAAGTTTGGTAACATTAACTTCAAGGTTAAAAATGTAACTTTAAGGCTAAATTCTTACTAGGCAAAGTTAAATGAAAAAGGTTTTCAACATAATTCTCATAAAGATAAAATTAACTTACATTTAAAGTCTGAGGTAAAAATTAGTTAACAATCAATATATTTTAACTAAGTTGGTCTAAAAAAAAAACCTGTGCACACCTAGGGTGTGTCTCCATCTTGAATGGGTGTAACAAAAGGTTAAAAAGATGTTGTTGATATGTAAAAGTCTCAAATTCCTTCTCAATTAGAAACATTAGATTGTGCTATGGTTATGCTAATAATTCTCATGCCTGAGGCTTTTTTTTTCTATGGTTCCTGTTTGCCTTTCCACATTTTATTGTTTGAACTTTAAATAGCCTTGGAATCGTGCTGGAAGGGACTTCCAATTGTAATAGAGTTATCAGTTGTGGTAAACTTCTAACCTGCTACAAGTTTTGTTTCATAAGTAAGTGAATTGCAGCTGTCAAGTTCTCTACAGAAAAGCAGAATTCTGATGGCTGACATTCCCCATAGAGATAGACGTACAACAATTCACCCTTTGGCAATTCTTTGGTGGACATCTGCTTTGAACTCGCACTTCTATTGGACTCACTGGTACACTTCGGACACTTTGCACAAAACTAGCAGCTTCCCTTTATGCTGCTGGGTTTCTCAAAGACTGACTGTAGCCAGCTGCCTTGAGACTCTAGGCCTCACCCTCCCCCCATGCTAGAAAATGCCCGTCGAGGCAAGTAATGCCCCCCCAGAGGCAAAAGAAGCCCCCAGAGGCAGGAAATGTTTTTTTTTAGCTGATAAAGTTTTGCCCACAGAGGCAAAAACGCCCCCCTCAGGCCTTCCCTTGGCAGCACACTGGTTCTTGTTACTTGCTTATATGTTTCTCCATGTTTGTGCCAGTTTATTTTTTTGAAAATGCCTGTACAATATAGGTTTCTGTTCACCCCACACCCCTGATACTGTGGTCATTTAGTTAAAATAAAAAAAAAAGAAGAAGAAGGGGGAATATGTTGGTATTCTTCATGTTGGTTTGGTCCCCTTCCTCCTACCTCTGAGAGATTTGGTTTCGCCCCTGCTAGTTTCGAGCCCCTCTTTCTCCCCGCCCCCTATGCTAAGGAGGGCAGAGTTCCAGCAGCAGCCGCTGAGGAAGAAAGATGGGGAAGCACATGGTGTGGTGATTTGCCCGCTAGTGAATAAAGATTAAACTGCAGCTTCTCAGCCCAGCCGTGTGTCTTTGGTTGTCTCTGTCTACCGCCATGAAGCTAGCCCGGCCTGCTGGAGCCCCCAAATTTAAACAATTTTATTTGACAGGACAGAGAAATTCAGAGGGAATGGGTATAGAGAGGGAGCCAGAGACACCTGCAGCCCTGCTTCACCGCTTGTGAAGCTTTCCCCGTGCAGGTGGAGACCAGGGACTTGAGCCCAGAAACTTATGCAGTATAATGTGTGCACTTAACCAGGTGCACCACTGCCTAGCCCTTTATCCTTCCTCTCTCTCCCTGCCTCCAAGGTTATCGATGGGACTTAGTGCTGGCGCTACAAGTCCACTGCTCCTGGCTACCATTTTTTTCCAGTTTATTGGACAGGATGGAGAGAAACTGAGAGGAGGCAGAGATAGAATGAGAGAAGTGGGGTAGGTGCAGTGGTTTAAGTGTACATGGCAAGAAGTGCAAGGACTAGTGTAAGGATCCCCATTCGAGTCCAGGCTCCCCACCTGCAGGGGTGTTCACTTCATAGGTGGTGAATTAGGTCTGCAGGTGTCTATCTTTCTCTCCCCCTCTGTCTTCCCCTCCTCTCTCCATTTCTCTGTCCTATCCAACAACATGGACAGCAATAACAACAACAAAGACAACAAAAGGGAAAATAGCCTCCAGGAGCAGTGGATTTGTAGTGCAGGCTCTAGCCCAAGCAATAACCCCGGAGGCAAAAAAAAAAAAAGATGGGGGGGAGAGACATGATAGCCATGACAGCACTGCATTACCACTCTTTTTAAAAATATATATATTTATCCCCTTTTGTTGTCCTTGTTGTTTTGGCCATCACTGTTGTTGCCATTGATGTCATTGTTGCTGGATAGGACAGAGAGAAATGGAGAGAGGAGGGGAAGACAGAGAAGGGGAGAGAAAGGTAGACACCTGCAGACCAGCTTCACCGCCTGTGAAACGACCTCCCCGCAGGTGGGGAGCCGAGGGTTCAAACCAGGATCCTTCTGCCAGTCCCTGTGCTTTGCGCCATGTGTGCTTAACCTGCTGAGCCACAGCCCAACTCCCTCTACCACTCTTTTTTAAAAATTATATTTATTGGATAGAGACAGCCAGAAATTGAGAAAGGAGGGGTGATAGAGAGCAAGAGAGACAGAGACACCTGCAGTCTTTCTTCGCTACTCGTGAGGCTTTCTGCTTGCAAGTGGGGACCAGGGGCTCGAGCTCGGGACCTTATGCACTGTAAAGTATGCACTTAACCAGGTGCACCACTGCCTGGCCTGTTCTACTGATCTTGAGGCTTCCTCTTAGCTTTATAGGCAGGGGACTGACGCGGGCGGTGGGGGTGGGTCCCCTGTATATAGTAGGCTAGTTACTAGGTGAACTATCTTCATGCCCCCAAATCTTTCTTTTATAAAGAATTTCAGGGGTGGTCCGGGAGATGGCACACTGGATAGCATACTGGATTCTCAAGCATGAGGTCCTGAGTTCAATCCCTGGCAGCACATGTACCAAATGATGTCTGGTTCATGAATAGACAAACAAAAAAAAAATTTTTTTAATTATCTTTATTTATTGGATAGAGACTGTCAGAAATTAAGCAGAAGGGAGAGACAGAGAGGGAAAGAGACAGAAAGACACCTACAACACTGCTTTACCACTCGCAAAGCTTTCCCCCTGCAGGTGGGGACTGGGGGCTCGAACCTGGGTCCTTGTGCATTGCAACATGTGCACTCAACCAGGTGTGTCACCACCCAGCCCCAATAAGTAAAATCTTAAAAAAAAAAAAAAATTCAGGGCAGGGGAGACAGCAGAATGGTTATGCAAACAGACTCTCAAGCACGAAGCTCTCAGGTCCCAGGTTCAATCCCCTGTACCACTATTACATAGAGCCTAAGAGAGCTCTAGTAGTAAAAAAAAAAAAAAAAAAAAAAAAAAAAAATCAAAATTTATTCTGAAGCCAGAGTGGGCAGTGAAAACAGCATTGGACTCTCAGGTGTGAGATGACAGAGCAGCAGCCCTTTGGTACAGGCAGTGCTGGGGATCCAACTGGGACCCTACTCGGTGCTAGTCCTGAGTTCTATCAGCTTAACTATTTCTCCACTTACTGAGGTCAGTCTCACCTTTTTTAAAGTTATTATTAACATGTTACATCATTCATCCACTTAAAGGCTTTCCAAGTTAAACGGGAAGCACACATTCCTTTTTAAAAATATATTTAATAAAACTTTTTATTAACTTTGTTTATTGGAGAGAGACAGCCAGAAATCGAGAGAGATGGGGAAGATAGGGAGACGGAGAGACACCTGCTGCCCTGCTTCACAACTTGCATTTTTACCCCTGCAGGTGGGGATCGGGGTCTCAAATCCGGGTCTTTTGAGCACTGGAACATGTGCGCCACCACCTGGTCCCCTCCTAAAGAGGATTCTGAGTCTGCACATCTTTCCCTTTTTTTTGCTGGGGCACTGCTCAGCTTTGGCGTATGGGTGGCATGAGGGAATGAGCTGGGGACATGGGAGCTTCAGGCATGAAAGTCAGTTTGCGTAGCCATTATGCTATCTACCCCACCCTGCACATCTCTCTCTTTCCTTAGAGAAAGAGATAAAGACATACAGAGGTGGTCCAGGAGGTGGCGCAATGGATAAAGCAGTAGTCTCTCAAGCTTGAGGTCCGGACTTCAATCCCCAGTAGCCTATTTACCAGAGTGATGTCTGGTTCTATCTCTCGCTCATAAACAAATAAATAAAACTATTTTTAAAAAGTCATACAGAGAGACCAGAGTACTGCAGAGCCCTGCTGATCGTGCTGGAGACTGAACCTGGGTCCTCACAGCTTCAGGCAGGAGGATCTTTTGAGAACCACCAAGCTGTTGCCCCCAGCCCTATTTTGCTATTGTTATTATTCAAGATTTTACCCAGAACCCTGCTCAGCTCTGGCTGATGGTGGTGCTGGGGATTGAAGCAGAGCCTCAGGCAGAAGGAGTCTTGCAGAACCCCTGTGTCTCCCCACCCCACCTATCAATCTGCATAAGGGTTCCATTCCCCCGCCTTGTGCTGATCAGAGTGGCCCCCACAGGTAGAACACCCCTATCCCGGTTCTGCACAACAGCCCGGTCCGCTCTGGCCCTAGGAGTCTCCTCCACAGCAGCCGCGCTCTGCAGCTGAACAGACACTCGGCCTATGAACCCCAAAGGACGAGAGAACTCGGACCTCCATGTTCAAGCCCAGAGAGCATGTGCGGAAGTGACTCGTCAAACTTCCGGCTTCCGCTCTCTATGCTCCCGCAGCCCGGAGCCGCAGGCTACGAGACCCCGCACTTCCGGTCACTTCTGCGCGCAGACCTCCACGCCTCTATGGTCGCTGCTTCCGTTCAGGGGCCCGGCTAGCCCTTTCCCCCCGACGTCCGCATGACGCAAGCACGCCGTGGGTGACCTCACTTTCCAACATGGCGGCGGCGGTAGATTAGGGCCGTGGGTCGGAGTAGTCGCCGCTGCTGGGGACTGTGGGAGACACCCGCCGCTGCCGCCGCGTCTTTCCTCTTCTCCGGGGCAGGGCCAGGTGAGGGCAGCGGGGTTCCGGGCAGGCAGCTGCCCAGGGCGCCGGCGGGAGGCGCAGGGTGGCCGGGGTGGGGTGGGTGGCGGTGCCCAGGCCGGCGGCTCCGGGGTGCGGGTTCCCAGGTGCAGGGTGGCGACCAGGGCGCTGCGACGTGAGGTTGCACTTGGCCCGCGGCTGCTTTTTTATTTTTCTTTTAACCGGAGCCCCGCTCAGCCCTGGCTGGTGGTGCCGCGGGGGCGAGCCTGGGGCTTCCGAGCCTCGGGCAGGAGAGGTTGTTGAAGCGCCGCCCTGTCTCGCCCGGTTCTCGGGCGGCGAGCCCGCGCCGCCGCGGAGGACGGGGACCAGACTTGCTGCTGTTATGTTCTTTTGTCTTTACTCATTATTATTACTATTTTATTTATTTATTTATTTTTTGAGTTGAGACGGTCTCCTGCTTGAACTATCGGGCCAGTGCTGCTCAGGCCCCTTCCTGCCCCGGTCGTTCACCATCTCGTTTTTAAGAGGACTTTATTTATAAATTAAGACAACTTTAAAGTCCGCAGACAACAAACCGACCCTTCGCTTCTTGTTTTTTTTTTTTTTTGTTTGTTTGTTTGAGCTTGAGTTTGCTTTATGTTGCTGTAAAAGAAAACCAAAAAAGGGTTTTATTTATTTATTTATTTTATTTTTGGCCCTTTTCCTTTTGCGAAATTGGCAGTGAGCGGTCCCCTGGCGGGCTTGTGTAAACCAGAATGTTGATCTCTGCCCTGACTTGTTGTGTGACCTTGGATGAGCCGCCACACCCTTTTGGTGCTCCCCCCCTTTTTATTTTTTTTTAATCCTCCCAGAAAATTAAACACATTTTTGTGTTTGGAGAACAGAAGAGTAAAATGCCCATTTTCTGCATGTTTTCTCCTGCAAAGTGAAGCTGTTTTCCATTTGGTAATGGGCCATTAAGGGTCTCTAAAAACCCTTTCACTTGGGTTATCATGAAATGTTTTATTTCCTTTCCTTTTTGAATGAGAGATACAGAGAGAAGTAATAAATATATGGGGAGACCAGGCTACTGCTCACCTGGCTTATGTGGTGCTGGGAATTGAACCTGGAGCCTCAGATGTGCAAGTTTTGTCTTGTTTTTTAATTATCCTTTTATTTATTTATTGGATAGAGATAGCTAGAAATTGAGAGGAAGGGGGAGATAGACAAGACACCTGCAGCCCTGCTTCACCACTCGGGAAGCTTTCCCCCTGCAGGTGGGGACCGGGGGTTTGAACCTGGGTCCTTGTGCACTGTAACATAGGAGCTCAATCAGGTGCACCACCACCTGGCCCAGATGTGAAAGTTTTTCAACATGCTAACTCCTCAGCCCTAGGGCTGACAATTTCTTTACTTTTCTTACTCTTTTTTTAATTTTTAAAAATTGTTTATTGGATAGAGACAAATCGAGAGGAAAGGGGGAGATAAAGAGACAGAGACACCTGCAGCCTTGCTTCACCACTGGCAAAGCTTTCCTCCTGCTGGTGGGGAACTGGGCTTGGAACCTGGGTCCTTTCACCTTGTAACATGTAAGCTCAGCCAGGTGGGCCCCCCCCCCCCCAATTTAATTTAATTTGCCAAAGCCCTGCTTGACTCAGGCTTAGGGTGATGCTGGGCACTGGACCTGGCACTTTCGGGGCTTCAGGCATGAACATCTTTTTGCATAACCTAGTTTCTTAAAGTGAATCGCATACTCCACAGGCAAATCCAGTTGAAGAATATGAAAAGTTAGTGGTCTGGGAGGTGGCTCAGTGGATAAAGCGTTAGACTCTCAAGCATGAGGTCCCAAGTTCGGTCCCTGGCAGCACATGTGACAGACTAATGCCTGGATCTTTTTCTCCTACCTTTCTTTTTTCTTTTATTTCCTTTCTTTCTTTCTTTCTTTCTTTCTTTCTTTCTTTCTTTTTTTAAAAGAATTCATTTATTTATTCATGAGAAAGATAGGAAAGAGCCAGACATCACTCTTGTACATGTGCTGCTGGGGATTGAACTCAGGACCTCATGGTTGAGAATCCAGTGCTTTCCAACAGTATCATCTTAAATACAGGCTTCTCTTGTGGAGTATTCAACACAGAAGAGGTGTTTGAAGCTTTTGCATGGCCATTTTGTTTTATTTAAGCATGATTTTGATTGGCATCTTATTTTCACTGAATTTGTCAGCAGATTTCTTATTTCCTATCGATTACAGAATGAAATGGAGGGGGCTGTTTTCAAAGTAGTTGGTCTTTAAATAGCATTGGTACATGATTGGCACTTCAGAAATCAATCCACCAATTGTATGACTTAGTAGTTTTAAGGATGTTGGAGTGTGCGAAGCACCAGTTTTCATTGCCCAGAAATAAGAAGACCCCTGGCTATCCTGCCAATCCTCAACAGTTCTTCTTTGGTTAACATTTATTATTAGACTGAGAGGGGAGGGGGCTTGACTTCAGTTCTGTGAGAGCTGTGATGTGTGCCCCTCAGCAGTCGTTCCTGTTTCCAGCTTCCCTACCTTGGCAGCCACCGACGGACTTACTATCTGTCTTTAGAGAATACTGATTCTGGATAGTTTGTATAGATACAGTAATCCAATATGTGGCCTTTTGTTCCTGGCTTCCCTGGCATATGTTTTTAGAGCTTAGCCATGTCGTAGCATGGGTCATACTTTTTTTTTTTTTTAACATTTATTTATTCCCTTTTGTTGCCTTTGTTTTATTGTTGTAGTTATTATTGATTTTGTTGGATAGGATAGAGAGAAATCGAGAAAGGAGGGGGAGAGAAAGATAGACACCTGCAGACCTGCTTCACCGCTGTGAAGGGACTCCCCTGCAGGTGGGGAGCGCAGGGCTTGAACTGGAATCCTTCCGCCAGACCTTGTGTTTTGCACCACCTGCGCTTAACCTGCTGTGCTACCGCCCGACTCCTTTTTTTTGGCCACAAAAATGCCCCGTGGTTTAACTATGCCACATTTAAAAAAATACTTTAGTGAAGCTTTCTGTGTGGATATGTTTCACTTCTCTCTGGCCTCTATCGAGGAGGGGAACAGAATCACTGAACTTACCGGCTCCCTCTTCACACAAGCCTTTACACTACTGTGGGAGCCTTGATTGTTTGGAAATCGGACTTAGTGGGGAGGGCCAGAGGCTTTCCTCTGGAGGCAGCACACCACTGCTCTTGCCCACAGCTGAGTAAAAAGGTTTCCGGGCAGCTCAATACAAGATTGAGCTAGAGTGTGTCTGTCCACTACACAGGTCTTAGCCGGAAGGGGATTGTCCACTCTAGGACCTTAGTGGCTGTAGACTTTGCGTGCTAATTGGTTCTATCAGCTGCATTTCTCAGCTGGGTGGAGTGACTTTGCAGCTCCACAGCCTTTGTTTTGAATTAGGTTTACTTTATTGGCTAGAACAAAGAGACATCTGCAGACCTGCTTCTCCACTTATGAAGCTTTTCCCTGCAGGTGGGGACCAGGAGCTCGAACCCGGGTCCATGTGCATTGTAACATGTGAGGTCAACCAGGTGTGCCACCCCCCCCCCCCCAGCACCAGTACTTTTTATTTCACAGGAGGTAGACATACACACACGCACACACGCCACAGAACCACATAGGTTACTGGAGACGGAACTGGGGGCCGGGGGGAGGTTCAGCCATGCACGTCCTGTGCTCTGTCCTTTGGAGTATTTACCCAGGCTGCTGTGAATACTTTTCAGGGTTTGTGACTGAGTTATCTGTGGATTGTTCTTGCTCTTCATGCACTGGGACTCTAGATCTGCTCAGCAGATCCATCCGCTCAGCTCCTCTGTTCCATCTCATGATTTTAGGTGTAGGAAATGATCTGAACACAGTAAGCTTCCTGAGAACGTCAGCACTAATTGAAGCTGCTAGACTCTGCTCTCTGTCCTACAGGGCCAAGAGGGGCAGCACAGCTCTGCTGGGGGAGGGGGCAGGTGCCAGTAGGCTACTTGTACCAGGGATGGCTTCAGGAGCCTCAGTCCTGAAAATGACACTTTTACCAACTTCACTGGAGGGATTTCAGTCTTTCTCTCCACCCCCCCCCCCCCCCCCCGCCCAGGGTCCTTTATCGCGGGGGCTCAGTGCCTGCATCAAGAACCCACCCTTCCTGCATCCATCCTCTTGATTTTTTAGAATAGGATAGAAGTTGAGAGGGGAGGGGGAAACCCTGCAGACCTGCTTCACCACTTGTGAAGTGTTGTCCCCCACACACACACAGGTGGGGAGCAGAGGCTCGAACCCAGATCCTCGTGCGAGTCCTTGGCTTCGTACTGTGTGTGCGCTTGACCCAGTGCACCACCGCCTGGCCCCCTTTCATTTTTTTCTTAATTTGTTAGTTTTTCTCAAATTAAATTTGAGAAATGAGGAGGGAAGGCAGAGATAGGGAGAGAGAGACACTTGCAGCCCTGCTTCACCACTTGGGAAGCTTCCCCTTTTGTAGGTGGGAGCTGGTCCGGTCCTTGTGCATGGTCACGTGTGCTCAACCAGGTGTGCCACTGCCTGGCTCCTAAGTTTATTGGTTTTTCTTTTAAACACTTTTAAAAATAAAATACTTTATTTTAATGAGAGAGAGAGATACAGAGAGAACGAGGTAGGGGATCAGAGCGCTGATCAGTTCTGGCTTAGGGTGGTGCTGGGGATTGAATTTGGGACCTCAGTCCTTCAGGCCTGAAAATCTTTTTTCATAACCATTATGCTGTCTCCCCAGCCCTAAATTTCAACTGTTAACAAACATACATGGTCAGACAAGTTTGGGAACCAGTTTCTTATGAGTGTGAGAGATAGCATAATAGTTATGCAAAAGATTCCATGCCTGAAACTCCCAGGTTTAATCCAGCACCATAAACCAGAGTTGAGCAGTGCTGTAGTAAAAAAAAGTATTATGAAGATTGTTTTCTTTTTTCCTTTTCTAATTTTTAAAAGTTTAATTATTTTATTTACCAGAGCACTGCTCAGCTCTGGCTTATGGTGGTGCAGGAGATTGAACCTGGGATTCTGGAGCCTCAGGCAGAAGAGTCTCTTCACATAACCGTTAGGCTATCTACTCCTATGCTATTATTGAGTAGAGAGAGAAATTGAGGAGGGAGCAGGAGATGGGGAAAGAGGTTATCTGCAGCTCTGCTTCACCACTCATGAAGCTTTTCCTCTGCAGGTGGGGACCCTGTGCATTGTATTGTGTGAGCTTAACCACGGGAGCCACTGTCTGGCCCCCCTTTTTTCTTTTTCCTTTTTTTAAAATTATTGGAGACAGAAATTGAGGGGGCAGGGGGAGATAGAACGAGAGAGGGCCAGGCAGTTAAGCTCACATAGTACGAAGTGTAAGGATCCAGGTTCGACTCCCCACCTGTAGGGGTGTCGCTTCACAGGCGGTGAAGCAGGTCTGCTGATGTCTATCTTTCTCTTCCCCTCTCTGTCTCCCCCTCCTCTCTCCATTTCTTTCTGTCCTATCCAACAAGGGCAACTAAATGGGAAAATAGCTTCCAGGAGTAGTGGATTCATAGTGTAGGACCAAGCCCTAGTGGTAACCCGGGAGGCAAAATGGATGAGAGCTGCCTGCAGCCCTGCTTCAGCACTGGAGGCTCCCCTGCAGGTGGGTGAAGAGCCTTTCATGAGAATCTAAGGTAGACAGACTCACCTGCAGGGGCAGCTGGGGAAGCACTGCAGTACCGTCTCCCTCTCCCTTCTAAATTTCTCTGTCCTATCAACATCAAACAAGTGAATAAAAATTAAAAAAAAGAAAGTGGAATTGAATAGTATTTTCTGGTTATAGCTCATAAAATGTGCGTAACTCCTGTAATACAGTGTTTTTTATATCCTGGAATCATCACTGCTACTTTTTTTTTTTTTTAAATATACCAGAGGCCTGCTCAGCTCTGGCTTCTGGTGGTAGGGGGACTTTGGGACCTCAGACAGAAGAGTCTCTGTGTATAACCATTATGCTATCTTCCTGAGCCCCTACTCTTTCAAAGAACTTTAAAAAAGGGTGGGGGAGACAGCATAATGGTTATGCAAACAGACTCTCATGCCTGAGGCTCCTAAATCCCAGGTTCAGTCCCCCGCATCACCATAAACCAGAGCTGAGCAGTGCTCTGGTGTTTCTCTGTGTGTGTCTATCTGTCTCAAAAAAAATAAAATAAATAAAATGTTTAAAAAAAAAGAACTTTAAAAAAATTATTACATATGAGAGACTTTCACGTGAAGCAGACAGGCGGGAGAAAGCAGACCATCACTCTGGTGTATGTGGTGTTGGATTAAACTGAGAGTCTCAGGCCTGACAGTCTGGCGCTCTGGCTCTTGAGCACGCTCTCTCTTTCTTTGCCTCCAGGGTTATCTCTGTGCTTGGTGCCAGCACTACAAATCCACTGCTCTTGTGGCCATTTCTTTGGTTCATTGGATAGGACAGAGGCATTGAGAGAGAGGAGCGGGAGATAGAGGAGAAATACAGAGAGACACCTGTAGACCTACTTCAACACTTGTGAAGTGACCCCTTTGTAGATCGGGAGCCGCGGGATCGAACTGGGATCCTTCTGAGGGTCCTTGCGCTTCGCACTATGTGCACTTACCCCTGTGCGCCGCCACCCAGTCCAGCCCCCTGTTGGGCTCTCATAGCCGCAGCACTGGTATTTATTTATTTAGTTATTCCCTTTTGTTGCCCTTGTTGTAGTTGTTGTCATTGGTGTTGGATAGGACAGAGAGAAATGGAGAGAGGACAGGAAGACGGGGAGAGAAAGACACCTGCAGACCTGCTCCACCGCCTGTGAAGTGACTTACCTGCAGGTGGAGAGCTGGGGGCTCAAACCGGGATCCTTAATGCCTGTCCTTGAGCTTCACAATTACATGTGCGTAACCTCCTGCGCTACCACCTGACTCCCAGCACTGGTACTCTTAATAGGGATGTGTTTTCTCCCAGAGCCAGGGTCCCCCAGGCTGCCTTTTCATTCTGAGACAGTGATCCCTCTGGTGGACGGCAGGCCTGAGCCCTCCCTAGGGCGCTGTCACTCTGGTCCTGTATGTGGGTATCTATTTTTCAAGTTTTTTTTTTTTAATTATATTTATTTGTTTATTGGATAGAGACAGAAATCAAGAGGAAAGGGAAGCGATAGTGTGAGAGACAGAGAGACACCTGCAGTGCTGGTTTACCACTTGTGAAGCTTTCTCCCTGCAGGTGGGGACTGGGGGCTCGAACCTGGGTCCTTGCGCATTGTAACGTGCACTCAACCAGGTGCGCCACCACCCAGCCCCTTTTTTAAAATAAATTTTTAATAGCTTGTTTTTATATTTATTTTTATATATATATTTTTTTATATATTTTTATATATTTTTTTTATATATTTCCTTTTTGTTGCCCTATTTTTTTATTATTGTTATTGATGTCGTTTTTAGGTAGGACAGAGAGAAATGGAGAAAGGAGGGGGAGAGAAAGAGAGACACCTGCAGACCTGCTTCACCGCTTGTGAAGTGACCCCCCTGCAGGTAGGGAGCCTTCCGCTGGTCCTTGCGCTTTGCACCACGTGTGCTTAACCTGCTGCACCACCGCTGACTCCTGTCTATTTACTTTTTACAGCGCATTCAGTTGACGGGGAGAGGAGGCCGGAATGTCTCCCTGCCCTGGCATCTGGGCACTGGGAGTTGAATTGGACTGAGTGCCTCAGGCTCACACATGCAAGTCCTGTGCCATGCCCCCAGTCTCCACCTGCAGGAGGGAAGCTTCATGAGCAGGGCTGCAAGTGTCTGTCTTTGCCTCTCACTTTCTGTTCTAGCCAATAAAAAGAAAAGAAGGGAATCTGGCCGTAACGCAGCGGGTTATACACACGTGGTACAAAGCACTAGGACCAGTGTAAGGATCCCGGTTCGAGCCCTCAGCTCCTCACCTACAGGGGAGTCCTTCACAACGACATCAATAACAACAACATAAAACAAGGGCAACGAAAGGGAATAAATAAATATTTAAAAAATTATATAAAAAATCCTGGAGCGGTGGATTCCTTGTGCCGGCACGGAGCCTCGCTACAACCCTGGTGGCCACTAAAACAAAGAAGAGGAAAGGGAAGAAGAAAGTGTGTATTGGATGCACACAGATCAGTAAGGCTGCGCCTGCCACACCAGCCACTGGAATTCCTAGCCCGAGTGTGACCTTTGCCGCAGGCGAAGACTCCTGAGCTCTAAATTGGGTGTGGTGACCATCACATGAAATTAACGTGTTGCCACTGCCCTAGAAGCTTTGAGAGAGGTGTTTGGTCATGAACAATGCAAAGTGAATCTAGCTCCAGGCAGACTTTATTTATTTATTTATTTTAATATTTTTCACATCTTTTTAAAAAAATATTTATTTTCCCTTTTGTTGCACTTATTTTATTGTTATAGTAGTTGTTATTGATGTCGTTGTTGGATAGGACAGAGAGAAATGGAGAGTGGAGGGGAAGACAGGGGGAGAGAAAGATAGACACCTGCCGACCTGCTTCACCGCCTGTGAAGTGACTCCCCTGCAGGTGAGGAGCTGGGGGCTTGAGCTTTGCATCACCTGCGTTTAACCTGCTGCGCTACTGCTCAATTCCCCAGACTTCATTTTTTAGAGGGTGGGAAACCAAGAAAGAGTTTATAGCACAAAACAAATAAATCCCCCAAAACGATTGGGGACCAGGCACCCCCAGTTAAGCACACACATTACATTACTTTGCCCAAGGATCAGGGTTTGATACCCCCCCCAACACCCCATCTGCAGGGTAGATGCCTTACAAGTGGTGAAGCAGGTCTGCAGGTCTCTCCCCCTCTCAGCCTCCCCCTCTTTCAATTTTTCGATGTCCTATCCAACAAAATAGAAAGAAGAAGAAAGAAGGTTCCCAGGAGCAGTGGATTTGCAGTGCCAGCACCAAACCCCAGCAACAGCTGGTGGCAAAATAAATAAAAGGTTTATTCAATTACTAATTAATAAGAGAGTTAACCAGAACACCACTCTGGCAAATGTGAAGCTGAGAATCAAACTGGGGACATCATGCTTGAGAGCCAATTCCTGTCACTGCCCCCTCCTGGGCCACCCAAAGCTGACTTTTATGTCACCTTTTTTGCATCCAGGGTTATTGCTGGGGCTCGGTGCCTGCATCCATGAGTCCACTGCTCCTAGAGGCTATTTTGCCCTTTTTTGTCCCCCCCCCTTTCCCTTTTTCTGTCTATTAAAAATAAAAAAGCATGGGGTTAGATAGCATAATGGTTATGCCAAGAAACTCATCTGAGACTCCAAAGCCCTCGGTTCAATCCTCTACACCACCACAAACCAGAGCTGATCAGTGTTGTGGTTAAAAAGAGAAGGGGCCGGGTGGTGGTGCACCTGGTTGAGCACACATGTTAACAATGCACAAGGACCCAGGTTCGAACCCCTGGTCCCTACCTGCATGGGGAAAACTTTACAAGTGGTGAGGCAGGGCTGCAGGTGTCTATCATTCCCTTCCCCCTCAATTTCTATTCAATAAATAAAGATAATAAAAAAATAGAAAATCAAAATTATTAGAACTTTTGTTCATATTCCTCTGGCTCAGGAGTCCTGAGGCAGATTGAGCCGCACAAGAGACTAGAGAATGCATCCTGCAGCTATGGTCAGCTAACAGGCCTTACGTTCTAGCTTTATTAGCAAGAGATGAGAACTGATGCTGAAGTGGGGGTGAGGTGGGAGTGTAGCCTGTATTTTTGCCACAGAAATGACAATACAGAAACTAGGAAGAGACAGGGAAATTTGATTTTGCTCTGAAATCCACACAAATATATTTCCCACTTGGGAGAAAATTAAAGTTGTGGACCAGTGAAGTAGTCCACAGCTTTGTCATGTGCACGATGCAGGTTCAAGCCGGCCCCCACCACATTCATGGAAGCTTTGGTGCTGTAGTGTGTGTGTGTCTGCCTCTCTGTCTCGGTATTCAAAAAAGAAAGGGGGGTAGGTGGTCATGCACATGGTTGAACACTCATGTTACAATGCTTAAGGGCCCGGGTTTGAGCCTTTGATCTCTGCCTGCATGGGGACAGCTTGATGAGTGGTGAAGCAGGCCTGCAGGTGTTTCTCTGTTTCTCTTCCTATCTCCACCGTCCCTCTTGACTTCTGGCTGTCTCTAGCCAATAAAGATACTTTAAAAAACGAGTAGAAAGTAAATGAGAGTCATGGAAGGCGTACTGAGCAGAGAAGCCAGAAAGGTCCGTTTTGATGGTGCAGATGGTGGGCATCTTCGGGAGGATGCACGGCCTGAGACAGATGCTGACTGGACACTTCCTGCTCCTAGGTCTCCACCACACCTGTAAATACACCTGCCCTGGAGCTCAACCGCCGCACCGCGCCCATGGCGTCCTCCACTGCCGTGCCTCTAGGATTTCACTACGAGACTAAGTATGTCGTCCTCAGCTACTTGGGACTCCTCGCTCAGGAGAAGCCGCAAGGGCAATACCTTTCACCCCAAGGTATCATTGGTTTGGGGCAGGGAGGCTTGTATCAAGCAGCAGTAGTGACTTCACGTGTAAGACTGTGTAGCTTTAAGTAATCATACCAGTGCTAGCTAATAAGAGCAAATACTACTAGCATTTTTTAAAAAAAAAATATTTATTTACTCCCTTTTGTTGCCCTTGGTTTATTGTTGTAGTTATTGATGTCGTTGTTGGAGAGGACAGAGAGAAATAGAGACAAGAGGGGAAGACAGGGCGAGAGGAAGATAGACACTTGGCAGACCTGCTTCACTGCCTGTGAAATGACTCCCCTGCAGGTGGTTCGAACCAGGATCCTTATGCCGGTCCTTGTGCTTTGCACCATCTGCACTTAACCCACTGCACTACTGCCCAACTCCCACTAACATGCTTTAAAGAATAAACCCTCTCTTGGCTCAGCTACTAAAATAATGAATTCACCTTCTTCACCTCATCCTGGAGGGAGCTTGAAGGAATCACCCTTTGAAGTGAGAACAGCCAGAAAGAGAAGGATGAATATGAGATGATCTCACTCATAGACAGAAGTTGAGAAAGAAGAACAGAAGGGGAGACACAAAGTAGAACTTGGACTGAGTTTGGTGTATTGCACCAAAGTAAAGGACTCTGGGGTGTGTGTGTGTGTGTGTTTCTTTTTTTTTTTTTTTTTTTCAGATCTTGGCCTGATGGTGGAAAAGGAACTAGGACGGGGTTTGTGGGGGAGTGTTTTCCAGAAACTTGAGAAATTTTACACATGTACCAACTGTATAAACCACTCATCTCCCCAATTAAAACAAATAAAACAAAACAAAAAAAAAACCCTCTGTTGGGCTAGGTGGTGATGTACCCAGTTGAGCCCACATTACCATGTACAAGCCCCAGGTCCCCATCCAAAGGGGGAAAGCTTTGCAAATGGCAAAGCAGTGCAGCAGATCTCTCTCTCTCTCTCTCTCTCTTAGTCCCTCAATTTCTCTCTGTATCCAATTAAATAAACAGGGAGTTGGGCGGTAGCGCAGAGGGTTAAGGGTATGTGGCGCGAAGTGAAAGGACTGGCTAAGGATCCCGGTTTGAGCCCCCATATCCTCACCTGCAGGGGAGTCGCTTCACAGGTGGTGAAGCAGATCTGCAGGTGTCTATCTTTCTCTTGCCCTGTATCCCCTCCTCTGTCCATTTCTGTCTGTCCTATCCAACAACAATGACATCAGTAACAACAATAATAACTATAATAATAAAAACAAGGGCAACAAAAGGGGAAATAAATATTTTTTAAAAATGTTAACAAAAACAAATAGAATAAACTTTTTTTTTCCCACCCCAACCTCCAATCCATTCCCGGAAACTACTCCATTTCTTTCCCTCCATCCCTCCCTTCCACAGAAGCAGAGAAAAACAGGGAAAGAGATCATAGCACTGAAACTTTCTGCAACGTGCCAGGGCTGGACTCAAACCTGGCTTGCTCAGAGCAGCCGACTACCCAAGGGAGCTGTTTCACCCACCTAAAAGCTCCTACCCTAATAAATTTTAAGGAGCTTGACCATCTAGACAATCGCCACTGACTGGCACAGTTGGAGAATGCACTAACTAGTAAGTACATGCAGATAACCCAGCTTCGGGAGAGCAGTAGCGCTGCGGGTTAAGGGCACATGGGGCAAAGCGTGAGGACTGACAAGGAG
This sequence comes from Erinaceus europaeus, assembly GCF_950295315.1. Classification (NCBI taxonomy): domain Eukaryota; kingdom Metazoa; phylum Chordata; class Mammalia; order Eulipotyphla; family Erinaceidae; genus Erinaceus; species Erinaceus europaeus. Next base: position 60,825,271 of record NC_080166.1, on the reverse strand, counting down.
CCTGGTTTGAGCCCCTGGCTCCCCACCTGCAGGGGGTTGCTTCACAGGCAAGTGAAGCAGGTCTGCAGGTATCTTGTCTTTCTCTCCCCCTCTCTGTCTTCCCCTCCTCTCTTCATTTCTCTCTGTCCTATCTAACAATGACGGCATCAATAACAACAATAAAAACTACAATAACAAAAAATGGCAACAAAAAGGGAAAAATAAATTAAATTAAAAAATAAATAAACCCAGCTTCTATAGACATGCTTGCTTCAGTCTCCTCAGAAATGGCAGGCCGAGGCCGCCCCCCCCCCCCTTTCCCCCCTGCACGGAAGGAAGCTTGGAGGCTGTGGTCTAGGCCTGCTTTCCTCCCCCCGCCCCCCCCCCCCCCCGCCTCTGTCTCAAAAGAAAAGGATAGGAAGGCAGAAGAGTGCCACATGAGAGAAGAGTGCCACATGAGAGGCAGAGAAGTGCTCCAGTGCCCTCTTGCACACAGATGAAGTGAAAGCCACCTGAGTCTTGCTCAGTGTTTCTCTTGTGTGAGTGTCCTAGCAAGGAGCCCAAACTGCTCATTGCTGTGGGCACGTTAGTTACAGTGAACTCCACTCATTGTCAGTGACAGGAAAGAACACTCCAACTCTTTTCAGTTACTTGCTCTTGCTAAAGTATTCATTGTCAAACTGCTGCATCGAAAATAAAATAAATAAACCTTTTTTTGGAGGGTGTGGTTCTGCAAAAGCCTCCCTCGCCTGAGACTCTGAAGTCCCAGGTTCAGTCCTAGCAGCACCATAAGCCACAGCTGAGCAGAGCTCTGGTTGCAAAGAATAAAAGTCTTTACATGGGGGGGTTGGGCAGTAGCGCAGTGGACTAAGTGTACATAATGCAAAGTGCAAGGACCAGCATAAGGATCCGGCTCTCCACTTGCAGGAGGGTTGCTTCATGAACAGTGAAGCAGGTCTGCAAGTGTCTTATCTTTCTCTCTCTCTCTCTGTCTTCCTCTCCTCTCTTGATTTCTCTCTGTCCTATCCAGCAATAACAACAACAACAAACAACAAGGACAACAAGAGGGGAGGAAAAAGCCTCTAGGAGCAGTGAATTCATAGTGCAGGCACGGAGCCCCAGCAAAAACCCTGGAGATAAAAACAAGTCCACACTGTCATTTAAGCTAGTTGATAGCTTGTTTCTGCAAGCTGCTGTTATTTTAAGATCTAAGTATTTAAACTAAAGTGGCAGTGCTCTCTATAGACCAGCTGTCTCCCGTTCCCTGGGCAGCTCCTTTCTGGAGGCCCCAGCAAGGGAAATGCAGGCCAAGGGTATTGGGAATATTGGCCAACAGCAGGCCTTGAAATTTTAGATTGAATGCATGAAGAAACATTTTCAAGTCTACAGTGAAAGTGAATTTTCCAGAGGTATTCCCTGTTTGAGAGTAGCAGCTCTTACTCAGAAGCTCCAAAGTCAGTCAGACACTACCGCCTCTTACCCATTCGCATGCTGTGAGGTTGTCTACTTAATGGAGTCGATGATAGTTGCTACGTAGATGGCAGGTTAAGCCTAATTCATTCAGATATTTCCCTGGTAGTAGCTCCTGATGAATTATGAAGACAGAGAAGAAGTTGAGAGGGAAGGGGGTCTAGAGAGGGAGAGAGATCCTCTCACTGTTCACTGGTGGTGACTCCTGATGCTGACCTCCCGCCCAGGCGCCCAGGAGGAGACTGCCTTCAGCTTGGGCTGTCCGCTTCAGGGAGATGTGACAGTTCAGGGAGATGTGACATGTGCTCTGTGGCAGTCTGCTTTCTCTGTGCCTGTCACTTCCCTTTCTTTCTTTTCACTCCCTCCCTCCCTCCCTCCCTTCCTTCCTTCCGTACCAAAGCACTGTTCAGCTCTGGCCAATGGTGATGGAGGGGATTGAATCTGGAACTTTGGAGCCTCAGGCATGAGAATCTCTTTGCATAACCATTATGCTGTCTCCCCCACACAACCCAGACATTTTCAATCTCTTTTTTTTTTAATTTTTTATTTATTTATGAGAAGGATAGAGGGAGAGAGAAAGAACCAGACATCACTCTGGCACATGTGCTGCCGGGGATCGAACTCGGGACCTCATGCTTGAGAGTCCAAAGCTTTACCACTGCGCCACCTCCCGGACCACATTTTCAATCTCTTGTGATTTACTAAATTTATAAGGCCTGCAGGGATTATGTTTGCCCCAATTGGTCAGGGTTTTTTTATTGTTGTTTCTGCCCTGAGCATAGACTTTTACCACCTGAACATCATCGAATCTGTTACTTTTTTTTTTTTTTTCACCAGGGCACTGCTCTGGGGACCCAGGAGCCTCAGGCCTGAGAGTCTGTTTACACAACCACCATGCTGTCTCTCCTGCCCATGGTTTGGTTTTTGCAATTTGGTTATTCTTATTTAAACACAAGTACAAATTCATAAATGTAAACATTGTGCAGCTAACATCTTAGAGATCATTTTTTCCCCCTTCTCTTCTTGCTTGCTTCCTGTCCTGTCACCTAGAATATAGTATAGGGTTGGTGTGAGAGGTCATTTAAGCCCTGAGCCCCCACCCCCACCCTTTCCCTGTGTTGTCTCTACCACTGTTTTTCTATCTGAAATTTGTCAGCTGGCAATCAGTGAGTGAATGAATGAATGATGTAGACCTCACTCCTCTGCCATGTTTCAGAAAAGTTTGTTGGTGTGGCGGGGCGGGTCATGTCCAGGTTCCTGAAGCAGCATGAGAGAAAGAGGTGTTGGGGATGACTTTTGTCTTGCTTCTGGCTCTGTCACACTTAACATCTTCAGTTTTCCTGAGTTATGAACATGGCACAGACTTTTTTTTTTTTTTTCCCTTTTCATTCAGTAGGACAGAGAAATTGAGAGAGTAGGGGGAGGTAGAGGGATTGGAGAGGAAGAGACGTGCAGCCCTGCTTCACCACTCCTGAAGCGTCACTACTGCAGGTGGGGAGTGGGGGCTCGAACCCAGATCCTTTCAAGTATCTGTAAGTACTGTATGCACTTAACCAGGTGCAGCACTGCCTCCCCCCCTCCCCTTCCTGGGCACAGACTTTCCCCTTTTACTCTTCACTTTGCCAGACCTACTCAGCTCTTGCAGACAGTGTCACGGACGGTGAGTGCAGTTACCCCTCTTGAGGGTGAACATCCCTCGGCAGTCCTGCCGACATGCATAGTGCTGTCAAATAGTGACTTGTCAGGTTCACCTTGTCATGTGTAAAGAGAGTGCCTTGAGGCCGGGGTGGTGGTTCAGGGTCTGGTGGCAGCACTGTTGCTTAGGGAGCAGAGTAAGCTCAGATGTGATTAGTGTTGTCACTGTCAGATGATAAATCTTGTTGAGATACTGGATGCTCATTCAGCCATTAACAATTGCCTCCCAGGCCAGGCGGTGGCATGTGGTTGAAGGAACACATTTAAAAAAATATTTTATTTTGGGTGGGGGTATAGCATAATGGTTATGCAAAGAGACTTCCATGCCTGAGGCTCTCAAGTTCCAGGTTCAATCCCCCACACCGCCATAAGCCAGAGCTGAGCACTGCTCTGGTAAAAAAAAAAAAAAAAAAAAAAAAAAAAAAAAATATATATATATATATATATATATTATTTTAATGAAAGTTTTTGTGTGGATATGTTTCGTTTCACTACTCGAAAAGCTTTCCCTTTGTCAGTGGGGAGTTGGGGCTGGAACCAGGGTCCTCTTGCATTGTGACGTGTGCTCAGCCAGGTGCGGCCCCCCCCCCTCCCCTGCAGGTGTGTGTCTGTCTGTCTGTCTATCTATCTATCTACCTATCTATCTATCTATCTATCTATCCTATCTTCCATTCCCTCTCAGTTTCTCTATTCTATCAAATTAAAAGACAAGGAGTCGGGCGGTAGTGCAGTGGGTTAAGCGCAGGTGGCGCAAAGCGCAAGGAACCGCTTAAGGATCCTGGTTTGAGCCCTTGGCTTCCCACCTGCAGGGGGTCACTTCACAAGTGGTGAAGCAGGTCCGCAGGTCTCTCCTCTGTCTTCCCCTCCTCTCTCCATTTCTCTATGTCATATGCAACAACAACGACAGCAGTAAACAACAATAACTACAACAATAAAACAGAAGGGCAACAAAAGGGAATAAATATTAAAAAAATAAAATATTGAAGAAAAATTTTAAAATGTTTACCTTTGGAAGGAACAATAAAGCTGTCTTCTAAAGTGGTGTTACCATTCCTCACTCCCACTAACGATGCATGAAGGTTTTCATTTCTCTGCATCCTTGCCCAACGTGTGTGTGTGTGTGTGTGTGTGTGTGTGTGTGTGTGTGTGTATTTGACTGTGGGAACTGGAGCCTCCTGCTTGTTGGATTTCACTGTCTGGGGCCACTTGTTTCATTCAGATAGAGATGCACATGCAGAGGGAGACACAGGAAGAGACACCCGTCACCCCCACCCCTTCACACACATGATGCTAGGGTTTGAACCTGGATCTTGTGGAGGGCCTGGCAGATGACCAGGCTGTCTCTGAGGCCCTCTGCTTTTTGCTGTAGCTATTTTAGTGGATGTGCAGTGGTATCTTTCGATGTTGTTATTATTGGTGGGGGAGGGAGAGGATGACTCTTACCTATCTGAGGCTCCCTGCTAGGTCCCTGGTACCCCTCTTGTATTGCTGTTACACTCTTGACTTCTCTCATGTCAAACTTCTTTTTTTAAAACAATACCATTTAAAAATTTTATTTTATTTACTTAATGGATCAAGGCAGAGATAAGTTGACAAGAGAAAGGAGAGCTAGGGAGAGGGAAAGAGAGAGGCCTGCTGCCCTGCTCCGCTGCATGCGAAGCTCCCCCCTGCAGGAGGGGAACAGTCATTTAACTTGAGTCCTTGTGCACAGTGACATGTGCCTTCTATCAGGTGTGTTACCACCTGGCCTGAAACTCTCTTTAAAAAAAAAAAGGTGACATTTGGGGCTAGGTGGTTGAGCTCCTGGTTAAGTGCACACTTAACCAGTGCACAAGGATCCAGGCTTGAGCCCCTGGTCCCCACCTGCTGGGGGAAAGCTTCACGAGTGGTGAAGCAGGGCTGCAGGTGTCTCTCAGTTTCTACCTCCCTCTCTCCTCTTAATCTCTTTTTTTCCCTCTCCTCTTAATTTCTCTCTCACTTTATCCAATAGTGAATAAATAAAACAAAGGTTTTCTTTATTTTTCAAAATTTTTTGAATTTTTTAATATTTAATTTTCCCTTTTGTTGCCCTTGTTTTTTTTTTTTTAAATATTTATTTACTCCCTTTTGTTGCCCTTGTTTTAGTGTTGTAATTATTATTGATGTTGTTGCATAGGACAGAGAGAAATGGAGAGAGGAGGGGAAGACGGGGAGAGAAAGATAAGACACCTGCAGACCTGCTTCACCACTTGTGAAGCGAACCCCCTGCAGGCCATAGGCCGGTACTTGGGCTTTGCACCACCTGCGCTTAACCCGCTTCACTACCGCGCGACTACTGAAACAAAGATTTTTTTTTTTAATTTATATTTATTTATTTATTTATTTATTTATTTTATTTTGTTGTTCTTGTTTTTTTATTGTTGTAGTTCTTATTGTTGTTATTGATGTCTTGTTGGATCGGATAGAGAGAAAGACACCTGCAGACCTGCTTCACTGCCTGTGAAGCGACTCCCCTGCAGGTGGGGAGCTGGGGGCTCAAACCGGGATCTCTACACCAGTCCTTGTGCTTTGTGCCACCTGCGCTTAACTGGCTGCGCTATCGCCCACCTCCCGAAACAAAGATTTAAAAAAAAAAAAAAAGGAGAAAAACCCTTGCAGCCCTGCTTCACCACTGACAGGTGGGCACTCGAGGCTTGAACCTGGATCCTTGCAGATTGTGCTGCTGCCCATCCCCCAGGTTGCTCGTGACTGACTGACCTAAGTTGCCCTTATCACTCAAGTGTTAAGCTGCTTTCCATCTGAGTGTAATTACTTGGGTTGTCAAGATGAATTTCCCACGTTCTCACTCATATGCAGCTCATGCTGCCCTACCCCGGATCTCCACAACTCGTTGATCCACACCAGGCCTGGGGTGTCTGTGCTTTGGCTATATCCTCTGGGCGTTTCATAGGACTCCCAGCTTGGGGAAGTCCCCAGTTTACATATTCACACAAAGGGTTTGTCTGTGAAGAGTCTAGCTCCCAGCCACCATTTTATTCTTAAACATTTTTATTTGTTTACTTATTTATTTGATAGAGACAGAACTTGAGAACGGAGGGGGGGATAGAAAAGGAAAGAGAGAAAGCCAGGCAGTGGTGCACCTGGTCAAGCACTTACATTACAGTGCACAAGGACCCAGGTTCAAGATCCTGGTCCCCCACCTGCAGGGGGAAAGCTTCATGCATGAGTGGTGGAGCAAGGCTGCAGCTGTCTCTGTCTCTCTCCCTCTCTAGCTTGCCCTTCCTTCTCAATTTTACTGTCTCTATCCAATAATAAATAAATAAAAGCCTATAAAAAATAAAAGAATTTGGGGGTCAGGTGGTGGACCAGGTTAAGCACACATAGTGCGAATTGCAGGGACCGGCTCCCAGTTTGAGCTTCCCCTTCTCCAGCTCCCCACCTAGGGGAGTCGCTTCATAGGTGGTGAAGCAGGTCTGCAGGTGTCTGTCTCTCTCTTCCCCTCTCTGTCTCCTCTCTCCATCTCTGTCCTGTTCAACAGCAGCAACAATAACAGCAGCAAGCAACAATAACAGCAACGGAAAAAGGTGGCTTCCAGGAGCAGTGGATTTGTGGTGCAGGCACAGGCCCCCAGTGATAACCCTAGAGGCAAAAAAAAAAAGAGGGAGAGAGACAGAGAGACACCTGCAGTCCTGCTTCACCACCTATGAAGCGACTCCCCTAGGTGGGGAGCTGGAGAAGGGGAAGCTCAAACTGGGAGCCGGTCCCTGCAATTCGCACTATGTGTGCTTAACCTGGTCCACCACCTGACCCCCAAATTCTTTTATTTTTTATAGGCTTTTATTTATTTATTATTGGATAGAGACAGTAAAATTGAGAAGGAAGGGCAAGCTAGAGAGGGAGAGAGACAGAGACAGCTGCAGCCCTGCTCCACCACTCATGCATGAAGCTTTCCCCCTGCAGGTGGGAACCAGGAGTTGAACCTGGGTCCTTGTGCACTGTAATGTGTGAGTTTAACCAGATATGCCACTGCCTAGCCCCTTAAATAGTTTTCTTTTTCTTTCTGATTCTTGTAAATTTTTATTTGATAGAGACAGAATGTGAGCAGGGCGGGGGAGATAGACAGCTAAACCACAGCTCTAAACTTTACCCAGTAATGCATTTTGAAAGCTGTGGCCCACTTGACTTTATTTTGCTCTGAGGTGGTTGAGGTTAACGGATGAAGGCCTGTTTGTCTGTGGGACGCTTTGCCTTAGCGTGGGCACAGGGCTTCCGGGGTGTGAGTGCCACTGTGTGACTCTGTATTTTGCTGAGTCCGGCCGGGATGCTGGCTAAGTGTGGATCACCGAATCTGAACAAACAGCCTTTGTGTTCTGACAGCACAGCCTTCCCTGGTTCAGGTTTTCCACACGGCTTGTGATCGAGTGTGACAGCGTGTCGAATGCAATCAGGATCACATTAGCCTCGAGAGAACGGGCCTCCTTGCAGCAGCTGCCTGTCTTTGGTCTGGCAAAGGAGGCGAGGAGAGAGCAGGACGTCCATGTCTCTTACTCTGGCCTGGTGGTAGCATCAGTGCTGCTGTGAATGGAGCTGTCCCCTTCTAGGTGCAGGAAAAAAAAGGGGGGGGTGGCGCATACACTACAGTGCACAAGGTCCCGGGTTCAAGCCCCCAGTCCCGACCTGCAGGGGGAAAGCTTCACGAGTGGTGAAACAGCTGCAGGTGTCTCTCTGTCTTTCTTCCTCTCTATCTCTCCCTCCCACTCTCAATTTCTGGCTGTCTCTGTCGAATAAATAAATACTTAAAAATTATTACTTAATTATTATTGGATAAAGACAGAGTTAAGTAATTGAGAGGGGCAGGGGAGAGACAGAGAGACACCTGCAGCTCAACTTCACCACTTGTGAAACTCTCTCCAGGTGGGGAGCAGGGCTTGAACCTAGGACCTTGCACTCAACCAGGTACAGCACCACCTGGCCCCTTAATTAGAATTCTTTATCAATAAATAGCCCCCGTGGTCCGGGTGGTGGCACAGTGGATAAAGCACTGGACTCGCGAGCATGAGGTTTGGAGTTTGATCCCTGGCAGCATATGTACCAGAGTGATGTCTGGTTCTTTCTCTCTCTTCCTATATTTCTCACTAATAAAAAAAATATAAAAAATCTTAAAAAACAATTTTAAAAAAAGAGTTTATTTAAAAAATAAATAGGGATTCGGGCAGTAGCACAGCGGGTTTAGCACACATGGCGCAAAGCGCAAGGACTGGCTTAAGGATTCCCGTTTGAGCCCCTGGCTCCCCACCTGCAGGGGAGTCTCTTCACAAGCGGTGAAGCAGGTCTGCAGGTATCTTTCTCTCCCCCTCTGTCTTCCCCTCCTCTTTCCATTTCTCTCTGTCCTATTCAACAATGACGATATCAATAACTACAACAATAATAACTACAACAATAAAACAACAAGGGCAACAAAAGGAAATAAATATTTTAAATAAATAAATAAACAAATAAATTGCCCACTGGGTATGGTTGCCCTGTACTCTTTATTTTCCTTTTTTTTTTTTTTTTTTTAAGAATTTATTTATTCATTCATGAGAAAGATAGGAGAGAAAGAACCAGCTATCACTCTGGTATATGTGCTGCCAGGGATCGAACTCGGGACCTCATGGTTGAGAATCCAATGCCCCATCCACTGTGCCACCTCCCAGACCACTTTTTTCTTTCTTTCTTTCTTTCTTTCTTTCTTTCTTTCTTTCTTTCTTTCTTTCTTTCTTTTTAATTCTTTATTGATTTTGAATTGAGACAGAGGGAAATTGTGAGGGGAGGGGGAATAGTGCAGAAGAGAGACACCTACAGCCCTGCTTCACCACTCCTGAAGCTTTCCCCCTGCAGGTGGGGACCAGGGAATTGAACCCAGATCCTTGTGCACTGTAATGTGTGCACTTAACCAGGCCAGTGCCTGGCCCGTTTCTTTTCTTTTTAAAATTTAGGATAGAGGTGGTCTGGGAGGTAGTGCAGTGGATAAAGCATTAAACTCTCAAGCATGAGGTCTTGAGTTCAATCTCCGGCAGCATAAGTACCAGAGAGATGTGTGGTTCTTTCTTTCTCTTATCTTCCTCCTCAGTCAATCAATAAAATCTTTAAGAATACAATATTAGAAAAAATTTAGGATAGAAACAGAAAATTGAGGGGGAACAAGGACATAAAGAGAGAGGGCCACCCCTGTGGTGCAGCACTGTTTTTTTAATTTCCTTTAACTTTGTCATTGAAGCTAATTAACTTCAGAATATAAAGATTGATTTAATAATTTTATTATTAATCGTACTATTTTATTAAAATCATTTTTCTCTAAATTATCATTTTGTCTGCTTTATTTATTTTTGCCTCCAGGGTTATTGCTAGCGCTCAAATCCAGTGCTCCTGGAGGCTATTATTTTTCCATTGTTGTCATTGTTGTTGGATAGCACAGAGAAATTGAGAGGGGAGGGGAAGAGAGAGGGGGAGAGAAAGAGACACCTGCAGATCTGCTTCATTTGTGAAGCAGCCCCACTGCATGTAGGAAGCCGGGGGCTGGAACCGGGATCCTTGCACGGGTCTTTGTGCTTTGTACTATGTGTGCTTAGCCCCATGCGCTACCGCCCGACCCCTTGTCTGCTTTATTTGCTTCTTAAGGCTGATTTATTATTATTATTTTAACCAGAGCACTGTTCAGCTGTAGTTACTGGTGGTGTGGGGGATTGAACCTGGGATTTTGGAGCATAAGGCACAAGAGTCTTGTTGAATAACCATTATGCTTTCTACCCCCACCCGATAGTGTACTTGCTGTGCTGTGGGCATGACCAGGGTTAAGCCCAGCCCACACCATATGAAAGGAAGCTTAGTGCTGTGCTTATCTCTTTATCTCTGTCTCTGTGTCTGAAAGAATGGTCCTGGAGCAGTCAAGCCCCAGTCATGACAAAAAAAGACTTAACTTACTATTATTTTCTGTCTTCAGTATTAACTTTATTAAGGAAATGCTGATTCACATGATGGTTGTCATGAGCTCCACTTCCATATTTCTCTTCAATGAATGTCAGTACATTAGTCGTTATTTATTAACTTTTTGGCTTTAACAGTACCCATGTTGCTTTATTTATTTTTAATTTATTTATAAAATGAAAATATTGACAAGATCATAGGATCAGGGGGGTATAATTCCACAAAATTCCCACCACCAGAACTTCGTATCCCATCCCCTCCCTTGAATGTAATCATTTCTTTATTTTATTTTATTTTTTATATTTTATTTATTTATTTTCCCTTTTGTTGCCCTTGTTGAATATAATCATTTCATTACCCTTGGCAACCCTCGGTGGCTTCTGTGATTGATTCTCCACTGGACATGGGCGTTGGCAGGTAGATGCACACCCCAGGGCTGGTGTACTGGTAGAGTGTATCAGCTGTAATGTTTAGGACCCAGGTCCAGGCCCCCAGACCTGGGGCTTCACGAGCGGGCAAACAGTGCTGCAGGTGTCTCTCTTTTTCTCTTTCCCCACACCCCTCTCAGTTTGTCTCTATCCAGATTGCCCCCCTTCTGCACCCCATAATGACCCTGGGTCCATGCTCCCAGAGGGATAAAGAATAGGAAAGCTGGGAGTAGGGCAGGAACACAGCAGGTTAAGGACCCTGGTTCCAGCCCTTGGCTTCCCACCTGCAGGGGAGTCTCTTCACAGGTGGTGAAGCAGGTCTGTAGGTGTCTATCTTTCTCTTCCCCTCCTCTCCCCATTTCTTTCTGTCCTACCCAACAACAACAACCTCAATAACAACAACAGTAAAACAACAAGGGCAACAAAAGGGAATACATAAATAAATATTTTTAAAAATTAAAAAAAAAGAATAGGATAGCTTTCAAGGGAGGGGCCCTATTTAATTTGTTTTGTCTAACTTTCACGTGATACCAGAAACTGAACCCAGGGCCTCGGGCATACAGGTATGCTCTCTAAAAATTCTTGGGCCCTCCTTAAATACTTAAGTATTCTTTCTCCCCAACAGGACTGTCTATCTCTTCATAAGTTTCTGGATTTTTTTTTTTTTTTACCTCACCTGAGAGCCAGAGTCCCTGCTCAGTATTAGTTTGCAAACAAAGCAAGGGAAACACACAGAGCCCATGGAAGACTCTGGCCTCCCACTGCAAATCTCAGTGTGTGTGTGTGTGTGTTTTAACAAAGGGGACTGGGAAGAGCGTGCGTGTGCGTGTGTGTGTGCGTGTGCGTGTGTGTGTGTGTAGACCAACATTTCCTCAGGTCAGGAAAGAAATGGCAGGAGAAAATGTCACTGTCAAGGAGCTGGGCGGTAGTGCAGCAGGTTAAGTGCACGTGGTGCAAAGCACAAGGACCGGCATAAGGATCCCAGTTCGAGTCCCCAGCTCCCTACCTGCAGTAGAGTCACTTTACAGGTGATGAAGCAGGTCTGCAGGTGTTTTTCTTTCTTTCCTTTTTTAAGATTTTATTTATTGATTCATGAGAAATGATAGGAGAGAGAGAGAAAGAACCAGACATCACTCTGGTACATGTGCTGCCGGGGATTGAACTTAGGACCTCATGCTTGAGAGTCCAATGCCTTATCCACTGCACCACTTCCCGGACCACCAGGTGTCTTTGTCTTCCCTTCTCTGTTTTCCCTTCCTCTCCATTTCTCTATGTCCTATCTACCAATGATGACATCAATAACAACAATAATAACTACAACAGTTGTCGTTAAGGTTCGGGGCTCCAGCAGGTTGGGCTAGCTTCGCGGCGGTAGACAGAGAGGACCAGAGACACACGGCTGGGTAGAGAAGCTTTATTCATGAGCAGGCAAACGTGCTCTCCTGTCTTTCTGCTCTGGCGGCAGAGAGACCCTTAAACTAATCACCACACAGATCTGTCCTGCATCCCCTCACGCGGCCGCGCCAAGAACTCTCAAACTACTTAGCATAGGGGGTGGGGAGAAAGAGAGGCGCCAAACTAGCAAGGGCCAAACCAATTCTTCCAGAGGTGGGGGGAAGGAGACCAAACCAATATGAAACATACAACAACAGTAATAAAAACAATAAGGGCAACAAAAGGGAAAGTAAACATAAAAGATTTTTTAAAAAAGAAAGTGTCACTGTCAGATACAGATTGCTCAGAGATAGGAGCTCAAGCAGCAGAGTGCATGATCATGAAAGAAAGAGCTGGAAAGAGAGAGGGAAAGACACCACCCCCCCGAAGCCTTCCCAAGTTCTTGCCAAGAGGGTGAGGAACTAGAGCAAGGCTGAGACTGAGAACCCACAGCACCCAGTACTTGGGAAGCTTGCATACTGCACGATGCTCCAGGTGTGGCCAGGGCTTGGGTCCTCAGGCACGGTGAGGTAGGAGCTCAGCCTGGAGAGTGGGAGCCACTGTCTCTTGAGATTTTTCTGTGGAGTGGAGGGGCCCCACACCAGACTGGGGCTTCTTTCTTGCTTTTTAAGGTAGAGGCCGAGGGCGAGGGAGAGACACTCCATCTCCAACTTGGCATGAACCCAGATCCTCATGTGTGGTGAAGTGCGTGCTCCACTTGGTGAGCTATCTCCTGGCCCACACTTGAACTTTTTTTGATGTGGTTGAATGTAATCGTTTCCTTACCCATGTCAGCCTCCCTCTGTGGCAGGGGCTTGTCCCATATTTATGTAAGAGGCACAAGAATGCTGTTTTCTTTGCCCAAGGTCACATGCAGTGATAACCTAGGATCCTCGACGTCACAGCGTATTTCTTTTCCGCTAGAGTAGGGTGAGCTGCCTTCCCGGAACCGGAGGTTCCCGGGGAGAGGTAGTTTCATTGAGAGGAATTTAATTGGCCTGAAACCAATTTTCTGCAGAGTATTTACTTGAATAATGTCACATTATATCCGGAGGTCATTTTATCTAGTGGAGAGATAGTCCCCAGTGTCTTGCAGTGTCATCTAAGACTATGAATCATACCCAAGAGAAAGACTTAATCACAGCAGCTATATTGTCTGGGGTTTATGCTGAGTCTGTCGGTAAATAGAATAAGCCAGTTCCAACAGGATGCTGTAGGTCTTCCTTATTACTATTTCACTTTTAAATATTTTGCTCCCAGGATCATCACAGGGACTCAATATCTGCACAAGTTCTCTGCTCCTGGCAGCCATGTTTTCCCTCTAAATGGATACTGAAGGATGAAGATAGAGAATCAGAAAGAGAGAGCGAGACCACAGCACCACCTCCCCCCATTCATGACCCTCCCCTCCTGCAGGCTTTTCCAGGTGGCTCAAACCTAGTTCCTCACACATAGCAATGCCGACTGTGCCCACCTGCTGGCCCTATCAGCTTGCTCGCTCGCTCTCTGCCTCCATGGTTATTGCTAGGGTTCAGTGCTTGCACTACAAATCCACTGCTTCTAGAGGCTATTTTGTTTTCCCATTTTTGTTGCCCTTGTGTTGTTGTTATTGCTGTTGTTGTTGGATAGGACAGAGAGAAATGGAGAGAGGAGGGGAAGACAGAAGGGGAGAGAAAGACAGACACCTGCAGACCTGTTTCACCGCCTGTAAAGCCACCTCCCTGTAGGTGGGGAGCTGAGGGCTCGAACTGGGATCCATAAGCTTGTCCTTGCACTTCATGCCATCTGTGCTGTTAACCCACTGCACTACTGCCTGCCCCCATTCTTCATTTTTAAGTAATATTTTATTGATTTTTTGTCTTTTACCTCCAGGGTTATTGATCCAGGGTTATTGCTCAGTGCCTGCACTACTGCTCCTGGAGGCTATTTTCCCCTTTTGTTGCCCTGGTTGTTTTATCACTGTTGTGATTATTGTTGTAATTACTGTGATTGTTGTTGGATAGGACAGAGAGAAATTGAGAGAGGAGGGGAAGACAAGTGGGAGAGAAAGACACCTGCAGACCTGCTTCACCTCCCGTGAAGCAGCCCCCTTGCAAGTGGGGAGCTGGGGGCTTGAACTGGGATCCTTACACAGGTCCTTGCGCTTTGTGCCACGTGTGTTAACCTGTTGCACTACCACCCAACCCCCTATTGATTTTATTTTAATGAGAAATAGAAATACACAGAAAGACCAGAGCAGTGCTCAGCTCCAGTTTATGGTGGTGCTAGGTATTGAACCTGGGACCTCAAAGTCTCTTTATGCTGTCTAACCCTGCCGCCTCATTATTATTATTATTTATTATTATTATTACATAAAGCGTTCATTATTTTCTGTGAGCGGAAGAGTCCCATTCTGCTCTAGCACTGAGCAGCAGGGATAGGCCCAGGGTCTTAGGCCTTCCATCCGGCTTTGCCTGCTGAGTCACCTACATAGTCAGATGTTGTTTTCGACGGGTTAGGTTGTTTTCGCTGGGCTGGCTTCATGGGCAGGTGACAGACGACCCGGGACTCATGGCTGGGTTGTAGGCAGTATCTCTTTATTCATGCAGGACGCAGCCCAATCTAAGACGAGCTAAGCTAAATTCAAGGTACTGTACTGTAAAACTCACAATGCTGTCTTTATATATACTTCCCAAGTAGGGTGGAAACAGGATGTGACATAGAGAGGGTGGAGAGAAAAGTGACTGGTGAAAATCAGGGTGTGATAAAGAAGGGATCAGGGTGTGACAAGGAGGGGGGGGTGGAGCAAAAACATATCATGAAACAGTGGGGATTGAACCAATGCCCTGGAGGGAGGTGCTTGTTAACAGGGGTTATGTAAATAGAATGAAGTGGTTATGTAAATAGAAAATAGTGTTAAGCAGGGGGGATTTAAACTAAATAAAACAGAAGGGGTCTCATGCATACCAACAGTCAGAGTGCACTGTGGGGAAGTGCTGAGAGGAAGCTAGACCATTGATTGGGGCTACAAGTGGTGTGTTATGTGCTTGCACAACAGGGTGTGTGTGTGTGTGTGTGTGTGTGTGTGTGTGTGTGTGTGTGTGTGTGTGTGTGTGCGCGCGCGCGCGCGCGCGCGCCTGCGTGTGTGTTTAACTTATTTGACTGCCACCAGGATTCTCTCTGGAGCTCAGTGCTTGCAGGATGAATCCACTACTCTCAGAGGCCTTTATTTATTACTGGATAGAGACAGAAACTGAGAGGGTGGGTGGGGGTAGATGGCATAATGGTTTTGCAAAGAGACTCTCATGCCTGAGGCTCCAAAGTTGGCCCAGGTTCAGTCTTGCACACCACCACCAGCCAGAGTGAGCAGTGCTCTGGTAAAAAAGAGAGAGAGAGAAACTGAGAGGGGAGAGGGAGATAGAGGAGAGAGACACCTGCAGCTTTCCCCTGCAGGTGGGGCCTAGCGACTTGATCTGGATCCTTGCATACGGTAATAAGTGTGTTCAACAAAGTGTGCCACCCTCTGGTCCCTTTAGAGGTCTGTCTGTCTGTCTGTCTGTCTTCATTCTTTCCTTCCTTTCTTTTCTTCTTTCTTAATAGAGATGGATAAAATTGAAAGAGTGAGGTGTGAGGAGGGAGGGAGAGACACACATCTGCAACACTGCTCCACAGCTTATGAAGCTTCCCTCCATGTAGGTGTGGACCAGGGGCTTGAACCCAGGTCCTTGAACATGATAACTTGTGTGTTCTATCAGATGTGCCACCAGTACCACCACACTTTTTTTTTTTTTTTTTTTAAAGCAGGATCTTGATTTATTGTGACTGATTAAGGGACATCTCCGAGGCTCTCAGGATTGCAGGGCCCGCCACTTGTCCAGGGGACCGCGGTTGGGGGTGTATTTGGCTCCACAGCCATCTGGGATGAGGCGCTTTTCAGCCACCATGTCTTCAGATTCATCTGCATTAAACTTGGTGAAGGAAGCCCCACTTCTTGGAGATTGGCATTCAGGGAACTTGAACTTGGCCCTGCACAGGGCCTTGATCACATGCTCTCTGTTCTGCAGTTTGGTGCGGATGGACTTGATGACCTAGCTGTGTGGACTCTGGCCACGGTGCCCTGGGGCTTCCCAAAAGCACCTCGCCTCCCTGTCAGGAGCCTAAGGTTAGGGACAGCAGGAGGTCAGGCATAAAATGAACACAGAGCAGGAAAGGCTGTCTACAGGGTCCCTCAGGGCAGCCTGTACAAGCATCGGGCTGCATACACTACCTACGAGGCTGCTGTTGGTGCCATGGGGAGGGCAGCATGGTCGGCTTAATTGGTTGTAGGTTTTTGTTTTTTTCTTCAAGATTTACTTATTTGTAAATGAGAGAGGGAGAGAGAGGTGGGGGGTGGGGTGGGGACCAGAGCATCATGTTGGCACATGCAGTGCTGGAGGTTGAACGTGGAACCGAGTGCTGAAGAGTCCAGCGCCTACCCACTGTGCTCCCCACCAGCCCTTCCTTTTACTTTTTTTTTTCCTTCAAGGTTATTGCTGGCGCTCGGTGCCTACACCACGGAATCCACTGCTCCTGGAGGCTATTTTTTTCCCTTTTATTGCCCTTGTTGTTTTATTGTTGTGGTTATTATTGTTGTTGTTATTGATGTCATTGTTGTTGGATAGGACAGAGAAATTGAGAGGGGAGGGGAAGACAGAGAGGAGAAGAGAAAGACAGACTCCTGCAGACCTGCTTCACTGCCTGTGAAGCAACCCCTTTGCAGGTGGGGAGCCAGGGCTCAAACCGGGATTCTTAACACCGGTCCTTGCACTTCACGCCATGTGCACTTAACCCACTGTGCTACCTACCGCCCGACTCCCTCCCCCCCTTTTACTTTTTAATGATGTCAAAGTGTCCTGAGATAGGTAGGAGGTTATCATTCCTAACTTTTATAATATTAAAAATCAGTGCTAAGTCAATAAATAGATAAAATTGAGACAAGGTGTCTCTGAGACATTTCCTCCATGGTGCCCAGTCAGAAGATAAAGAGGGCATACATAGCCTGAACCGGTTTTGCTCACAACTCCTGAGCAGCAGCACGAGCCTGCTCAGGCCTCGGCTCTCACCGGGGAGTGGCCCTGCCATCTCGGTCCTCATGAAGTCAAAGTGGCAGTTCAGTGCAGTGAGTGACGCATGAAAGATCTAACACAACACCTGTCTAAAAAGCAGGCCCGGGCGGGGAAAAGCTGCAGCGCTCAAGCCCAGGTGTCCACCGCACAGGCACGAAGCCTCAGGAGTGGTGGAGCAGTGCTGCTGGCCTCTCTCTTTCTCTCTCCTCTCTCTCCCCTTCCCTCTTCAGAATTTTCTCTGTCTCAAATAAAAAAAGAAAAATGTATGGCCGCCAGGAGTGGTAAATTCATCCTGCAGGCACCGAGCCCCAGGCATAACTGTGTAACAAGATAGAAAAAAAAAAAAAGAGGGAAAAAAAGCCAGGCACCTTGTAAATAAATACTTTCTTCCTGCCCTTCCCTCAGATAAGCTTGCTGCTCAGGACAATATCTGCAAGTAGCAGACACTTGGTAAAGGGCCTTTCAAGGTCTATTTATATATGAGAGAGAACAAGCTCATAAGTAGATAAATCTTTCTTTAACATACAGGATTTACTCAATTCTTAGAGAGAAACCAAGAGGGGGTAGGGGTAGATAGCTTAATAGTTATGCAAAGAGACTTTCATGCCTGAGGCTCCGAAGTCCCAGGTTCAATCCCCCTGTACCACCATGAGCTAGAGCTGAGCAGTGCTGTGGTGGAAAAAGAAACTGAAAGGGAAGGGAGGGAGACAGAGACATGCAGCACTGCTTAACTTCTCCTGAAACTGCCCCTGTAGGTGGAGACCAGGGCCTTGCACATGGTAACCTGGTCACTCAACCAGTTGCACTACCTTCTGGTTCCCTTCATAAATAAATATTAAAAAAAATTTTTTTGGGTGGGGGAACCCGTGTGGTTGTGCACCTGGTTAAGTGTACTTATTACCGTGCACAAGGGCCCGTCGCACATGGTCCTCTGCCCCTCTGTCCCTTTCTCTTCTGTCTCTCTCCTCTAAGTAAGAAATATGAAAAGCCTCAGGTCAGCATTGTGCCCTTATTGGACTGCTGGGAAAAGCAGGATGTTTTTCTTCCTTTTCTTTCTTCTTTTTTTTTAATTGTCTTTATTTATTGGATAGAGACAGCCAGAAATCAAGAGGGAATGGGGAGAGACACACATGCAGACCTGCCTCACCACTCGCACAATGTCCCCCAGCAGGTGGGGACAAGGGGCTCGAACCCAACCCCTTGTGTCCTGTCAGGTGTGCCACTATTGGCCCCAAGCAGGATATTTTCTGTGCAAAAATGTGTTGTGACTTTTCCAACAATCCATTACAAGGAAGCCCCAGGGTTCATTCCTCAGTGCTATATCAAAAGCAGGTGCGCAAAATAAATAAATAAATATTTGATAGCATGGAATTAATATCAGTCTTCTCTCCAATCTTCGTTTTGTTGATGGTTTTCTCAGGATTCTGATTATTGTCGTCTGGGTGGTGCAGTGGACAAAGCACTGGATTCTCATGCATTAGGCCCCAAGTTCAATCCACAACTGCACATGTACCAGAGTAATGTCTAGTGTTCTCTCTCTCTCTCTCTCTCCTTCCTTGCTATCTTTCTCATTAATAAATAAATAAAATCTTTTAAAAAAAAGATTCTGGGGATTCAGTGGTAACCCAGTGGGTTAAGTGCACATGGCACAAAGCACAAAGACCGCCTCAAGGATCCCAGTTGGAGCCCCCGGCTCCTCACCTGCAGGGGAGTCACTTCACAGGCAGTGAAGCAGGTCTACAGATGTCTGTCTTTCTCTCCTCTTCTCTGTCTTCCCCTCCTCTCCATTGCTCTCTGTCCTAACTACGACAACATCAATAACAACAACAATAAAAAACAAGGGAAAACAAATAAATATGTATTTAAAAAAAAAGGTTGTGGTTATCTTCCCCCCTATCCTAGAAGAAACTTCTGGAGAGATGTTTATTCTGGTTTTTTTTTTGGTCTGTATGTATGAATTTGCTAGGACAGAGAGAAATGAAAGGGGAGGAGGTGGTTGAGGGAGAAGTGCTTGAAGTGCTTGCAGCCTGCTTCACCCTTCGGGAAGCTTCTCCCCCATGGGAGCTGGGGCTTGGCCCCGCCCGTTGTACATGTGCACTTCACCAGCCATGCTGACTCTTAGCCCCCACATTCTTTTACTGATGCTTTTTCAAAAGAACTACTGCAAAAATGTGTTTCCTATTCCTTTCAGCCTTGAATAATGATTTTGTGTTTTCTGTTTCCTGACTTGATAGTTAAAGCACTACCATAGTCTTTATCATTTCTTTCTCCCTCTTTAAATGGTAATAAACTCTTGTGTTGGTTTTAGGGGCTCAGCCAGATGTAGCTTCACAATCTCTGGATAAAGAAACTTTATTGAAAGTCAAAGCCGAAACTGAAGAGGAGTTAAAGTCCTTGGATAAAGAAATTTCTGAAGGTCTGTCTGTTCTTGCTTGTGCCCGTTCACTGATATACTATTGTTTAGTGTGGGTTACTGTTGGCTTACTTTGACATTCGCAGCAGAGCGCTCTACTTACTACACTTAATTAGCATGGAACCACGAGTGGTGAGGTAGAAGGTATCCTTTGTCTTCCTGGCGAGAAGATATTTGGACAGGTTTTCCAGCTGAGCCCAGCTGTTCCGATGTATCCTTTCAGGCGCAGAGGACTAAATGGCCCTGTTCGATGTGGTCTGACTTGTTTTTCACTTGGGTTCCTGCGGATTGATTTCCCACACTCCGGAGTGTGTCTGGAGGCTCTCCCCAGCCAGCATGCAGTTCTGGGACACCCACGGGATGTTTTAAGTCTTGCCCTGCCCACCCCAAGTCACATAGGCTCCACAGGAGAAGGAGACCCTGAGTCTCCACAGACAGCCCTCCACCTCAGCTACCAGCTGCAAGCTCAGAGTGCTAGCTGTGTCTGCACTAATGATCATAGAGCAGAAGGTCCCCTCAGGGTCAGTCTGTTAGCTGGAGCAGCTCACAGAACTGAGGAAACCTGAGGTATGACAAGGAATGCCTAGAGCCAAGCATGGGTCAGGCCAGAAGCCTTCGTCCCTGTTCCAGGCTTGCCATTCTCTCCCCCAGTTTCCATAGGCCTGCCTGCTTGGCTGCTCTCAGAAGGCCTTTCACCTTAGGAGCCTGGGCAGGTTTCCACTCTAAAACAGGATTGACTAAATCAGGGTCTTTGGCATGTGAGCTCAACTTTTAGTCCTCAGTCATCCCCCCCCCCCCCAAGAAATCAGGGGGCAGTACTAAAAGCCTTCCCTCATGTGCATTGCTTTCCCTGGCAACCAAATCCCACCCCCTGGTGTTTCCCAAATGTCACCTTTCTTAATGTAGCAGAAGAGGCCTTTCTTATTCTCAACACTTAGGAGATTCCACGGCTCCTGGGAGCTGGGAACCAGGAGCCACAAACAAGGACCAGATACGTATGAGAAAGTGTATCTTGGTCTACTGACATGACTGATCTCGGTTACCCAAATCTGTTTTTTTCTTATAAATCACAGTATTGCAATTTGGCATCTTTATAGTTAGTGACATTAAGGGGGAAAATGTAAGTAAACTGCTCTCATTTCTGTATGCATGTGTTCTGTAGCTTCTTGGTAGAGACGGAGAGAAACTGAGAAAAAGAGACACCTGCAGCATTGCTTCACTGTTGCTGAAGCTCCCCCATGCAGGTGGGAACTGGGGGCTTGAACCAAGGTCCTTGTGCCTGGTGACGTGCACTCTGCCACCGCCGGCCCCTTATTGGTACTTTTTAAGCAGCATGGGGATGGACTCAGGATCTTGTGTGTGAGAGAGACACCAGGGAGCAGTCTCCCAGGCAGGCCCACTTTCCTTCCATGTCTTTCATTCCAAGAGAAGGGGAGGAGGGAGGTGAAGAGAGGGAGCCGTGGGAGAGTGACCCCTCAGCGCTGCTCCACCTCCACCATCGGGCTCCCCGCGTGATGCCCATGGTGCCGGGGCTCAGACTAGGGCCTCCTGCATGGGAACACCTGAACTCCAACAGCCAGGCCATCTCCTGACCCCTCTTGCAACTTCCAGTGTCATGCACTAAACCTGTGTTTTTTTCCCTCTTGCCTTCTTGTCTTTAGCCTTCGCCAGCACTGGCTTCGACCGTCACACTTCTCCCGTGTTCAGCCCTGCCCACCCAGAAAGTTCTGTAGAAGACTGCTTGGCTCACCTCGGAGACAGGGTGTCACAGGAACTGAGAGAGCCTCTCTACAAAGCCTTGCAGAAACTCCTGAGCCAGTGAGTGCCATTGCCGAGTGGGAAAGGCGGCTAAGCTCAGGAGCGCATGGCCCCGCGGTGGCCCAGGCTTAGTCCTAGGTGAACAGTGCCGCCTCTCTGCTCAGCATGCTCTTCTGCACGCCTGTCTTTTGCTTTCCCCAAGTGTTCCCCTGCTTTTGTTTTTTTTTGCATCAGAGCATTGATTTAACTATTCCAACGTGGATGTGATCACCTGTAGTGACTTGTTGAATGGTTAAGCTTTAACACATGCTTTCACTGAGCAATAAACACAAGCTTTCACCCGTCCTGACCACGTTCCCTCTAGTGGCCATCATGCACAGAGTGGCTAGGGCTAAATGCCTGGCACCCAGGAGGATGGCGCTAAACTTAGGGGTCCTCTACCTACCTGTGCAATGTCTGCCACATACTTGCAGCGGGGAGACACCTCTCAACCAACAGAATGGAACGGTTCTGTTCAAATGAAATGTGACAAACTGTGTCTTGAAAACATGCTCAAATAGAGTCAAGTCACTTGTTGCAAATGATTCATTTTCTTTCCTTAATTCTTTGCCGAGAATCATTAAGGTGTTGGTATGAATTAGGAAAACATTTGTTTTAATGAAGAATGATGGTTCTCTCTTTTTTATTCTTTTTTTGATTTTATTTATTTTTTTAAATTGTTGTGAACACTGTATTTTTTTTAAAGTTTTCTTTTTGCATGTTTTTTTGTTTTGTTTTGTTTTGTTTTTGGATAGAGACAGAGAGAAATTGAGAGAGAAGGGGGAGATAAAGAGGAAGAGAGAGAGACACCTGCAGACCTGCTTCACTGCCTGTGAAGCAACTCCCCTGCAGGTGGGGAGCTGGGGTCTTGAACCGGGATCCTTGCACTTTGAGCCACCTACACTTTAACCTGCTACGCTGCCGCCCAGCTCCTCTCTTTCCCTTTCTATCTCCCCCTTCCCTTCTCAATTTCTGGCTGTCTCTATCCAATAAATAAATAAAGATAATTAAAAAGAAAAATGCACTGTTTGGTGGGGGTAGATAGCATAATGGTTCTGCAGAGACTCGTGCCTGAGGCTCCAATGTCCCAGGTCCAGTCCCTTGCACCACCATCACCCAGAGATGAACAGGGCTCTGAGAACTATGTATATAATAGCTGCGGCATCTGGGACTGGAGAGACAGCTCAGCCTGCAGAGTGTAGGACTTGCATGCCTGAGACCCCACTACTCTGAGTTGTGCTGAAGTACTGCTCTGTCTCCCTGTCTCTTCTCATGAAATAAATATTTTATTTTGAGGATTTAATTTTCTATGAGAGATAGGTTAATATTTAGAGAGAGGTCTAAGTAGCATCCTGGCCAAGACATTACTGGGGTTGAACTCAGGACCTCATAGCCAAGAGTCTAACTAACACCTCATCCACTGTACCACCTCCTGGGCTGCCTAAACAGTTTCTGTGGATATTCCACTTCCCCCACAGCACAGTCATTTCACATGCCTGTTAACTATGGTGGCATTTCTCCATCAGCGTGGCAGGTGTGGAAATTGTGGCTTAACCCAGGAGCAGTGTGGCCGTGGGAAGCAGAGCTGTGCTGCTGCTTGCTGGCTCATTTGGATAGTCTCTGAGCAATTCTGAGCCTTTGCTCCCTAATAGATGAAATGGTAGGCAAAATATATCATTTTTATAATATAAAATACAAAAATATATTTTTATAATATAAAACAATACCTCAGAATATAATAAACCCTAACAACAGGCTACTGATGAGTCAGTGGTGGCTGTTACCAACGTTCTATCTTCACAGCCTTGAGGGGAGACCTCAGAGCAGAGGGGTATTGTTGCCAGGGACCAGGCCCCAGGGCTTCTGTCTGTGCATTGGTGTCATAGTGACCATGGGGACTGTCCTATGAGTTTATGGAAGGCTTTCTGTACTGGTCAAAAGACAAGACAGCCAGGGCAACTGAGGGAGAAAGCCCAGAGGGGCTGCTGTGCTCACCTATCCGCTGGCCTGGGAATCAAAAGTTTCTGGGTAGGGGGTAGATAGCATAGTGGTGATGCACAGAGACTCTGACGCCTGAGGCTCTAAAATGCCAGGTTCAGTCCCCTCGCACCATCATAAGCCGTAGCTGAGCAGTGCTCTGTTAAGTAAATTTTTTTCTAGACCACTAATTTGAACTGTATTCTTATATGATAGGGATATAGATACCCCCAACCCTTGATAGTGTGTGTTCCTCCATTTAGGCTGCTCCTGACATGGGAATCACTAGGCCATGCCTCCTTTCCCCTGAGCAGCGGCCTCTCAGTCTGCATTCTGTGCCATCCCTGGGCAGCAGGCACTGGCCCCTGCCATCCAGTTAAAGCATAAAAGGCTGGGGACAAGGGGGTAGCGCCGCAGGTTAAGCGCATGTGGCACAAAGTGCAAGAACTTGCGTAAGGATCCCGGTTTGAGCCCCCGACTCCCCACCTGCAGGGAAGTCACTTCACAGGCGGTGAAGCAGGTCTGCAGGTGTCTATCTTTCTCTCCCCTGTCTGTCTTCCCCTCCTCTCTCCATTTCTCTCTGTCCTGTCCAACAACAAAAGTACCAGCAACAACAATAATAATGGCAACAACAATGGGAATCGGGTGGCTGCCAGAAGCAGTGGATTCGTAGTGCCACCAAGCCCCAGCAATAACCTTGGAGGCAAAAAAAAATAAATAAATAAAGAGGGGACATCATATTATATGTATTGCCCACTTGTGAGGGTCCTGGCTTTGCCATGTGTGAGACCCAGGCTTGAGCAGTACACCACCTGGGAAGTTACATGGCAGCATGGGAAGATGGAGCTGTGGTTGGTCTCTCTCTCTCTCTCTCTCTAACTTGAGCACTGCTTAGCTCTGGCTTATGGTGGTAGAGGGGATTGAACCTGGGACTTTGGAGCATCAAACAAGAGTCTCTTTGCATAACCATTATGCTATCTACCCCATCCACTTTCTCCCTAGGCTCTCTGTCTCTCTCTTCATCTCTCTGTTGCTATCTCTTTTGGTCTGCAAAAAGCCTGCCCAGAGTGGTGAAGTCCTCCTAATGACAGGAAAGAATCCAAGCTCTTGATGCCATCATCTGTGACTGGCTACTGAGCATTGCTTCCACGCTTGCTGATTTACACACACAACATGGCCTTGAACATAGTTTGGGGGCTGAGTGATAGCTCCCCTGTAGAACACATGCATCACTCTGTGAGAGGACCTAGGTTCAAGTCCCTGGTCCCCACCTAAGGGGAGAAGCTCTGCGAGTGGTGGTGCAATGCTGCAGGGGTCTCCACCTCTCATCACAAGTCAGCGACATAATAAAGGACTACTAGGCGCAGTGATATCACAGAGGCACCTAGTCTGCAGTAACCCTGGCGGAAAAAAAAAAAGCAGTATTTGGGGGTTGGGCTGTAGTGCAGTGTATTAAGTGCACATGGCACGAAGTACATGAATCGGTGTAAGGATCCTGGTTCGAGCCCCTGGCTCCCTACCTGCGTGGTCCGCTTCACAAGTGGTGAAGCAGGTCTTCAGGTGTCTATCTTTCTCTCCCCCTTCTCTCTCCTATCCAACAACAACAACAATGATAACAATAACAACAATAAACAACAAGGGCAACAAAAGGGAAAAAATGGCCTCCAGAGCAGTGGATTTGTAGTGCAGGCACTGAGCCCCAGAGATAACTCTGGAGGCAAAAAAAATAATCACTCTCTCAGTAAACTAGTGAGTGTTATCCTCACTCATTGGTTGTTTTAGTTATAAACAGACTTAAATGGAAATAACCAGAGTTCCATTTCTTGGTCCTCTGGAATTGGAGTCACAGAACTCTATTTTATGAAGAGAACTTCTTCCCTGGCCGCCTTCTTATTATCTTTATTATTTATTATTATAGAGACAGAAATTGAGAGGGAAGGGGTGATAGAGAGATACAGACAGATACCTGTAACACCGCTTTACCACTTGCAAAGCTTTCTGCCTGCAGGTGGGGACCGGAGGCTCGAACCATTGTAGTATATGCACTGAACCAGTGCGCCCCCACCCATCCCCATGGCCTTCTTTATTCTGACTTGAGTTTGAAAAGTCTTTCAGTGACATATTTCATAACATCTTTTTAAAATCAAAAGATATTTTTTCACTGCTTAAAAAGTTCTCCTTTGTTGTAGCTTTATCCATGAGGCTTGTTTGTTTTGTCACCAGGGTTCTCACTGGTGCTTACACAACCCACTGTTCCCACTTTTCTTCTCCAGTGAGGAGTAAGAGACGTAGTGGGAAGAGAAGAGACAGCATGACCCAGTGCCACTCCACCGCTTGAGAAGCTGCCCCTGCAGCGCTCCCCTGTGGTGGCCCAGGTCTCTGCACTGACCACATGTGTGTTCTGTGTGGTGTGGTAGTTTTTGCTCACCAGCTAGTCCTCTCTTAATAAAGCGGGTCGGAATGATGATGTTTTGTTGTTTTGCACCATTAGCGACTGCTTTCCCGGCCGGCCGCTAGCCTGCCCCTCAGCCCAGGGGGATGCGTGAAGAGAAAGCCCTCCTCCTACCACATGTTAGAAAGCCCCATGGCACACAGAAACATGCGCTAAGATTTGTTGCTTGAGCCAAGAGTGGAGCCAGCAGGGTGGTGACTGTATATTTATTGATCTGTAAATTTAGGATTTTCCTTCTTTGTGACAAGAGACTTTTAAAAAAATCTCTACAGGCCACTGACATATCAGGCATACCGGGAACGCACACTGGAGGCGGCAGCCCAGGCCGGCGGCTGGAATAAGGTACTACCCGGCACCTCTTTTTCCTTCTCAGCTTTTAGTGTGTTGATGACTTGGAGACAGGCCGCTAGCTTCCTCTTGTGCTGTTATGCATATGTTAACATATGTTAAGCATATGTTAATCATAGTTTAGGAAATAAATGTGTATTAAATGCATAATGTAAATATTAGCTATTTATACACACATTTATGAGGGTATTTATACATGAGGCATGCCAATTACTTTTTTATCTTTATTTTAATTTTATTTTTTAAAAGAATTTATTTATTCATGAGAAAGGAGGAGAGAGAGAAAGAGAGAGATAAAGAACCAGACATCATTCTGGTATATGTGCTGCCGGGGATTAAACTTGGAACCTCACATTTGAGAGTCCAGTGCTTTATCCACTGCACCACCTCCAGGACCACTATCTTTATTTATTTATCTATTGGATAATCTATTGGCTAGAGACAGTCAGAAATCAAGAGGGAAGGGGAAATAGGGAGAGAAACATCTGAAGCCCTGCTTTACCACTTGCAAAGCTTTCCCTCTGCAGGTGGGGACTAGGGACCGGAACCTGGGTCTTTGGGCATTGTAACATGTGTCCTCAACCAGGTGCACCACCACCCGGCCCCTAGAGTATTACTTCTAACTGCTGATCAGTAGTACTCTCCCAAGTCCTCTAGAGCTGATGTTACCGGCAGCTGAAATGCCAGTCTCTTCCCATCCCATCCTCTGAATAGAATCAGATCGGTTCATGTCAAACAGCTGGCTCCTAGCTTTCATGTCACGTGTGTCCACAATTTGCTAACATTGCTGTATGAATCTGGCTGTCTGGTAAATAAAGGAGGCTTAAATGGAATACTCAACAGAGAGAAAGAAGCAGATCCCCGCAAAACTTACACGGCTGGGGGCACACTGGATATTAGGGGGTCTTATTTTAAAACTATTGTTGTTGCCTCCAGGGTTATTGCTGGAGCTCGGTGCCTGCAGGGTGACTCCACTGCTCCTGGCGGCCTCTTTTTTTACTTTCCTTCCTTCTTTCTTTCAAGACAAAAGTGGTGAGGGGGGGAGAAAAGGGAAAGGGGTACCTGCAGTGCTACTCCACCACTCTTGGAGCCCCCTCTACATAGGCAGGGACTGGAGGCTCGAACCCAGATCCTTGCATATGGTAACATGTGTTCTTCACTGTGTGCTATTGGCTGGCCCCAAATTTCTTTCATCTGATTAATGTTTTTCCTGCTGTTCTCTTAGAAAGGGGCTATAAAAATGTCTCGGTAGAATACCTTTTAAGCATATCAGATGAGTGGCCCAGGAGGTGGCACAGTGGATAAAGCATTGGCTTCTCAAGCATGAGGTCCTGAGTTCAATCCCTGGTAGGACATGTACCAGAGTCATGTCTGGCTTTTTTCATTCCTCCTTTCTCATTAATAAATAAAAGTCTCATTAATAAATAATTTTTTAAAAAAGTATTAAAAATAAGTATATCAAGAGAATTGGAGGAATAAGCTGACCATAAGCTTGTACAAATTGTGGTGGGGTAGACAGCATGATGGTTATGGAAAGAAACTCTCCTGCCTGAGGCTCCACCAAAGTCCCAGGTTCAGTCCCCTTCCCCCCAGATACTATAAGCTAGAGCTGAGTGGTGCTCTGCTAAAAATAAATAAATGAGTTGATTAAAGATACTTGTACAGTCGGGTATTGTAATGTATCTGTCATAAATGTAGACTGTAGAACATGTGTGTGATATGTGTGTGTGTGTGTGTGTGTGTGTGTGTCTAGATAAATAAATGGAAGATGTGCCCAAAGATTAAACCATCAAGTAGCTATCAGAGTCACGGGTGATTTTTTTTTTTTTTCTTTTGCCCTCGTGGGTATTTTTCATATGAACTTAAATCACTTATAGAAAAAAATGAAAGTAGGGGAGACAGCATAGTGGTTATACAAAAGGCTCTCATGTCTGAGGCCCTGTGGTCCCAGGTTCAATCCTTACCACCAGCCTAAGCCAGAACTGAGCAGTGCTCTGGTCTCTATCTTTCTCTCTTTAATTAAAAATAAACACTTTTTGGGAGTCGGGCAGTAGCGCAGCGGGTTAAGCACACATGGCACAAAGCGCAAGGACCGGCAGAAGGATCCCGGTTCAAGCCCCGGCTCCCCACCTGCAGGGGAGTCACTTCCCCCTCTCTGTCTTCCCCTCCTCTCTCCATTTCTCTCTGTCCTATCCAACAACAGACATCAAGAACAACAACAATAACTACAACAATAAAACAACAAGGGCAACAAAAGAGAATGAATAAATCTAAAAATAAATAAACGCTTTTTTTTCCCTCCAGGGTTATTGTTGGGCTCAGTGCCTGCACCATGAATCCACCACTCCTGGAGGCCATTTTTTCCCCCTTTTTGTTGCCCTTATTGTTGTACCTCGTTGTGGTTATTATTATTGTCATTGTTGATGTTGTTCGTTGTTGGATAGGACAGAGAGAAATGGAGGGAGAGGTGAAGACAGAGATGGGGAGAGAAAGATAGACACCTGCAGACCTGCTTCACCGCCTGTGAAGCTACTCCCCTGCAGGTGGGGAGCCGGGGGCTCGAACTGGGATCCTTAGGCTGGTCCCTGTGCTCTGCGCCACATGTGCTTAACCCACTGCCCGACCCCCATAAACACTTTTTAAAAGAAAAATGTGGGCTGGGCAGTGGTGCTACCAGTTAAGTGCACATATTACAAAGCACAAGGACTCACGGCAAGGATCCGGATTCAAGCCCATGGCCCACACCTGCAGGACAGTCTCTTCACAAGCAGTGAAGCAGGGCTACAGGTGTCTGTCTCTCTCTGCCTCCCCCTCCTCTCTCAATTTCTCTCTGTCTTGCCAAATAAAATGGAAAAAATGGCCGCCAGTAGCAGTGGATTTGTAGTGCTAGCACTGAGCCCCAGCAATAACCTTGGAGGCAAAAAAGAAAGGAAGAAAGAAAGAAAAATGAAAATTACTATGAGAGTGTAGAAGCCAGCTGGAATGTCTGGGAACTGCATGTATATAAGCAGACTGTAGAAAAACAATGGTTCAATAACAACAGTAATAACTATAACAAAACAACAGGGGCAACAAAAGGGGAAACAAATATTTTTTTTAAATAATAAAAAAAAAAAAGAAAAGACAAATTATGGCAAAGAAAACAGAGATTTCCTTTTATTCCTTTTGGTGACATTTTGAGTCACTGCTCCTTTCAGTTTTATATCATGTCTGGCGCACACCAAACAGGCAGACCAAGTCTAACAGATGTTGTGCATCAAGTCACTGAGCTCCAGGAGCCGCCAACATAGCATTGGCCTCGGGGCTTCTGTTCCCTCCGGCCCTCCCCTCCCAGCTCCCCCTAGTTTGTCTTAAGAAGTCAACCCCAGACGTCAGATCGTTTTAGTTGCGAATGGATCAGTATGTATGTCTGAGGATGCTGTATGGCCAAACCATTGTCGCACCTCCAAATACTAACAGTAAGTCTAATAGTACATGGCCCATGCCCAGCTGTCTCCTCCACACATAAGCTGATTGGGTTGACTCTCTCCCAAGTCCACATCTTGCATTTGATTGGGTTGACTCTCACGTCTTTCTCATGGTGTTTTTACTCTTATTTATTTAGGAAGTGTGCCTGGCCCTCGAGCTTGAGGCCAGGCCGTTCCCACTGAGCTACACCCCAGCACAGCCTTGCTGGCTGTTTCTCATGACCACGTGACCCATAACCACTGTGCCACCACTCATGACCGCTCTCTGCCACTCTCATGCAGTGCTGAGCATTGAACTCAGGACCTTTCATATGCAAGTTGACCACAAAGCCCCAGTTCTCTCTCTCTTTTTTTTATTGAAATTACATTTCATATGCCATAAGTTTCTAAAGTATATGATTCAGTGCTTTTTCTTTTTTTCTCCTCCTTATTCTGTGCATTCACAGAGTCATGACTGCTGGTAGCTAGTTCTAGGATTTGAGTCTTCCAGAATCAGGAAACTCAAACCTGTTAGTGGCTGTTCTTCATGTCATGCTCCCCCCGCCCCTCTGGTGGCATTCTCTGAATCTGCCTGTTCTGAGCATTCCATCTACATGTAGTCATATGATGTCTTCTCTCTGTCTTTATTATCTTTATATATTGGATAGAGAGAGCGAGACATTGATCGAGAGGGTAAAGGGGAAATAGGGAGAGAGAGATACCTGCAGTCCTTCTTCAGCACTCCCAAAGCTTCCCCCAACCCCCAGTAGGTGGGGACAGGGGCTTGATCCTGGGTCCTTAGACCTAATCAGTTTTAGGCCATCCTCCCCGCAACACTTGATTGTATTTTTGACCTGGGAAGTAACTTGAGGCCTGGCACCATGGACAGCACCGGGGGGAGGTCCAGGGGTGGCCATTGTCTCTCCCCCTTTGTCCTCAATCAGCCCCCCTCCCCGTATGCTTTCCCTTTCCCAAGGAATAGAGAACTTGGGTTCTTGGACTCCACATTTGAAGCCCCTGGGTTCGTTTTCCAGACGCGTAGTGGATGAGAGGGCATATCATCAAGGTCTCTGCTGAAGGCAGTCAGGAAAGAGGATTACAGACTTATCGCTAGATTACTGCGGAGAGAAAGTAGACACGCACGAGTTGAGCCCTTCCAGCTTTGAAATGCTGCAGGATGTGAGGGCGACCTGACCACAACATCTGTCACCCCACTGACTGCCGGGACTGATTCAGCTGGTCTGACTGGCTAGGTGGGTGTCCCCATCCTCCCTCAACGCTGCACGTGTGGCCCATCGGAAGCTGCGCGCTGGGTCAAGGGGACCACCTCCCCCAATAGAGACAGGCCAGTCTATGGCCGAGGGTGTACAAGTAGCTATGCTCCTTGGTTGGACCCTCCAGACAAGCCCCCAATACCCGTGCCGTGCCAAACAGGAACGGATCACGATGGGAAGCGGCACAGTTTCGGGTCACAGAACTTACCGTGTCTTCGAAGTTGTCAGGATTCAGACAATACTGCTTTGTCTCTTAAGATAAAACCCTGGGGCTGGTTTTAGGATTCTTTTTATGGGGCTGGCTGAGGGTGCACCTGGCTGAGCACACCCATTACCATGCGCAAGGATCCATGTTCAAGCCCTTGCTCCCCACCTGCAGGGGTACGTTTTGAGAACAGTGAAACAGGTCTGCAGGTGTCTCTCATTCTTGCTCCCTCTGTATCTCCCCCTCCCCTCTCAGTTTCTGTCTGTCCTACCTAATAAAAAATAGAAAGGGCAACAATAAAACAGCAAGGGCAACAAAAGGGAATAAATAAATATTTTTTAAAAAATAGAAAAAATGGCCACCTAGAGTGGTGGATTTGTAGTGCTTGCCCTGAACCCCGGTGAAAACCCTGGAGGCAATTAAAATTTATTTATTTATTTATTTGAGAGAGAGAGAGAGAGGAAGAGGAGAGCGAACCAGACATCACTCTGGCAAATGTGATGTCAGATACTTAACTCAGGACCTCACATCTAACGCTGCACTGCACCACCTCCAGGACTGCTACAGGGTGTCTTGTTGCTTGGTTTTGTTTTCAGTAGTGTGTAGGTGGAAACTGTGGAAAAAGTCTAACTTCTCATTTCTTTCAGTCAGGACCTCCTACATGTTTGATCTCACCTTTCTGGGCCGCTTTCCCATTAATTCACTCACCCATTCATTCATTCATTCATTCACTTACTCATAGATAGATAGATAGATAGATAGACAGACAGACAGACAGACAGACAAACAGACAGACAGCACCCCCCATACTGTGACTCAAGCCTGGGCCTTGTGCGTGACATTGTGGGCACCCTGCACTGTGATCCTTGTTCCCAGCCCCGACCTGGTCCTGCCTCCAGTCTCCTGTCCTGCTCCCTTAGCGACCACAAGGGGCTTCTGGTAGCTTTGGGCTAGACTTCTAGGATGCCAACCTGTGTGGATGGGGCTGTGTGGCATTCCTTCTTTCAGACAGTCACATAGCTCCCCTCAGGCTGTCTCGAAAGCCAGAGGATATTAGAAGGATATATTTCCTGTCCATGGGCCTCTGCAGAAATATTCTTTAATAATTTCCTTGGCAATTTGGTAGCAAGGAAGTAGAATTGATTTCATTTCCTTTAGCATATTCCTTTTCCAGTCACGAGGTGACCTTTTGCTGTGTAGACAAAAGATTGCATGCAGACAGTTAAATGAAATTTTTTATTTTTTTGCCTCCAGGGTTATCGCTGGGGCTTGGCTCCTGCGCTATGAATCCACTGGTTTTATAGGCTGTTTTTTTCCCCTTTTGTTGCCCTTGTTGTTTTATTATTGTTATTGCTATTGTTATTGGATAGAACAGAGAGAAATCGAGAGAGATGGGGAAAGAAAAACACCTGCAGACCTGCTTCACCACTTGTGAAGCAACCTCCCTGCAGGTGGGGAGCCAGGGGCTTGAACTGGGATCCTTGAGCTTTGTGCCATGTGCGCTTAACCCACTGTGCTACTGCCTGACCCCCCCAAAAAACAGTTTTTAATATGCAAAGTTTTGCAAGACATTATTATTTTCTAATATTTTGATGATTTTTTAAAAAAAGATTTACTTATTTTAATGAAAGAAAGTCATATAGAGAGACTTGGGGGTGGGGGAGAAAGAGAGACCCAACTGACCAGAGCCCTGCTCAGCCCTGGCTGATGGTGGTGCTGGGGATTGAACCTGAGACCTCAGAGCCTCAGGTAGGAAAGTCTTGCATAGCCATTATGCTGTCTCCGCAGCCTGGCTTTCACAAGTTTTTTTTTTTAATTTTTTATTTATAAAAAGGAAACAGTGACAAAAACCATAGGATAAGAGGGGTACCACTGGAAGAGTTTAATTTTCAAATCTGTTAGTTGTCACAAAAGTCATGATGCATTCTTACATAGAAAAACATGGAAAAATGCATCATGGCTTTTCTGACAACCCAATGTAGTAAAGCACATGGTATAGGTCACAATATCTATAGCCAGGGTTGTGGCCCAGTGGTAGAGAGCCTGCCTTCCATGGATCGGTCCCAGGTACCCCGAGAGTGACATATAATAAGTGAAGAAGAAGAGCTCCATGAATGGTGGAGTAGTGCTTGGCTCTCCCTCTCACTGTGTTTTCTCTCATAAAAGAAGTAAACACGGAGCTGAGCCGGTGGCTTAGCCATGGATGCATGAGAGCTCGAGTTGTGCACGGCATTTAAAATAAGTACAGAAAGATGGACAGAGAATGCTTTCCACCTTGTTGCCAGCAGCCCAGTGTCCTCTTCTTGGGAGGCCACTGTTAGCCAGTTTTCTTGTATATTTTTTAGATAACATAGAATAATACAAACGTGTGTATTTTGCTTCAGTTTATATATATATTTTTACATCCAAGTTTATCACTGGAGCTCAGTGCCTGCACTACGAATCACTTCTCCTGGAGGCCATTTCCCCATATTCTTAACCCTTGTTCTTGTTATTGTTATTGTTGTTATTGCCATTGCTCTTGTTGGACAGGACAGAGAGAAATTGAGAGAGGAGGGGAAGACCTCTGTTGGATAGGACAGAGAAATTGAAAGATGAGGGCAAGACGGGGGCCGGGGGGAGAGACAGACACCTGCAGACCTGTTTGATCTCTTGTGAAGCAACCCCCTTGCAGGTGGGGAGCTGGGACTCAAACCCAGATCCTTACACCGGTCCTTGCACTTGCTGCCATGTGCGCTTAACCCACTCACCGCGCTACTGCCCAGCCCCCTGGCTTTTGTGTTTTTTACAGAAGTGTTACCACATACTCCTGTAGCTTTTTTTCCTTCTTTCTTTTGTATTCTTGTAAATCATGATTGACTGGTCAGTGACCTAATCTTTTGACTGATATTTTACTGCTTCAACAAATTCATACAACTGAGCCCCACTGGGTCCTTTCTGGTCTTTTGCTATTAAAATGTCTATGGCCCAGTGGTATAAGAGCTATGTGCAGGGAGTCGGGCGGTAGTGCAATGGGTTAAGCACATGTGGCGCAAAGCACAAGGACCTGCGTAAGGATCCCGGTTCAAGCTCCCTGCACGCTCCCCACCTGCAGAGGAGTCACGTCACAGTTGGTGAAGTAGGTCTGCAGGTGTCTATCTTTTTCTCCTCCTCTCTGTCTTCCCCATCTCTCTCCATTTCTCTCTGTCCTATCCAACAACAACAACATCAGTAACAACAACAATAATAACTACAACAACAATAAAAAGACAACAAGGGCAACAAAAGGGGAAATAATAAAATATAATAAAAAGAGCTACGTGCAGTTAAGCACACATGGCACAAAGTGCAACGACCAGCGTAAGGATCCCGGTTCGAGCCCCCGGATACCCACCTGCAGGAAGATTGCTTTGCAAGTGGTGAAGCAGATCTGCAAGTGTCTAGCTTCTCTCCCCGTCTTCCCCCTCCTCTCTCGATTTCTCTCTGTCCTGTGAACAACAGCAACAGCTATAACAACAAGGGCAACAAAAATGGGAAAAATAGCCTCCAGGAGCAAAGGATTCATGGTGCAGGCATCAAGCCCCAGCAATAACCCTGGAGGCAAAAAAAAAAAAAAAAAAAAAGAAAAAGAGCTGTGTGCAATATTCACAGAAATTGTAGCTAAGGTCAGCGTTCTTGTTTCTTTTGTTCCAGTACCCCGTGGAATGATGGAATGAATGCCATAATGATGCACCTGGTCAGGGTGTTTTAGCCGTTAGGTGTGTGCAGAAGGCGAAGTGGAATAACTACAGGCTCTTTCCCTCTGCTCTGTATCCCGAAGGTTCTGGTGCCCCTCGTCTTGCTGCGACACATGCTCTTGGAGCTGACAAGAGGCGGTCAGCAGCCGTTCCGCACGCTGCTGCAGTTCGGCGTGATGTACCTGGAGGACTGCGCCGCAGAGGACATCATTCAGCAAGGTGGCTGGGTATGAGCTGCTTCCCCCTCTTTCCTTCAGAGAAAAATAGGCCCCTCTGGGGGTGGCTCTTTGCAGTGTGAGCTTATACAGGTAACGTCGGCTGGAAAGAAGTCAAGAGTATTCATACAGTTCAAGTTCACACTAAGATTTCACTTACAGTAAATTAACATGTGGGATCTAAAAATTAGTTCTTTTCCATGAAGATTTTACACTGACAAGTAAATGAAGGGGAGAGGCATGAATGTCTTTTTTATTTTATTTTATTTTATTTTTAAGCCCAGATCCTTGTGCTTGGTGTTACATGTGCTTAACTGGGTGCTCCACTGGCTGCCTTCACCCTTTTTCCCTCCTCGAGAGTTATTGCTGGGGCTTGATGCTATGAGTCCACTGGTTCTGGTGCCCTTTTTTTGCCTCCAGGCTTATAGCTGGAGCTGAGTGCCTGTACTACCAATCCACTGCTCCTGGAGGCTGTTTTTTCCCTTTTGTTGCCCTTGTTTACTGGTGCCTTTTTTTTTTTTTTTTTTTTTAATAGAACAGAGAGAAATTGAGATGAGAGGGGGAGAGATACCTGCAGTACCTACTTGTTGTGGGGGTAGTTGGTCCCTCTTAAGGACAGAATGTACTAGCACATTTCACTTTCCCCTTCCTCTGGCCTGAAGCAAAAGGAAATATCACCCAGTCTTTAATGTGAGTGCCTGCCCTATCTCCTGTTTCACTCCCAGAATTGAGGGGGCTCCATAAAGCGCTTAGTCAGTAATCATCGGCAGGGCAGGTCTCCTGCCCAGCTCTCAATCCGGGCAGTTTCTGCATTCATGGTCTCTCTGGAGTGTCAGGCTAGCTGAGTCCAAAGCTGGCTGAAGAGCTAGAACTGTATATGACCGCATGTCATACCACAGATGCTAGGTTGTTGGTATGTTCAGGGTGCCTCAGGAAGGTAAAATGAGGGAGCAGTTAGCCGGGGAGCAAGTTGAAACAGCTCCAGTTAGGAGCACACGTCTCTGCTGTCATGAACGGCCGTTGGTGAAGTTGATGGAACTGGCTTCAGAATAGGAGATAGGATTCTTTTATTTTCTCTCATTACCTTATTCTTATTATTATTATCTTTGTTTATTGTTTAGAGACAGCCAGAAGTTAAGAAAGCAGGGGAGGGAGTCGGGCTGTAGCGCAGCGGGTTAAGCGCAGGTGGCGCAAAGCACAAGGACCGGCATAAGGATCCCGGTTCGAACCCCGGCTCCCCACCTGCAGGGGAGTCGCTTCACAGGCGGTGAAGTAGGTCTGCAGGTGTCTATCTTTCTCTCCTCCTCTCTGTCTTCCCCTCCTCTCTCCATTTCTCTCTTTCCTATCCAACAACGACTACAACAATAAAACAACAAGGGCAACAAAAGGGAATAAATAAATAAAATAAATATTAAAAAAAACATAAAAAAAAAGAAAGCAGGGGGAGATTGAGGAGAGGGAGACACCTGCAGCCCTGCTTCATCACTGGCAAAGCTTTCCCCCTGCAGGTGGGGATCATGGGCTTGAACCAGGTCCTTTAAGGCACAAGGTAACATGTAACTCAACCAGATGTGCCACCACCTGACCCCTTACTTTAAAAAAAAAAAGTTATTTTAATCAGACAGAGCTACAAAGAAAGGCCAGAGCACTGCTTAGCTCTGGCTTATGGTGGTGCCAGGTTCTGGGGGTGGGGGTGGGGTTTTCAGGGATGGGCGGGGGGGGGGGGGGGACCTGTGACCCCAGAGCCTCAGGCTTGAAAGTTTTTTGCAGAACCATTATGCTGTCTCCACTGTCCCCAATTCCTTTTTTTTTTTTTCTTTCCCCATCCTGCTAGAGAATGTTAAGAGCAGGATCGCAGTTAATGGCCCCTATTCTGTGAAAGACTAGCTCTGTGTTGTGGGATGGGGGGTGGAATCCTCTTAACCTTTCTGAACCCCGATTCATCAACAAAGCAGGAAGAATAGCAAATAGCTTCCCTCTAACTCAAAAAAACAATGTTATGAAAGTGTTTTATGAAAATGTCCTGTTTTTATGACCGTCAAGGATCCAGGTTGCCCCCTTCCCCCCCGTGAGAGGTTGCCCCTTCCCCCCCGTGAGATCTGAGCTGGCATCCCTGCAGCTCTGTTAGAGCACAGGCCAGTTGGCACATTCTGACTCTCCCTGATTCATCCTGTTCCCTCCCTCCACCCTCCCCTTTCTACTCTCTCTGTCTATCTCATTTCCTGGGGTTGTGTAGCTTCACTGAAATAAGTCTGGCTCCTGAGAATGGCAGTGTGCATCCACTGTGGTAAGGCTCTGTTTTTATTTTTATTCTCTTCTTTGTCTTGCACTAAACGTAATACTGACCGTGACATGTTTAGTATTAGGACACAAAAAAGATAATGAGGGCAATGTCATCTAATGGCCATTGTAATGCTTATTTGGTTTTTATTCTCTTTAAAGCCTACTTCTAGTTTAAGAATGGCAAATGAGAAGAAAAAGTATCTTTTTTTTTTTAGTCAGGGTTATCTGGGAACTTTCCGTCAGGCGTCTGTTAGAATAGTCTTCACACTGGGAGAGGGCTTGGCATTGATGTAAAGAGCTAGTGCATTTAGTGTCGGCAGGGCAGGTGCGATGCCATGAAGCCTGTTTGTCATACCCATGAGTGTCGCCTGC
Source organism: Erinaceus europaeus (assembly GCF_950295315.1). Taxonomy (NCBI): domain Eukaryota; kingdom Metazoa; phylum Chordata; class Mammalia; order Eulipotyphla; family Erinaceidae; genus Erinaceus; species Erinaceus europaeus. The sequence continues at coordinate 60,787,738 of NC_080166.1, read as the reverse complement.
CCTGTGTCTTGATAAGAGTGTGTAATTTCATGCATCTTGGCCATCTTCCCAAACAGAATCTCTTCCGCCGTCTTCATTTCCCATTTTTAGTCCAGTATGGCCAGAGTTGGGTGCTTTGGTTATTAGTTTGACTGAGTGTAAGACAGCAGTCGTCTCTCTGCTTTGTAAGGTGAATACAAAGCTTTGATCGAGGCGGATTTGAGAGCTTTGATCAAGGCGAAGAAATCGCGGGAAAGAGCTATTGGCACATTTTCAGAGAGAGGAGAGACTTGAGATGGGGCTGCTGAGGAAGATGGTCTTTAAGACCCTGCCAGAGTGCCTTCAGATGGGAAAGCCAAGTCTGTAGCTCGGATTCTTGAGACCCAGGCCCTCAGACAGGCTGTTTCCAGTGGCACAGTGATTTGTGATAGACATCAGCAGCTACAGAAAAGCAAAGTGAATCACAGTCAGTGTCATCGTGAAGCAGCCAGTACACATTTTAAAATCAGTCCTTGAAACAACCAAGTTGTTTTTTAAAACATGTTCCTACTGTGAAAATCAAGTTATGCTTCTGTTTTAGCTTATGTTTATTTTTATTTTTTAATTTATTTTCCCTTTTGTTGCCCTTATTGTCTTTTTATTGTTGTTGTAGTTATTGCTATTGAAGCTTATGTTTATTTTTAACACATTCTCTCTCTCTCTTTTTTTTTTGCCTCCAGCGTTACTGCTTAGGCTTACTGCCGGCAGTATAAATCCGCTGCTCCTGGTGGCTGTTTTTTCCATTTTATTGGATAGGAGAGAAAGAAATTGAGAGAGGAGGGGAAGGTAGAGAGGGAAAGAGACAGACACCCACAGACCTGCTTTGCCACTTATGAAGCGACCCCTCTGCAGGTGGGGGCCAGGGGCTTGAACCTGGGTCCTTGTGCTTGGTACTGTGTATTAGCTTAACCGGGTATACCACCACCTAACCCCCCACCATCTTCCTCCACATCTCTTTTTATTTGAAATACGGGGTTTTGTTTTTAATTATTTTGGTTATTTTTTATTATTTTTTAAAATATTTATTTATTTACTTATTCCCTTTTGTTGCCCTTGTTGTTTTTATTTGAAATACTTTATGCCTATGTCTTTGTGTGTTTGCTGGAAGGAAACACGTACTTACTTTTCCACGGACTCTTTGCCATAGAGGTAAGGAAAAGAGCTGGTGTGGAAGTGCAGGCAGTTGAGCCTGAGCTGTGGCTCCGCAGTGAACAGAGGGGTGCACAGCCTGCATGTGTGGCGTTGTACGGGCTAGGTCCTGGCTCTGCGTGCACACAGGAAGGACATGGGTGACAGGACACGGGTTGACATTGTTCACACTAGGCTTACATGTGGTGGACTTCCCGCTCTCGGGAATTTGCTTTTTCTTTTTATCATCTTTATTTATTTATTGGATAGAGACAGTCAGAAACTGAGAGGAAACGGGGAGATAGAGGAAGAGAGACACCTGCTGCCCTGCCTCACTACTTGTGAAGTGTTCCCCCTGTAGGTGGGGATCGGGGGCTTGAACCCAGGTCCTTGCACACTGTAATGTGTGCACTTACCCAGGTGTGCCACCACTGAGCCCAGCAATTTTCTGTAGCATTATTATTATGATTTTTTCCTGCTTTGGTCATCTCCAGGGCTTACAACTCCAGGATGACTTTTTTAAAAAAATATTTATTTATTCCCTTTTGTTGCCCTTGCTTTATTGTTGTAGTTATGATTGTTTTATTGTTATTGTTGATGTCATTGTTGTTGGATAGGACAGAGAAATGGAGAGAGGAGGGGAAGACGGGGAGAGAAAGACAAGACACCTGCAGACCTGCTTCGCTGCTACCGCCTGACTTTTTTTTTTTTTTTTTACACTAGAGCACTGCTCAGCTTTGGTTTATGGTGGTATGGGATTGAACCTGGGACTTTGGAGCTTCAGGCATGAAAGTCTTTATACAGAATGATTATGCTGTCTACCTCCACCCTCCAGAATGACTCAGGCAAAGGGAGGAAGAGACCACAACAGCAGCACTTCTTCATGTGGTGGGGTCCAGGCTGAAGATTTCTTTAGCAAAAAGCATAGATTTGTTTAGGAGAAAATGCACACCAGTGGCAGAGTGGGTTTGATCTTGGTCTTGAGAAGCAAATCCAGCCTGACTCCAGGATGCATGAAAAATAGGAAACATACTTAAAAGGAAGGGGGCGGATGATGGCTTGCCTGGTTGAGCACACACGTTACAATGTGCAAGGACCTGGGTTTGAGCCCCTGGTCTCCACCTGCAGGTGGAAAGCTTCACAAGTGGTGAAACAGGGCTGTAGGTGTGTCTCTCTTATCTCCCCCCCTCCATTTCTGGCTTACCTAAGATAATAAGATACATTTTTAAAAGGTGGGTATGGAATGACTATAAGTGTGTGTCTTTTATAGATGAGAAGAGGTACTGGGCTCAGTCCCTGCCACCGTGTAAAAACAAGAGCAAACAGCATTATCAACACTGTGCTCTGGCCGCCCTTCTCCTCCCCCCTCCCCTCCCTTCCTCCCGGCCCCCAGTGCACGCACTCACACTCAGGGACACACGATGTTTTACATAATCCAGATTGGCTGTTGAATCTGTGCTAAAACAACATGTCCCAAATACAGAAATCATCCATAGAGCGGGGAGGCCGCAACACAAAAGGAAAGCAATTAAACCTGAATCAGCTTTTAAGGAAAATATTAAACGAACCATCAGATAAATTTGCTGACCGGATACATTGCGTGAAAGGCAGAGTTCCCCCTCGCTGCCTCCAGGGTTCTTGCTGCGGTCACTAGGAATCCACTGCTCCTGGTGACCATTTTTCATTTGTATTGGATAGGACAGAGAGAAATTGAGAGGGGCGGGGGAGAAAAGGAGAGATGCCTTTAGACCTGTTTTGCCGCTTGTGAAGCTTCCCCCCTGCAGATAGGCAGCAGGAGAGGGGGCTTGAACCCTCACCTCTTCACCTCACTGAGCAGAATCTCCTCCAGCTCCACCCGTCTGTGCCGAAGGACACAATGTCATCATTTTTGGTTGCTGAATAAGTACTCCATTGAGTATCTGACCCTTAACTCTGTTTCGCCAGAGCCCTGCTCAGATCTGGCTTAAGGTATTGCTGGTATTGCTGTCTCTTTTTCCTCATAATCTTGAACTTTTTTTTTCAGTATAAGAATATTTATATCTGTCTCATTAAATACTTATATCTCATCAAATAAATTGCTCTATCTCGAGGAGCTGTCGGGGAGAAAATACTTGTGTAGTATTTGCTGTTGGTTTTATAGTTAAGGGGCCAGTTATTTGTAAGTCTAGAGGAAATGAGGAGAATTCAGAAGAGCCACGGTTGGGGGTGTTTTCCAATGGGATGAAATGGGGTGAGTAAATTTCACGAGAAGCAAGTGGGGTTCACTTTGATCTCCGGCACCAGCACTGTGTCAACTTTGACAAAAGTTGCCACAGTCTGGTCCAGATGGAGAGAAATAGGCAGATCAAGAGCCATGTTGTGGCCAGGCGGTGGTGCACCACGTTGAGCTCACATGTTACTGTGAGCAAGAACCTGGGTTCAAGCCCCCAGTCTCCAACCTGCAGGGGAGAACTTCACAAGTTGTGAAGCAGGGCTGCGGATGTCTCTCCATCTTTCTTCCCCTTCCTTATTGATTTCTCTCTGTCTCTACCCACTAAATAAGTAAACGAGCCTTATCTACTACCAGTGCCCAGAGAGCCAGAACAATGCCCAAGGTGCCTTTTCTCTTTCAGGAAGTAACCCGCCTCCCTGCCAACCAGCTGTTTATTGGGCACCATGGTCTGCTTGGCGAATGTTAGGCATCCCACAAGGTACCACAAGCTTAGAACACGTTTTCTGCCCTGTAATCCAGTTGGAGAGGTATGGACATGTCTGAGAAATACAGTGCCAAGTGCAGGACATACTGTGCAGCTCAGACTGGAGAGCCGTGTGTCGAGGGGAAATGAGGGAACCGGGCTTGAATCCCGAGGTCCAGATGGGACGGATAAAGCCAGATTAGAAAACTTTTTATTAAAAGGGATTTATTTATTTTGAGAAAGAGTGAGACGAGAGGAGAGTATCCCTTTAGCCCATGTGTCTGGGGAGCAAACCTGAGCCACATGCTCTAACACTGTGCTGGGCCCTCTCCCTGCAGCCAGATGAGGGGGCTTGAGACTGGAACCCAGAGGCGGGCTCCAGGGAGAGGCGTTTCTCCTGGAATGTCAGTATTGCTTTGTGTGGCTGTTGAGTGTTTATTAATTTACTACTTCAGTGTGGTGGGGGCGGGACTCAGATCTGGGACATGCACATGACAAAGCACGTGTTCCATCCAGGTGAGCCGCTTGCTGTCTCCTGCTACTTTTTTTTTTTTCCCCACCAGGGTTATTGCTGGACTGTAACCTACAACTCCTAACAGTTATTCCTTCCTTTCTTCCTCTTTATTCCTTCCTTTTTTTTTTTTTTTTTTTTTTTTGCCTCTATGGTTATTGGTGGGGCACAGTGCCTGTACCACAAATCCACTGCTCCTGGAGGCCATCTTTTCCTGTTTTTTGTTGTTGCTATTCTTGTTGATGTTGCTGCTGCTATTAGATAGGACAGAGAGAAATGGAGAGAGGAGGGGAAGACAGGGGGAGAGAAAGACAGACACCTGCAGACCTGCTTCACCACCTGTGAAGGGACTCCCCTGCAGGTGGGGAGCCGGGGGCTCGAACTGGGATCCTTGCTCGGGTCCTTGCACTTAGTACTATGTGCATTTAATCCAGTGCTACATCACACGGGCCCCCCTTTTCCTTTCAATTATACTTTGATAGGATAAAGGGAAATTGGGAGGAGATAGGGAGAGAGAAAGACAAGACACCTGCAGACCAGCTTCACCACTCTGCAGGTGAGGAGTCAGGAACTTGAACCCTGGTCTTTCCACAGGGTAAAATGTGCACTTAATTCCGCCCGCCACTGTGCACCTCCACCACCTAGCTCCCTCCCTCTGCTATCTCTTCTTCTTCTTCTTCTTCTTCTTCTTCTTCTTCTTCTTCTTCTTCTTCTTCTTCTTCTTCTTCTTTAAATATTTTTTATTTCCTTTTTGTTGCCCTTGTTATTTTATTGTTGTAGTTATTATTGTTGTTGTTGGATAGGACAGAGAGAAATGGAGAGAGGAGGGGAAGACAGAGGGGGAGAGAAAGATAGACACCTGCAGACCTGCTTCACCGCCAGTGAAGCGACTCCCCTGCAGATGGGGACCCGGGGGCTTGAACCGGGATCCTTACGCTGGTCCTAATGCTTTGCACTACCTGCCCTTAACCCATTGAGCTACCGTCCGACTCTCCCCCCCCCACCCCATTACCTCTTCTTAAGGGGACAGGTTTGAAGTAGACTATGGGGCAGTGAGAACGTTGACATTATGATCATGTGATTTCTTTAGTTGTGTTCCTGGTTTCCCTTGGGGCTTGCTGACTAAGAAACTATTTGTTTATTACATAGAGTTTCATTGTGCACAGAACGTTTTTGTCTTTTTATTTTGGTCATTGCTGGGGATTCACTGCTCTTAACTGGCTTGACATCCTTTTCAGACAGAATATAGACGGCGTGAGAGAGAGTGCCAGGCAGTGGTGCATCCAGTTAAACGTACATAGTACTAAATGCAAAGACCAGCGCAAGGACCCAGGTTCAAGCCCCTGGCTCCTCACCTGCAGGGGGGGTCGTTTCACAGACAGTGAAGCAGGTCTACAGGTGTCCCTCTTTCTCCCTCTCTATCTCTTCCTCCTTTCTCAGTTTCTCTGTCTTATATAATAAAGTGGACAAACTGTCCACCAGGAACTGTAGATAATGCTGGCACCAAGCCCTAGCAGTAACCCTGGAAACACACACGCATAGAGAATAGAATATGTCACCACAGTACCAAAGGTTTCTTCAGTGTGGCATCCCCCCAAGTGAGCGGTCTTGCTGGCCTGAAAGTCCTGATCTTCACTGAAGAATAAACTTATTCTAGTTCATATAGACAACAGTCATAATCATCACATATAGTCGGACTTAGCTTGTTGTTGATATCCAAAGTCTGTATCACAAATAGAAACACAGTCCAGGTTTTTGGTAAAATCTCCTGTGATGGTCCATTCCATCAGTTCTCAGCTTGCCTTTCTGATGGTGTCTTCAGTCTCTGGGTTCTTCTAGCTCACATGCATTTGTCTGACATCTGAGAATCTTTGTCTAGAGATCGTTTAGTAATCAGAGAGAGAGAACCAGAGTATCCCTCAAGCACACGCAGTGAGGACTGAGTTCCGGACCTCATGCTGAACAGTGGCCGTTCTGCTTCCTGGGCCGACAGACACCTGTCTTGGAGCTCTCCAGATGCTGTTGAGGTCGGGTAGTTCATGATCGCCTTGGGCCCGAGATATAGCATGATGCTTCTGCACAAGACTTTGATGCCCAGCATCACTATAAACCAGAGTTGAGCAGTGCTCTGGTCTCTGTGTCTCTCTGTATCTCTCTCATTAAAATAACTTTAATAAACATTTAAAAAATTGTTTTGTTCACTGCTTTATCATCAGAAAGAAAAAAAAGGTAGTGTGGAAGCAGAGCCATGTGTATACATGAGGCCCCCCCCCAAAAAAAAAAGTAAAAAATGATTCTCTGCATTTTCCTACTAGAAAATGCATTGAAAGGAGCTGGGCAGTGTACTAAACATAAGGATCCAGGTTCAAGCCCCCACTGTCCACCTAGAGGGCCAAACATCACGGGCAGAGAAGCAGGTCTGCAGGTATCTTTCTCCCTCTCTGTCTTCCCCTCCTCTCTCCATTTCTCTGTCCTGCCAAATAAAATAAAATAAAATAGGCCTCCAGGAGCAGTAGATTCGTCGTGCTGGCACCAAGCCGCAGCGATAACCCTTGCGGGAAGAAGAAAATGCATTGAATCCAGAAAGTGCATAGAATCTCAAAATGTATTTTTCTGGGTGCAAATCAGCCTAGAATCTGCCCACTTCCCCCTTTTCAATAACTTTTACTATCCCCCTTTTCCAGATCTGACCAGTGCAAACTACCTCAAATCTCCTTGAATGAGTGCCTTCCCCTCTACACCTCCACCCAATAAGTCTTACTCTTACGCCACTTTCAATTGTACTTTTGTTTATTACTGGATAGAGACAGAGAAATTGAGAGGAATGGGGAGATGGAGAGACACCTGCAGCCCTGCTTCACCACTCTTGAATTTTCCCCCTGCAGGTGGGGACTGGGGGCTTGAACCTGGGTCCTTGCGCACTGTAATGTGTGCGCTCAACCAGAAGTGCCACCACTTGGCCCGTTGCATTTTTTAAAAAGTATTTTCCCCCAGAACTCTAGTTTAGGGAAGCTCTTCCTTTTTTTCCCCCAGCTCACCTTATTGGGGAACGAACAGTTTCCAAGACAGGTGTTGACTTGTGGATCTCTTTTTTTAGGGCAGTATCTTTAGCCTGGAGTCAGAGGAGGAGGAAGACCCCGGCATCATCGCAGAAGACAGCAACGACATTTACATCCTGCCCAGCGACAACTCTGGACAGGTCAGCCCTCCTGAGTCTCCGACGGTGACGACCTCGTGGCAATCGGAGAGTCTGCCTGTGTCCCTGTCAGCCAGCCAGAGCTGGCACACAGAAAGCCTCCCTGTGTCCTTGGGGCCCGAGTCCTGGCAACAGATCGCCATGGACCCCGAGGAAGTCAAGAGCTTGGACAGCAACGGGGCCGGGGAGAAGAGCGAGAACAACTCCTCCAACTCAGACATTGTGCACGTGGAGAAGGAGGAGATCCCTGAGGGGGTGGATGAGGCTGCCTTCCCAACTGGGGAGCTGCGGGAGGCCTTCGGGGAAGGCCTGGCACCCCCACTCCCACATGTCGCTGCCACTTCCTCACTGGAGACCAGGGAGCCCAACACTGAGAGGCTCAGCTCTCCAACGACGTCTCTGTTCACAGAATTGAGTGATGAGGAGGTGAGGGCAGCTGCTGGGCCTGAGGAGAATGAGGCGGCGGCCATCCCTGCCCCGGAGCCTAGAGAAACGCTGCAGAGTGAGGAGCGGGCACACACGGGGAAGGATCTGCTCCCCTCGGGGTCCCCTGCCACCCTGCAGGAGAAGGCCACCCTGTTCTCCGAGGGCAAGTCAGTCCTGCTGTTCGGAGGGGCAGCCGCGGTCGCCATCCTGGCCATGGCCTTCGGGGTGGCCCTGGCCCTGAGGAGGAAGTAGCAGGTTCTCGGAAGAGAAGGGAGCCAGGCTGTGGTTGGGCGGACTGGGGGTGGGACTCTGGGGTGATGGGGGCCCTCTGCTGGCTGGGCAGAGCACAGCGTGTGGTCTTTGTGCTGGGCCTGGGGGAGAGGGTGCTCCTGTCTGCTGAGTCCCAGGGGCCTCGGCTCCCGCTGGGTGCAAACTCCCCAAGTAGAGTGCTCCTCCTCGGACAGGGCTCCTCCACCTTGGCCGGAACACCATCTTCACCGCTCTTTGTTGTAGGAGGCAGGCCTGTGCAGTGAGACTCAGCATGCCCAGCCTCTCCCCACTAATGTCAGTAGCACCCAGAAATGTCTCCTGACATTGCCAAACTCCCCTCCCCCGGGGGGTGAAGGAAGCCCCTGGAGCCACACAGCTGGAGAAGGAGAGAGGGGAGGGCTGGATGTTCCCGGCACGGGAGCTGAGCTGAGGTTCCTCTGCCCCTCACTGTTCCTGACCTGGGGTGTCCCCTTCTGCAGCCATTCCTCCTGGGCTCTCCTTTCCTTCCCCACCTTCTTGGTCCTGTGATGTGAGGGTGCTCACTCCTCCCATCTCAGCCGCCTCTCAGGTACTTCCCTACTGCCTGCCCCCCAGGTTCCTCCTGAGCCCCCCCCCCCCATGGGAAGGCGCCTTGCTGTGCACCCGACGCTCCCCCCCTGTAGCCTTTTAGTCACCTGGGGGGAGTGTGGTGCCCTGCCTCCAAGAGAGCGTCTCTGTCAGCTGCCTCGTTCAGTAGGAGGGTGGCCTCCTACCACCCTCTGTCTGTGGGTAGGGGGTGCCCGCATCACTGTTGCTGGATGGTCACTGTGACCTGGGCTTGGTCTCCTCTCAGCTAGTCTGTGACCTCTGGCCACTGGGACCATCATGGAAACAAAGCAGGAAAAGAGAAGCTTGCATTTCTCACAGGTCACACTGGAAATTTTGTTTGGCTTTCAGGGTTCAAGGACGGAGGCATCTTCCCTCTACTTCTTTCTCCTGGCCCAAGGGGTCAGAGAGAGGAACCAGAATGATCTTGTCAGTATCTGGTAGCTGAGGATGTCAGCCCAGCTTCCTTTCATGTCCCCACTGGGGGCTGGGCTGGCCGTCCAGGCCCGAGTGTCAGTGTGGCTCTGCAGGGCACAGGGCTCCAGGCTAGTCATCTCAGACTGATTTTAGGACACGAAACAGGTTACTTTTTAGATCCTGATATTTGTAATAAAACTACCTACCCAGGTCACCAAGACTGGGCGTTTCGAATGTGATTTCTTTTGGAAATGAATTTGTTGAGGCTATGTCTTCTGCCCAAAGAAGAAAAATTGTTGAAAAACTGGTCAAGGAAGGGTCTGATACGTGTGTGTGAGTGTGTGTGTGTGTGTGTGTGTGTGTGTAGATATGACAGTATATTTCCTCCCTGAATGCTGACATTGGACTAACCTCTGTTTTCCTCCCTCATTAATGAGAGAGAGAAAGACAGAAAAAGAAAACTAATGCATCACTCTGGGGTAGTTTCCAGCAATCAAGCTCAAGACTCTATTGTGTGAAAGCCCAACATTTCACCCATGGGACGATCCTGGGACACGCCACCCTGTGTTTGAATTTCCATGTTAGCATTTGCACCTGGTAAAGGCCAATTTACAAATCACCTTAACTTTTCCTGGTCCTGTAGTGCAATGTTTTCCTTTTGAGAGTTTATACTTGGAAACTTTGGGCCCTCAGTCCCCTTGACTGAACCTGAATTAAGTATGAGTCGAAACCTGGCTTGTGGGAGTCGGGTGCTAGCGCAGTGGGTTAAGCACAGGTGGTGTAAAGCGCAAGGACAGGAGTAAGGACCCCGGTTCAAGCCCCCAGCTCCCCACCTGCAGGGGAGTCGCTTTACAAGCAGTGAAGCAGGTCTGCAGGTGTCTGTCTTCCTCTCCCTCTCTCTGTCTTCCCCTCCTCTCTCCATTTCTCTCTGTCCTATCCAATAACAAACAACATCAATAACAACAATAGTAACTACGGCAACAGTAAAAAACAAGGGCAACAAAAGGGAAAATAAATAAATATAAAAAAGAAAGAAAGAAACCTGGCTTGTTTCTCAGCTGTTAAAAGCTAGAGCTTGTGACATTTTGTCTGTGTTCTCCACAGAAGGCTTTCTTAACAAGGACTGCACCTAGTTTTGGATTCTCAAGTTGTTTGGTGTTTTTAATGAGGGGCTGGCAAGTAGTAGTAGTGATTTATTTATTTTAAATAGAGACAGAAATTAAGAGGGATGTGGGAGATAGGGAGAAAAAGAAACACCTGCAGACAGGACTGGGGACTTGAACTTGGGGTCATTTCTCATGGTAATGTGTGTGCTCAACCAAATGTGCTCTACCTAGCTCCACTGTGGCCTTTCTTGCCCCTGCTCCCCCCCATTTGCAGGACATCTAAATTGAAGCCGGGGCCCGGCTATGGTGGTACACTAGGTAGAGTGCACATGTCACCATGAGCAAGGACCTAAGTTAAAGCCCAGGTCTCTCTCTACCTGCAGGTGAGAAGCTTCATAAGCAGAAGAGCAATGTTGCAGGTAGCTTTCTGGCTCTATAAAGGGGGGAGGTGAGGGAAGAGCCAGGAGTGGTGGATTTGTCATGTGGGCACTGAATCCCCAGCAACGAATTCTTGTGGCAGACAAAACAGGCAGAAGTTAAAGGGAAGACTCAGAATAAATTCAGCCTGTGAATGGGACTCAGATGCAGCATTTCGAATCTTACTCTGTGGTGCAGAGAGAGAAACCACAGCACTGAAGCTTCCACTGCCACAATGGTGTCAGGCTGGGCATCGGGCCACTCACACAGCAAAGCAATGCACTGCCCTAGTAAGCTGTTGCCACGGCAGCTGCCGAGGAAAGACTCTTATCTTTCTGAGTGGAATACATCCTGACCACGTGACAGAGAGCCATGAAAGGCCCCTCAAGAGCAGTGTCGACTAAAGAATACAGATTCCCTACCCTCCTACAGATGGCTGGGAATTCACTCTCCAGTGTGCCTTGGGGGAACCCTGGGCCATAGCTCCCCATACCCCAGTATAGAAAAATAGCTGTGACTTTTTTTTTCTCCCTTGAAATCTATTTAATGAAATATGTATGAATTTGCACTACTTTTTTTTTTAAGAATTATTTTAGTTATTAATGAGAAAGATAGGAGGAGAAAGAAAGAACCAGACATCACTCTGGTACATGTGCTGCTGGGGATTGAACTTGGGACCTCATACTTGAGAATCCAATGCTTTAGCCACTGCGCCACCTCCCGGACCACTTTTTTTTTTTTTTTTCTTACACACCAGAGCACTGTTCAGTTCTGGCTCATGATGGTGTGAGGGATTGTACCTGGGTCCAGACGCATATATCCTACATCTTTTTTTTTTTTTTCTGCCTCCAGGGTTGTTGCTGGGGCTTGTGAATCTACTACATGAATCTACTACTATTGGTGGCCATTTTTTCCATTTTATTGCACAGGACAGAGAAATTGAGAGGGAAGGGGGAGGTAGGGAGAGAGACAGAGACCTGCAGACCTGCTTCGCCGCTTGTGAATCAAACTCTGCTGGGGGACTTAAAACCCAGGTCCTTGTGCTTAGTACTTTGTGCTTAGTACTATGTGCACTTAACCCAGTGCATCACCACCCGGCCCCCTATTCTTCATCTTTTTCATATTTTCTCTATTTTTTACTTGATAGGACAGAGAAATTGAAAGAGGAGAGGGGGAGAGACACCTGCAGAGCTACTTCACTGCTCGTAAAGCTTGCCCCCTGCAGGTGTGGAGCTGGGGCCCAAACCCAGTCTTTTTGAGTTTGACCGAGCAGGTGAGAGACCTCTTCTTAGTGTTCTTCTCCGTCTCACACCAGGGCAGCCATGGCCTGGTACCAGTATGCAGGCGCGTGAGCGGTGAACCCATCAAACAGTCTTTGGTTTGTCTGTCACTGCTGGGTCTCGGGGCTAACATCCAAACCCATCACTCACAGCAGCCGTTTCTTTCTTTTCTCTTTCCATTTTATTGGACAGGACAGAGAAATCGAGAGGGGAGGTGGAAAAGGAGAGAGGGAGAGAGGAAGGCAGCTGCAGACCTGCTTCACTGCAGAAAACTCAGGGTGCAGGTAGATAGCATAACGGTTATGCAAACAGACTCTCATGCGTATGTGGGGGGTCCGAAGTCCTAGGTTCAGTGCCCCACACCACCAGAAACCAGAACTGATCAGTGCTCTGGTAAATAATAATCATAATAAATATAAATAGTCCAGCAGGTGGTGTAGTGGATAAAGCATTGTTCTCTCAAGCATGAGGTCCTGAGTTCAATCCCCGGCAGCATATGTACCAGAGTGATACCTGGTTCTTCCTCTCCTCCTATCTTTCTAATAAAATATTTTTAAAAATAAATATAAGGGAGTCGGGCGGTGGCGCAGTGGGTTAAGCGCACGTGGTGCAAAGCGCAGGGACCGGCGTAAGGATCCCGGTTCGAGCCCCCGGCTCCCCCCTGCAGGGGAGTCGCTTCACAGGCGGTGAAGCAGGTCTGCAGGTGTCTTATCTTTCTCTCCCCTCTCTGTCTTCCCCTCCTCTCTCCATTTCTCTCTGTCCTATCCAACAACAAAGCAACGTCAACAATGGCAATAATAACTGCAACGAGGCTGCAACAACTAGGGCAACAAAAAGGGAAAAAAATGGCCTCCAGGAGTGGTGGATTCATGGTGCAGGCACCAAGTCCAGCAATAACCCTGGAGGGAAAAATAAATAAATAAATATAAATAAAAATTAAATCTTAAAACTGAGAAGTACACAAACTATTGTATTTTGCTGTCAACTCTAAGCCATTAATGCCCCAATAAAGAAATTAGAATAATATTTGACAAAAAAGACAATAAAAGGGTAACATAATTTTTTAAAAAGTACAAACAAGAAGAGATAAAAGAATAGAAAAAAGGGAGGGGTAAAGCACATATGCAGGGACCCTCACACGTCCTGCTGGGAATTGAACTGGTAGAATGAAAGAAAAGACTAGGCTGGCGCTTGTCATTGGACCAGCAAGCAGAGAGTGCATCAAAGTTTCCAAGCTGTGCACAGTGCCTGGGGTCAGGGTGAAGGTCACACAAGCAGAAATCCTTCAAAGGGATTCATTTCCTTGGAGCTGTTGACCCAGGAAGGCTCTGAGCTGTCCTCCTAATTTATGAAAAGGAATCTGGTGTCCCAGGAGGTGGGTCAGTGCACAGGGCCTTGGATGGTGAGGTTTGAGTTCCTCTGACATTTGTCTGAGCAAGAAATTCTCTCCCTCTCCCTCTCCCTCTCCCTCTCCCTCTCCCTCTCCCTCTCCCTCTCCCTCTCCCTCCCTGTTGGTGTGTTATAGGTAATAACATCTTGAAACTGTTACATTGTAATTTGATGCCAGTTTGAAAGAAAATCAGAGAGAGAGATGGAAATCACGTTGGCTTGGAGATTACTAACTGCTAGGAAAATGCAGTCCATAGAGCAGGAGCAGAGTTTTGCCCACTGCAAGGGCTAGAGTACGGAGTGAGTCTCCTCTTTGGTCAGAAAGCTGGAGAGTTTGCATTTGCTATGCTGCACAGGAAGTCACTTCTCTACAGGGGAAAAAAGATTTATGTATTTAACAAGGAAGTCAAGGGGGTGGGGGGCACAGCAGTTGGGCCTGGGAAGGGCAGGGAATGTGCTGCTGGGCTGTGAGGAACCCGCTCTAGTTGCCAGACCTCTGTGCACAAGAACCAGGGATGGAGCCCCGTTCCCAGCCTGCACTGGAAGGAAACGTGAGGCAGGTCTGTGGAGGTCTCACTCCATGTCTCTATCTCACCCCTTCCTATTAACTTCTCAGTGTACTTTAAACTCAGAGGGAAAGAACAAATGAGAAGGTGTTGGGGTGGGGAGCTGCCAGCAACCCTGGATTCCTAGTGCTGGTACAGAGTGTCAGCAATCCACCTAGTGGGATCCAAACTAGAAAAGGGGGACAGGGCTAGGTACCAGAATGGTGATGTAAAGACACTCAGACCTGAGGCTCTGAGGTCCCAGGTTCAATGCCCCACACCATCAGAAGCAATAACAAATCAATGTCTTTGATTTATTTTTGCTGCCAGGATTATCACTAGGGCTCAGTGCCAGCACTGCAAATCTACTGCTCCTGGAGGCTTTTTTTTCTTTCTCTATTTTATTGGATAGGACAGAAATTGAGAGAGGAAAGGGATATAGAGAGGGAGAAAGACACCTTCAGACATGTTTCTAGGCTCATGAAGTGTCTCCCTGCAGGTGGGGAGTGGGTGCTTAAACCTTGGCCCTTGCATGGTCCTTATGCATAGTAATACCCATGCTTAACTGGGTGCACCACTGTCTGGCCCCCATGAATGAATATCTTTTTATTTTAACTTCTATTCTGAGATAGATCAGAAAGATGGCCTATGAGCAGTTGCCTGGGACTCTGGGGACATTGAGAACATGCCGTACTAGTTAGCAGGGACAGTCCAGTGTCTCCCCAGCAGGGACTTGAAGCTGATTCATACTGAATCCCGCCCCAGGCTCAGGCCTCCAGGGGTTTCCAGCTCCCCAGCTGCCTCAGGCTTTCTCAGCTCTTCACCACCATCACCTGGGCCCCCCCACCAGGTGACTTATTTCAGGTGGGAAGACACGGAGGGAAGATCTCGCAGCTCCGAAGCTTCTTCCTTCAGAGGCCGTGTCTTGCCGTCACCCAGTGGGCATCTCACCTCCTCAAAGGTCAGAAACTAGTTCTGTGCCCACCAGTCCCTGGAGTTCTGTTTGATTTCCTTGTCTGATATAGTCTCTTGCTTTGTCAAGTAGGCATTCAAATCTTCAAAATCTTAAATAATCTTTACAGGTAGGATGTAGGCGAGTAGGCAGATAGGTATGTGAGGCTTACACAGATGCAGGGAATTCTTACAAATTTATTATTTTTTTTAAATGAGAAAGCAAACAGGACTTGCATGTTTTCTTTTGTCAAGAAAGATGCCACATGGGAGTTGGGTAGTGCAGCGGGTTAAGTGCACATGGCGCAAAGTGCAAGGACCAGCATAAGGATCCTGGTTCAAGCCCCTGGCTTTCCACCTGCAGGGGGTCACTTCACAGGCAGTGAAGCAGGTCTGCAGGTGTCTTATCTTTCTCTCCTCCTCTCTGTCTTCCCCTCCTCTCCGTTTCTCTCTGTCCTATCCAACAACAATGACATCAAGAATAACTACAACAATAAAACAACAAGGGCAACAACAGGGAATAAATAAAAAGAAAAAAAAAGAAAGATGCCACATAGTTTCAAGATAGCATAAGCAGCACAAGGGTAAAGGTAACAAAAACAAAATCAATTTTTACAATTTAAATAGCATGAGTTATTTATAACCTACTAAACATAATCACCAACTTATTTTTAAAGAGTGGTTTTCTCTCTTAGAATATTTTAATGACAGCAATATAGAGAGAAAGATAGAGATAGAGAAAGAGAGAGAGCACTGCTCAGCTCTGGCTGATGTTGGTGCTGGGGATTAGACCTGGGGCTGCAGAGTCTCAGGCAGGAAAGTCATTTGCCAAACCATCATGCAGTCTCCCCAGCCCCCAATTTATTTTTTTTAACATTTTTTTCTTTATTGGGGGATTAATGTTTTACATTTGACATTTGTATTGAGTGAATACAATCGTTTGTACATGTATAACATTTCTCAGTTTTCCAGATAACAACACTTCTTTTTTAACCTTAACATTTCAAAATATGCATTTTTTAAAAAATAAACTCAAGTGAGTCTCAGAAATGTTAATTACCTCCTTTTAGTTCTAAATCTCGGCTTTGGGCAGTTTATTTAAACCTGCCTGGGTTGCCTAGAGTCCATGCCTTGGCACAGCCTCATCTACTTTGTAATGGCTTCTACCTTTAAAATAAGAGCAAGCCAGGGGTGGTTAAAAGTACTCACCAGAAGAGAGTTTAGTAGGTTCATACAAAGATAAAGATTTCAATATGGAACTCATTAATCAGGCTCCTAGATATTTGTCGAAATTGTTTTTAAAACATGCTCATACACAAAAGCAAAGCCACAGATATGTTTCATAGTATCTCTGGTCAGAATCACCCGTAACAGGAAGCAACAAGATGTCCTTCAGTAGGTCGGTGGACAAACACTTGCTTTACATTCCTACAAGGGACTGAAGTTTGAAATGCAGAGGGATGATGTATCAAGCCATGCAAAGGCAGAAGTGGGTTGTAAGTACATTAGTCAAGGGTAGAAGACTGCATCCACATGCTTCAAATTAGCTAGCATTCTGTAGAGAAAAAGGTCAAGAGAGACAATAAACAGTGTCTTTGTGGGGCAAAGAGAGAGAGAAATCAGGTACAGAGATGAATTTGGAGGGAGGAAGAACTGTTCAATTCCTACTGGAATGATGACTACATGAAATTCTGCATTTTCAAAACCTAAAGTGTCACAGCAAAAAGTAAATCTTTAAAAATCCAACTGATAGGGGGTCGGGCAGTGGCGCAGTGGGTTAAGCGCATGTGGCGCAAAGTGCAAGGACCGGCTTAAGGATCCTGGTTCGAGTCCCCGGCTCCCCACCTGCAGGGGAGTCGCTTCACAGGCGGTGAAGCAGGTCTGCAGGTGTCTATCTTTCTCCCTCCCCTCTGTCTTCCCCTCCTCTCTCCATTTCTCTCTGTCCTATCCAACAACGAATAGTATCAACAATGGCAATAATAATAACCACAATGAGGCTACAACAACAAGGGCAACAAAAGGGGGAAAAAATGGCCTCCAGGAGTGGTGGATTCATGGTGCAGGCACCGAGCCCAGCAATAACCCTGGAGGGAAAAAAAAAATCCAACTGAGAAAATTCTTTGAAAGGTTGAAAAGACACCAGAAAGGAAGCTATATGGCAAAATGATGTCAATGTGTAACACAGTCATTACCTAAGGGGGTAACTGAAAGGTGCTGAGTACAGTAATTTTGCAAAATTGTGTTTGTAATATTAAAGACAAAAAGAACTGCATAGAAAAAAAAAAGTGACTAGAGGTCAACAAAGTAGCTCACTTGAGGGGGCCTGGTGGTGGTGTACCTGGTGAAGCACATACACTACAGAGTGCAAGGACTCAGGTTCAAGCACTTTCCCCACCTGCAGGGGGAAAGTTTCACGAGAAGTAGAGCAAGGCTGAAGGTATCTTCTTGCCTCCCCCCTCCTCTCAATTTCTCTGTCTCCACCCAATAATAATAAAAACAGTAGTTCACTTGTGTGGTGTGCCGTGTCTCCATGTGAGTCATGCAGGATCCAGCCTGGCCCCCACCTCAGTGAAGGAAGCTTCTAGGATGTGGTCTCACTCTGCATGGCTGCCTCTCTCTATCTTTAAAAATATTACTTTGGGGGGGAAAAAGCATTCCATCCTTTTTGAAATATATGTTTTTTAATGTATTCATTGATAGATAGAGACAGATATTTGGAGGGGAGGGGAAGATGGAGAGGGAAAGAGACAGAGAGACATCCGCAGCCCTGCTTCACCAAGCATGAAGCCTCACCCCCATGGCCCTACAGGCCTCCCCAGGCAGACGACCACAACAAAGTGTCCTAAAACCTCCCGTCTCCAGAGCCCTGCCCAACCTGGGAAAGACAGCAAAAGGCTGGGGGTATGGATCCACCTGCCAACACCCATGTCCATCAGAGAAACAGAAGTCAGACCTTCCACCTTCTGCACCCCATAAATAACTTTTGTCCATACTCCCATAGGGATAAAGAATAGGGAAGTGGTCCAGGAGGTGGCACAATGGATAAAGCAATGGACTCTCAAACATGAGGTCCTGAGTTCAGAACCCAGCAGGATATGAACCAGAGTCATGTTTGGTTCTTTCTCTCTCTCTCTCTCCTCTTTTCTTTCTCATTAAGAAATAAATAAAATATTAAAAATTAAAAAAAAGAATAGGGAAGCTTCCAATGGAGGGGACAAGACATAGAACTCTGGTGGTGGGTACTGTGAATTGTACCCCTATTATATCACAATCTTGTTAATCATTATTACATCACTAATAAAAATGAATAAAAATTAATTTTTGTAAAAAAGGTCAGCTTCGGGTCACTCTGCTTCTAGAGCTGTCTGGCTGAGGGCGCATAAAGCAGCCCTGGGTGGCAGGAGCAGATTCTGAGCAGCTCAGGCACTGACCCTCCCTCATCGGAGGCCCCAGTCTGAAGTGCGTCTCAAAACTACCCTCTAGTAATGATGTTCTCTCTCTCTCTCTCTCTCTCTCTCTCTCTTTCTCCCCCTCTCTGTCTCTCTCTTGTGGAGTCTCAAGCTCTTTACATCAGCAATTTCATGCTTATGAAAAAAAAGTCAATGCTTTCATCTCCAGTATTAAAAGCAAACAAACCTGGCAAGTATTTTTATACACAACTAGACACAGTAGAGGGAAAGTGCTGATATTTCACCTGAAAACTTGCCTACTTAGTAAGGAAGCTCCAAGCGATGCTTTTGAAAATCCCACTTCATTGGGGAAGGTTCATGATTGACAGTACAGCTTCTGACACTGGGATACAGTTCTCTCTCTTCTCTCTCAGTCCTATCAAATTTGACAAAGAAAGAGGGGAAATATGGCCACCAGGACTAGTGATTCATCCTATAGGCACAGAGCCCAATTGATAACCCATGTGGCAATGGGAAGTAAGAAAAAAGACAGAGAGACAGACAGACTGCAGAAGTTCTTTAAACACCAGTCAGCATATGAGAACACCTGCACAGGGGAAGCTTCACAAGAGGCAGAGCCATGCTGTGGTCTCTCTCTCTCTCTCCATCTCCATCATCTGGATTTATCTCTCCCTATCCACATTTCTCCTTACTGGCTCTCATCTCTAAATTAAAAACTAAACAGTAGTAATTCATGATCCGTGGAATCTACCAGGTGCCTAACTAAAGAAAGATGTTCATAGAACATGAATTAACATATTCTAAACAACATATACTTAATGTGACATAGGGAAAAACACAAAACAATGGTTTGGGAGTAATTTGTGCAATTCACATGTAAAAATCCACTGTCCAAAGGAAAAAAAAATCCACTGTGCAAAAAGCCACATTACACAGAATGCATAGAAACAACCAGATGGGGGGGTGGACAGTAGAACAGTGAGTTAAGCGTAAGTGGCACAAATCGCAAGGACCGGCCTAAGGATCCCCGTTCAATCCCCGGCTCCCCACCGATAGGAGGGTCCTTTCACAAGCAGTGAGGTAGGTCTGCAGGTGTCAATCTTTCCCTCCCTCTATCTTCCCCTCTTCTCTCAATTTCTCTCTGTCCTAGCCGATCACAACGACAGCAATAAGAACAATAACAACAATGACAACGATAAATGACAAGGGCACCAAAAGGGGGAAAAAATAGCATTCAGGAGGAGTGTATTCTACCCCAGCCATAACCTTGGAGGCAAAAAAAAAAAAAAAAAAAAAAAAGATGGTGGTGTTTTGCTGTCGCCTTGTGGACACACTGAAGAATGCATCTGACTAAGAAAATGACTCTCCATATCTTTAGATTCTTCTTCTTCTTCTTCTTCTTCTTCTTCTTCTTCTTCTTCTTCTTCTTCTTCTTCTTCTTCTTCTCCTTCTCCTTCTCCTTCTCCTTCTCCTTCTCCTTCTCCTTCTCCTTCTCCTTCTCCTTCTCCTTCTCCTTCTCCTTCTCCTTCTCCTTCTCCTTCTCCTTCTTCCATTTGCCCTTCTTCCATAGCCAGTCAACAGCATCAGGTTGAGCCTGATGTAAAGTTTCGAGACCTCCTTTGAATCTGGAGAGGTGGCAGTCGTTGACTATGTGGGTCATAGTCTGTCTGTAGCCGCAGGGGCAGTTCGGGTCGTCTCTGGCTCCCCAGCGATGGAACATAGCAGCGCACCGGCCATGGCCTGTTCGATAGCAATTGAGGAGGGCCCAATCATAACGTGCTAGGTCAAAGCTGGGTTGACGCTTGCAGGGG
Organism: Erinaceus europaeus; assembly: GCF_950295315.1. NCBI lineage: Eukaryota > Metazoa > Chordata > Mammalia > Eulipotyphla > Erinaceidae > Erinaceus > Erinaceus europaeus. The sequence continues at coordinate 60,767,603 of NC_080166.1, read as the reverse complement.
TCTGTGATGAGGTGTTTGTTTAGATAATAATATATATATTTACATGGAACCTCATTTAAAAAATCTTCAAGACACTCACTGTGTGGGGCCAGGGGGCAGGACACCTGGATAAATACACACACTAGAGTGAACAAGGACCTGGGTTCAAGCCCTTGGTCCCCACCTGCAGGGAGGAAACTTCACAAGTGAAGCAGGGCTGTAGGTGTCTCTCTCTCTCCCTCTCTATCTCCCCCACCACTCACTTTCTCTGTTTCTATTCCATAATACATAAATATTTTTTTTAATTAAATGCACTGTGTACACATCCTGAGCTCTCCTTTCCACAAAACGCTTAGAAACTCGGGTCTGTAGTGTTTGCTGCCTCCTTGTGGACACAGCATAGAATGCATCTGAATAGACAAATTCATCAATTCCCTGTGTGAGCTTTATATATTCAAAGATATCTTTCTCATAAATAAATAAACTCTTTAAAAATTGTTAAAAAGTCAATGATTTCATCTCTAGTATTAAAAGGCAAAAAAACCTAGCAAGTATTTTTTATACACAATTAGAAACAGTAGAGCAAAGTGCTGATATTTGACCTGAAAACTTGCCTACTTAGTAAGGAAGCTCCAAGCGATGCTTTTGAAAATCCCACTTCATTGGGGAAGGTTCATGATTGACAGTACAGCTTCTGACACTGGGATACAGTTCTCTCTCTTCTCTCTCAGTCCTATCAAATTTGACAAAGAAAGAGGGGAAATATGGCCACCAGGACTAGTGATTCATCCTATAGGCACAGAGCCCAGTTGATAACCCATGTGGCAATGGGAAGTAAGAAAAAAGACAGAGAGACAGACAGACTGCAGAAGTTCTTTAAACACCAGTCAGCATATGAGAACACCTGCACAGGGGAAGCTTCACAAGAGGCAGAGCCATGCTGTGGTCTCTCTCTCTCTCTCTTTCTCTCCTACCTGCATTCACATCTCCCTGTCCACATTTATCCCTCACTGGCTCTCACCTCTAAATTAAAAACAAACCAGCAGTCTGTCATGATCTGTGGAATCTACCAGGTGCCTAACTAAAGAAAGATGTTCATAGAATATAAATTAATATATTCTAAACACCAGATATTCAATATGCCATAGGGAAAAAAAAACAATGGTCTGAGAGTAATTTGTGCAATTCACCTATTAAAATCTACTGTGCTAAAAGCCACATTACACGGAACGCTTAGAAACAACCAGATAAGGGCCCGGGCATTAGCACACTTGGTGCAAAGCGCAAGGACCAGCTTATGGATCCCTGTTTGAGTCCCTGGCTCCTCACCTGCAGGGGGGTCACATCACAGGTGGTGAAGTAGGTCTGCAGGTATCTATCTTTCTTTGCCCTCTCTGTCTTCCCCTCCTCTCTCAATTTCTCTCTGTCCTAGCTGAAAACAAGAAGAGCAATAAGAACAACAACAATAATAATGGTGGTGCACAGAAATGCAAGGATCCCATGCAAGGATCCCAGTTCAAGCCCCCAGCTCCTCACCACCAGCAGGAAGATTGCATCACTAATGGTGAAGCCGGTCTTCAACTGTTTATCTCTCTCTCTCTCCATGTCATCTACCCCTTCCCTCTCAATTTCCCTCTGTCCTATAAAAAAATAATAATATAAAAATGGCGACCAAGATGTGGATTCATAGTGCAGGCACCTAGCCCCAGTGATAACTTTGGAGGCAAAAAAAAAAAAAAAAGAAAAATGAAAAAGACTTTCATGCCTAAGGCTCAGAAACCCGAGCTTCAATCCCCAACACCATCATAAACCACACATAGGATTTTTTTTTTCTCAGATCTGATGGAAGGTAGGCATTGAATTTGGGACTTTGGAACCTCAGACAGGAAAGTTCCATTGCATAACCATTATGATATCCATCTACTTAGCACCACAACCATGCGGGCGGCTCCCGGCGGACCCTGCTGGCTTTACCACCCTCCATTGGAATTAGCAGTAAAACCTGTGGTGGCCAGAAGCCAGCTAAACTAGGGCCTGTCTCTTCAAAGGAAGGATGCCTGCATCCACCTAAGAGCCCTCCAGACATTGGGGCTGTATCCCCTGTCCTCCATGCTAGAGACGTACCTGACCTGGACTGGCAGTCAGCCTGCGCTTCCTCCAGCATAGGACAGCTGAGCTGACCTGAGCTGAGCTGAGCTGAGCCTTAAAGAGCAGCTGGGTGGCCATGGGAACTAGATGGATGGTGGAGTGGTGCAGTGGTGCATCTCCTTTCTGTCTGTCTGTCTGTCTCCTCTCCCTGTCTCACTCTCTGTATTTCACTCTAAACTAAAGAATAGAGCCAGAGAGATAGCATAATGACTCTGCAAAATTTCATGCCCGAGGCTCCAAAGGACCCAGGTTGAATCTCCACACCACCGGAAGCCACAGCTGAGCAGTGCTCTGGTGAAAGGGTGAAAGGAAGGGAGGAAGGAAGGAAGGAAGGAAGGAAGGAAGGAAGGAAGGGCAAACTGAGATGTCTTCCTCTATTTGTCTTAAATACCAAGGAACCAGAAACCCCCTGGCTGTAGACCCGTGACTGAAGATGTTCCTGATTCTTCAAGCAGGGGTAGGGGGAGATGCAATCTCTCATTGTGGAGAAGTTCATCTACGCCGATGACATCTGACATCTGCTGTGCAACTCAGGCATCCAAGTTCGACATCCTCGAGGAAACACTCACGAAAGACATGTCTCTGATATCTGATTACTGTAAAAAATGGCGACTAATCCCTAACACTGCAAAAACGGTATCATCTGTTTTCCATCTACACCATGCCTCGGCCTCGCGTGAGCTTCATGTGCAGCTTGGCGATACGAGAATCCGGCATGATCGCACACTGTCATTTCACAAACATCTCATAAAAACTGCAGCAAAGGTGGGCGCGAGGAATAACATCATTGCAAGACTGGCCAGCTCCTCATGGGGCGTGAGCGCTTCCACACTACGATCATCATCTCTGGCATTATGCTATTCCACTGCAGAATACTGTGCCCCAGTATGGTTCCGTAGCCCCCATGTCCACTTGGTCGATTCCAAATTATATTCCTCCATGAGGATAATTTCTGGAACCATCCGTTCCACCCTGGTTCCATGGCTGCCAGTTCTTAGCAACATCGCCCCGCCAGATATTCATCAGGATGCAGCATCGTCTTAAGTTCATTTCCCACGTCTACGCTTGACCGGACCTGCCAATATATGCGGATATCTTCGCCCACCCTGTCCAACGCTTGATATCTCGTCACCCAATCTGGTCCCCTACGCCTACACTGAACTTCTCTGTTCCAGACTCTTGGAAACAGAGTTGGCAGTCAGCTGAGGTAAAGAACAAACACCTCATCACAGACCCCTGCAAGCGTCAACCCGGCTTTGACCTAGCACGTTATGATTGGGCCCTCCTCAATCACTATGGAACAGGCCATGGCCAGTGGGCTGCTATGTTCCATCGCTGGGGAGCCAGAGACGACCCGAACTGCCCCTGCAGCTACAGACAGACTATGACCCACATAGTCAATGACTGCCACCTCTCCAGATTCAAAGGAGGTCTCGAAACTTGACATCAGGCTCAACCTGACGCTGTTGACTGGCTACGGAAGAAGGGCAAACACTAGAAGAAATTGTGGAGTGGGGGTTGCACAGTGGATAAGCCACTGGGCTCGGGAGCATGTGATAAATTTAATCCCTGGCACCACATATGCCAGAGTGATGCTCTGGTTCTCTATTTTTCAATCTCTCCTCCCCTGCACTCCCTTTCCTCCTCCTCTTCTCCTGTTCTCCTCTGTCATACACAGAGAAGAACTTATACTGAAAATAATAATGGTCCAGGAGGTAAATTCTCAAGCATGAGGTCCTGAGTTCTATCCCAGGCATCACGTGTACCTGAGTGATGGCTCTGACCCCCCATAGTAATCAATAAATAAAATCTTTAAAAAATAATCATAAGAGATCGCTTTCTCTCCTCTCCTCTCCTCTCCTCTCCTCTCCTCTCCTCTCCTCTCCCGGATCAACTAGGAATACCAAAGGAGACCACCCGGACCGAAACAAGACAGGACTACAATGACCACAGGAACCCAGTAAACCACCCGTGAGTACAAACATGCGTGGCTGGTGACAGAGAGGAGAGAGGGGCCTAAGGAAAGATTAAGTGACTGCTAACATTCAGCAGTTTATCAGTGGAGACACCACCTCCAGTCTGCTCCACAACAAGGGGACAGCTGAAGGGAGGAAAGGACTCCCCAGAGACTCACCAAGTGCAACTCTGAGTCTCCATTGCTACTACCCTCAGAATCTGGAGCAGCAACAGGGAGGGACACCAGGAGACAGAGATCTAACCGGGAAACTCAGGAGAAGACCTATACCTCAGTGGCATAGCTGAGGGGCTGTGAAAGTCTCTTTGCATAACCACTGGATTATCTCTGCCACACCCTGCTTTATCTCTTGGTCAGGAGTCAGTGATTAAGCTGAAGCCTATTGATAGTTTAAAAGCCCTCAGGCACCCATAGCCTACAGGGAAAAAAAAAAGAGGCTTTTACACCACTAAGCTCCAACTCAGGGATTGAAAAAAAACTGTTAACTTCCACCACGGTAAACCCTTTAATTAAATTACTTAGACACAAGTCAATCCAGGCAATAGTGATCAATAATTTGAAAAGTACTGATAAAGGGAACTCATAACAAAATATATAAAATGGTTAAAACAACAAGAAAAAATTTTGGAGACTCGAACCAGGACAAGAGTCCAGCTAAAAGTCCTCCAGAGGGTGAAGCACAAAACAACGAGTTCAATATCCAAACATTAGCTAAGGAAATAATAACAGGAGTGAGTAAAGAATTTGAAAAAATTGTAATCAGAAATGCAGGAACAACAAATGAGAATATGGAAGAAAATTCTAATAATCTCATGGTTATTAGAGAGCTGAAAGCTGAAATCGCTGAGCTAAGAAGGCAACTAGCTGAACAAGCTAAAACAGTATCAGAGCAGGACAACAAAATAGATGAACTCCAGAAAGCAGTAGAGGGCAGAGAGAATAGAATCTATGAGGATGAAGACAGAATTAGCAATATTGAGGATGAATTAGAGACAACTAAAAAAGAAGTAAGAGATCTCAAAAAGAGATTAAGAGATGCTGAAAACAACAACAGAGTCCTATGGGATGACTTCAAAAGAAACAATATACGCATTATTGGCTTACCAGAGGAAGAAAGAGAAGGAAAGGAAGAAAGCATTCTCCAGGCCATAATAGCTGAAAATTTCTCTAGTCTAGACAACACCAAAGACATAAAGATTCAAGAAGCAAAAGGAAAAAAAAAAAAAAGAAACAAAAATAAGAAAAAAAAAAAAGATTCAAGAAGCCCAGAGGGTCCCAAACAGAATTAACCCAGACCTAAAGACACCAAGACATGTCATATTTAGAATGGAAAGGAATAAGGATAAAGAAAGGATCCTCAAGGCTGCAAGAGAAAAACAAAGAGTCACCTACAAAGGAAAATCCATAAGATTAGCAGCAGACTTCTCCATACAAACACTACAGGCCAGAAGAGAATGGCAAGATATCTATCGAGTGCTCAATGAGAAAGGCTTTCAGCCAAGAATACTATATCCTGCTAGATTGTCATTCAGACTAGATGGAAGCATCAAAACCTTCTCAGACAAGCAACAGTTGAAGGAAGCAACCATCACCAAGCCTGCCCTGAAAGAAGTTCTGAAAGGTCTCCTATAAACAACCAGACCACCACAAATAGGACATATATCAAAACACTCTAAAACTCTACAAGAATGGCGTTAAAATATCTTCAATCTTTGATATCAATAAATGTCAATGGCCTGAATTCACCTATTAAAAGACACAGAGTAGGAAGATGGATCAGAAAACACAACCCAACAATATGTTGTCTACAGGAAACTCACCTAACGCAACAAGACAAACACAGACTTAAAGTGAAAGGATGGAAAACTATCATTCAAGCCAATGGCCCACAAAAAAGGGCAGGAACAGCTATTCTCATATCTGACATGATAGACTTGAAAATAGATAAGATTAAAAAAGATAGGAACGGACACTACTTAATGCTCAGAGGATCAGTCAATCAAGAGGACTTAACAATTATTAATATCTATGCACCCAATGAGAAGCCATCTAAATACATCAAACTTCTACTGAAAGAGCTACAGCAATATATTAACAGTAACACAATCATAGTAGGGGACTTCAACACTCCACTATCTCAACTTGACAGATCATCCAGGCAGAAAATCAGTAAAGACATAAGGGAGCTAAATGAAGAGATAGATAAACTAGAACTATTGGACATTTTCAGAGTCATTCATCCCAAGAAACTGGAATACACATTTTACTCAAATCCACATGGATCATTCTCAAGGATAGACCATATGTTAGGCCACAAAGACAGCATCAGCCTATTCAAGAGCACTGAAATCATCCCAAGCATCTTCTAAGACCACAGTGTAATTAAACTAACACTTAACAATCAACAAAAGATTAGTAACAGTGCCAAAATGTGGAAGCTCAACAGTACACTTCTTAACAACTTCTGGGTCAAAGAGGAAATCAAGGAAGAAATCAAAATGTTTCGAGAGTTCAATGAAAATGAAGACACAAGCTATCAAAATATTTGGGACACAGCTAAAGCAGTCCTAAGAGGGAAGTTCATAGCTATACAAGCACACATTAGGAAACAAGAAAAGGCACAAATAAACAGCCTGATTGCACATCTCAAAGACCTAGAAGAAGAACAACAAAGGAATCCTAAAGCAACCAGAAGGACAGAAATTACTAAAGTTAGGGGAGAAATAAATAACATTGAGAATAGGAAAACCATACAAAAGATCAATGAAAGTAAATGTTGGTTCTTCGAAAGAGTAAACAAAATCGACAAACCTTTAGCCAGACTCACAAAACAAAAAAGGGAGAAGACCCAAATAAATCGGATAGTAAATGAAAGAGGAGAAATCACAACAGACACTGCAGAAATTCAACATATCATGCGAGGCTTCTATGAACAACTATATGCCACCAAGCTAGAGAACCTGGAAGAAATGAATGATTTCCTAGATACCTACCAACTTCCAAAACTAAGTAAAGAGGAAGTGGATAACATGAACAGGCCCATCACAGCTAATGAAATTGAAACACCTCTACTTTTAAAAGTCTTCCAGAAGATTGAAGACACTGGAATACTCCCTGCCAGCTTCTATGAAGTGAACATCACCCTGATACCAAAAGCAGACAGGGACACAACCAAAAAAGAAAACTACAGACCAATATCTCTGATGAACATAGATGCGAAAATATTGAACAAAATTCTAGCCAACCGGATACAGCAGTATATCAAAAAGATTGTTCATCATGACCAAGTGGGGTTTATCCCAGGCATGCAAGGTTGGTTTAATATACGTAAATCAATCAATGTGATCCACCACATCAACAAAAGCAAGACCAAAAACCACATGGTCATATCAATAGATGCAGAGAAAGCCTTTGACAAAATACAACATCCCTTTATGATCAAAACACTACAAAAAATGGTAATAGATGGAAAATTCCTGAAGATAGTGGAGTCTATATATAGCAAACCTACAGCCAACATCATACTCAATGGTGAAAAACTGGAAGCATTTCCCCTCAGATCAGGTACTAGACAGGGCTGCCCACTATCACCATTACTATTCAACATAGTGTTGGAAGTTCTTGCCATAGCAATCAGGCAGGAGCAAGGAATTAAAGGCATACAGATTGGAAGAGAAGAAGTCAAACTCTCCTTATTTGCAGATGACATGATAGTATACATGGAAAAACCTAAAGAATCCAGCAAGAAGCTTTTGGAAATCATCAGGCAATACAGTAATGTGTCAGGCTATAAAATTAACATTCAAAAGTCAGTGGCATTCCTCTATGCAAACACTAAGTTAGAAGAAATTGAAATCCAGAAATCAGTTCCTTTTTCTATAGCAACAAAAACAATAAAATATCTAGGAGTAAACCTAACCAAAGAAGTGAAAGACTTGTACACTGAAAATTATGAGTCACTACTCAAAGAAATTGAAAAAGACACAAAGAAGTAGAAAGATATTCCATGTTCATGGGTTGGAAGAATTCACATCATCAAAATGAATATATTACCCAGAGCCATCTACATATTTAATGCTATCCCTATCAAGATCCCAAGTACATTTTTTAGGAGAATAGAACAAATGCTACAAATGTTTATCTGGAACCAGAAAAGATCTAGAATTGCCAAAACAATCTTGAGAAAAAAGAACAGAACCAGAGGCATCACACTCCCAGATCTCAAACTGTATTATAGGGCCATTGTCATCAAAACTGCTTGGTACTGGAACATGAACAGACACACTGACCAGTGGAATAGAATTGAGAGCCCAGAAATGAGGCCCCACACGTATGGACATCTAATCTGTGACAAAGGGGCCCAGACTATTACATGGGGAAAGCAGAGTCTCTTCAACAAATGGTGTTGGAAACAATGGGTTGAAGCATGCAGAAGAATGAAACTGAATCACTGTATTTCACCAAATACAAAAGTAAATTCCAAGTGGATCAAGGACTTGGATGTTAGACCACAAACTATCAGATACTTAGAGGAAAATATTGGCAGAACTTTTTTCCGCATAAATTTTAAAGACATTTTCAATGAAACGAATCCAATTACAAGGAAGACTAAGGCAAGTATAAACCTATGGGACTACATCAAATTAAAAAGCTTCTTCACAGCAAAAGAAACCACTACCCAAACCAAGAGACCCCTCACAGAATGGGAGAAGATCTTTACATGCCATATATCAGACAAGAGTTTAATAACCAACATATATAAAGAGCTTGCCAGACTCAACAACAAGACAACAAATAACCCCATCCAAAAATGGGGGGAGGACTTGGACAAAATATTCACCACAGAAGAGATCCAAAAGGCTGAGAAACACATGAAAAAATGCTCCAAGTCTCTGATTGTCAGAGAAATGCAAATCAAGACAACAATGAGATATCACTTCACTCCTGTGAGAATGTCATACATCAGAAAAGGTAACAGCAGCAAATGCTGGAGAGGGTGTAGGGTCAAAGGAACCCTCCTGCACTGCTGGTGGGAATGTCAATTGGTCCAACCTCTGTGGAGAACAGTCTGGAGAACTCTCAGAAGGCTAGAAATGGACCTACCCTATGACCCTGCAATTCCCCTCCTGGGGATATATCCTAAGGAACCCAACACATCCATCCAAAAAGATCTGTGTACACATATGTTCTTGGCAGCACAATTTGTAATAGCCAAAACCTGGAAGCAACCCAGGTGTCCAACAACAGATGAGTGGCTGAGCAAGTTGTGGTATATATACACAATTGGAATACTACTCAGCTGTTAAAAATGGTGACTTCACCGTTTTCAGCCGATCTTGGATGGACCTTGAAAAAATCATGTTGAGTGAAATAAGTCAGAAACAGAAGGATGAATATAGGATGATCTCACTCTCAGGCCGAAGTTGATAAACAAGATTATTAAAGAAAACACAAGTTGAACCTGAAATGGAATTGGAGTATTACACCAAAGTAAAAGACTCTGGGGTGGGTGGGTGGGTGGGGAGAATGCAGGTCCATGAAAGATGATGAATGACATAGTGGGGGTTGTATTGTTAAATGGGAATCTGGGGAATGTTATGCATGTACAAACTATTGTATTTACTGTTGAATGTAAAACATTAATTCCCCAATAAAGAAATAAAAAAAAAAAGAAAACATAAGTAGAACCTGAAATGGAATTGGCATATTGCCCCCAAGTAAAAGACTCTAGGGTGGGTGGGTGGGGAGAATACAGGTCCATGAAGGATGATAAATGACATAGTGGGGGTTGTATTGTTAAATGGGAATCTGGGGAATGTTATGCATGTACAAACTATTGTATTTACTGTTGAATGTAAAGCATTAATTCCCCAATAAAGAAATAAATTATTAAAAAAAAAAGATTATTCATCATGACCAAGTGGGGTTTATCCCAGGCAAAAAATAAAATAAAATAAAATAAAATAACCTTGTGCTTAGGAAGTATTTTAGTTGTTCTGCCAAAGACTTTCATGCCTGTGGCTTCAAGACCCCAGTTTCAACAGAGGACCTAGTGGGGGTTGTATTGTTATATGGAAAACTGGGAAATGTTATACATGTACAAACTATTCTATTTACTGTTCAATGTAAAACATTCATTCCCCAATAAAGAAATTAAAATAAGGACCCAGTTTCAGTTCCCCTGCACCCCACCCCATTTAGCTTGAGCTGAGAAGTGTTCTCGTGTTTTTCTGTGTGCTTTTCCCCCTGGATCTGTGTCAGGAAAAGAAAATGAAGAGGATATTGGGAGAAATACGGGAGCCCTTTGATTGGCTCTAGTTTCCTGTAAGGGGCATTCAGCTCTGTGTCCACAAGGCAGCAACATAACCCAGCAGGGCCCCTGTTGGGTGGGTCTTGCTCCCACTGCACTGCCCCTTGGTCTGGACTAGTTGTTGCTTTGGGCAGGGTGTCTGTTCCCGGGATCTGTTTTTGGAAGCTTCCTTCCCAGGAGCTAGAGAGAGGCAGGAGTCAGGGTTCACTGGGCAGAGCACCAGGCTTATGTGGGTGAGGCTCCAGGTTTCTTGGCCTGGCAGGGTGGCCACAGAGACAGAAGAAGGGCCCTGGAAATCTGCCTTTGCTCCTCCTGTCTGTGCCATGGGTCAGTCCGCATCTGTCTCCTGCACTGCTCCAACCCCCTTCCGGAGAAAAATTATTTAAGCAGCTCTGCTGGGCTGCTGGGTGGTAAGAAACCGGCTAGAGTTCCCAGACTTCCATGCACAAAGACCAGGGCTGGAGCCTCATTCGTTCCCCACCTGCATGGGGAAGAGAGGTGAGGCAGGTCTGCGGGAGTCTCTCTTTCTCTTCACATCTCTATCTCACCCCTTCCTTTCAATTTTTCATTGAACTTTAAAGTCAGAGAGAAATAACAAATGGGAGGTTGTTAGGTGGCAGGAGGGGTGTGAGCCATCAGCATCCCTGGCTTCCTAGTGCTGGCACACAGCCTCAGCAATCCACCTAGTGGTATCCAAACTAGAAAAGGGGGCTGGGGTAGATACCAAACGGTGATGCAAAGGCCCTCTCATGCCTGAGGCTCAGAAGTGCCAGGTTCAATGCCCTGCACTAACAGAAGCCAGAACTGAGCAGTGCTGTGATAAAAATAGTAATGATAATACAATAAATAAATATTTTAAAAGATTTGTTGGGGGCTGGGCAGTAGAGCAGCGGGTTAAATGCCCCTGGTGCAAAGCACAAGGGGCGGGGAATGACTGAGATGGGAGTGGTCCCACAACAAGGAGAAGGAAAAAATACATAAAAGGAGGACGGCCACAACATGAAGGGTAGAGCTTGGTTCAAATCTTACCTCTCTCTTGTGGTCTGGGAGGTGGCTTAGTGGATAAGGCACTGGACTCTCAAGCATGAGGTCCTAAGTTCAATTCCTGGCAGCATGTGTATCAGAGTAATGTCTGGTTCTTTTTTTCTCTCCTCCTCTTTCTCATGAATAAGTAAATTTTAAAAATCTTGCAGGGGTAGATAGCATAATGGTTACGCAAACAGGCTCTCATGCCTGAGGCTCCAAAGTCCCAGGTTCAGTTCCTTGCACCACCACAAGCCAGAGCTGAGTAGTGCTCTGGTTAAAAAAAAAGAGAAAAGGGAAATAAAAAACAAACCCTACCTGTGGTCTGGGAGGTGGCACAGTGAATAAAGAATTGGGCTCTCAAGCATGAGGTCCTGAGTTCAATCCCCGGCAGCACATATACCAGAGTGATGTCTGGTTCTTTCTCTCTCGTCCTATCTTTCTCATGAATAAATAAATTCTTTTTAAAAAAAAAAACGTACCTCTCTGACATGAACTTTCTTTCTTTTATTTTCCTTCTTTTTAAAATTTTTAAAAAATATTTATTTATTTATACCCTTTTGTTGCCCATAATATTTATTTATTACCTTTTGTTGTCCTTGTTGTTTGATTATTGTAGTTATTATTGTTGTTGTCATAAAGCCAATCTCCTATAGGTGGGGAGCCACGGGCTTGAACCAGGATCCTTATGCTGGTCCTTGTGCTTCATGCCACGTGTGCATAACCCACTGTGCTACTGCCCTACTCCCTCTTTTCTTTTTCTTTTTTAAATATTTATTTATTTATTCCCTTTTGTTTCCCTTGTTGTATTTAATGTTGTTGTTGATGTCATCGTTGTTGGATAGGACAGAGAGAAATGGAGAGAGGAGGGGAGATGGAGAGGGGGAGAGAAAGACAGACACCTGCAGACCTGATTCACCGCCTGTGAAGCGACTCCTCTGCAGGTGGGGAGCCGGGGGCTTGAACCGGGTTCCTTCGGCCGATCCTTGAGCTTTGCGCCACCTGCGCTTAACCCACTGTGCTACCACCTGGCTGCCTCTTTTTTTTTTTTTTTTTTTGCCTCCAGGGTTATTACTGGGGCTCAGTGCCTGCAACATGAATCCACTGATCCTGGAGGCCATTTTTCCTCCCTTGTTGTTGTAGCCTTGTTTGTGGTTATTGTTATTGTTGTTGATGATGTCATTCGTTGTTGGATAAGAGAGAGAGAAATGGAGAGAGGAGGGGAAGACAGAGAGGGGGAGCGAAAGACAGACACCTGCAGACCTGCTTCACCACCTGTGAAGTGACTCCCCTGCAGGTGGGAGCCAGGGGCTCAACCGGGATCCTTACACCTGGTCCTTATGCTTTGCGCCACCTGCGCTTAACCCACTGCGCTACTGCCTGACCCCCTTTTCTTTTTCTTAATTGTCACCAGGGTTATCACTGGAGCTTAGTGCCTGTACTAAGAATCCAGAACTTCCATCAACCATTTTTTTCCATTCTATTTTATTTATTTATTTTTACCAGAGCACTACTCAGCTCTGGCTTATGGTGGTGTGGGGGACTGAACATGGAACTTTGGAGCCTGAGGCATGAAAGTCTCTTTGCATAACCATTATGCCATCTACCCCCAATCTTTCCTTTCTTTTTCTTTTTTCTTTTCAGTTTACTTGACAGGACCAAGAGAAATTAATAAGTGCATGGGGAGATAGGGAGAGAAAGATACTTACAGACCTGTTTCACAGCTCATGAAACTTTCCCTGCAGTTGGGAACCCAGTACTTGAACCCATCTTCTTGTGTATAGTAACATTTGTTTGTATGTCTGTCTGTTTGTTTGTTTATTTGTTTTAATTAGAGACAGACAGAGAGAGAAATTACAGTACCAAAGCTCCCTCCAATGTGACTGGAGCTGGACTTGAGAGAGAGAGGAGAGAGAGACAGACATCATCAGCACCACTCCATGACTGGTGAAGCTTCCCCCCTGAAGGTGGGAGCTGGGGGCTCAAACCTGCACCCTCCAGCATGGTAACTAGAACAGCTGCACCACTGTCCGGTCTTCAGTAATCACCATCTCTGGTAAAGATGCTCATAGTAGAATTGATTTGATAGCAAGTCAATAAACATGTACTGGTATTTGTACAAACACACCAAGATAATATTAAGTGCTATGACCCACACAAGGATCCCAGTTCAAGCCTCCAGCTCCACCTGCAGGGCGGTCACAGCACAAGCAGTGAAGCAGGTCTGCATATGTCTGTATTTCTCTCCCTCTCTATCTCCCCACCTCTATCAATTTCTCTCTGTCCTACCCAATAAAATGGAGAAATGGGAAGAAAAAGGAAGAAAAAGAAAAAAAGAAGGAATAGCAAATGGGAAAAAAGCACATATTCAAGAACCTTAATAGGTGGTGCCGGTAGAAAGAAGGACAAGGCCCGTGCTTGTCATTGGACCAGCAGTCAGAAACTGGATCAAAGTTTCCAAGCTGTGCACAAGCCTGGGGTCAGGGTGGAGGTTCCTCCAGCAGAAATCCTTCAAGGGGGTTCATTCTCTTCCAGCTGTTGACTCATAAGGCTCTCAGCTGCCCCCCTCAGTGATATAAAGGCCTCTGGTGTCCCAGGAGGTGGGTCAGTGCACAGGGCCTTGGATGGTGAGGTTTGAGTTTATCTGAGCAAGAAATGCTCTAAATTTCTCTCTCTCTCTCTCTCTCTGTTGGTGTGTGATAGGTAATAAAAACATCTCGAAAATATTGCATCCTGAATTGATGCCATTTTGAAGGAAATCAGAGAGAGAGAGAGAGAGAGATATGGAAAATTGCATTGGCTTGGGGATTATTCTTTGATAGGAAAATGGAGACTCCATACTTCAAGTGCAGAGTTTTGCCCACTGCAAGGGGAGGATGGACTGAGGTGGAGTGCATCTTTTCTTTGGTCAGATCTGAAGAGTTTGCATTTGCCACGCTGCACGGGAAGTCACTCTTTTCTACCAGGAGAAAACAGTTTTGTGTTTTTAGCCAGGTAAGTCAAGACAGGGGGTTACAGAAGTTTGGCTTGGGAAGGGCAGGGAATCCAGCTGGGGCTCTCAGGTGTAAGATATCACTGTCCTGCATTAAGCCATGTGTCAGCCTGCTCTATTCTGGGCCTGAATAGAAATCTGTGGGCTCATGTTGAAAGAAGCCCTTGGTGGCTGAAGAGATAGCTTACTGGTTAAGTAAAAAGCTTTCATGCCTGAGGTTTCAAGGCTTCAGGTTGAATCCCCAGCTCTCCAGCATATGAGTTCCAGGTATGAGAGTCTCTTTGCATCAGCATTGTGTTATCTACCCCTCCCACTTCACTCTCTCTGTATCTCTGGCTCTCATGACTAAACATAACAATAAAATAAAATATGAAAAAATAGTAAATCAAAGAGGAGAGCTTGGGTGGAAGTGACTGCCTAGTAATTATCTTTCTTTCTTGAATCCTATCTTTCATGCTTAAAAATATTAACAAAGTAAAATAAAAATATTTACCCTTTTGAAAACTTTTTCAAATATCTATTTATTTTCCCTTTTGCTGCCCTTGTTGTTTTTTTATTGCTGTAGTTATTGTTGTTGTTATCTATGTCATTGTTGGTGGATAGGACAGAGAGAAATGGAGAGAGGAGGGGAAGACAGAGAGGGCGAGAGAAAGATAGACACCTGAGGACCTGCTTCAACACCTGTGAAGCGACTCCCCTGCCGGTGGGGACACAGGGGCTCGAACCGGGATCCTTAAGCCAGTCCTTGTGCTTCGTGCCACATGCCCTTAACCTGCTGTGTTACCACCTGACTCATATATTTACCTTTTTTTATAAGATCAATTTTGTTATTTTTTTAATTCTCTTTATTTATTGGATAGAAACAGCCAGAAATTGAGAGGGATGGAGGAGATAGAGAGACACCTGCAGCCTTGCTTCACCGCTCAAAAAGCTTTCCCCTGCAGGTGGGGGTCAGGGGCTCGAACCCGGGTCCTTTTGCACTGTAACATGTCACTCAACCAAGTGAGCCACCACTTGGCCCCGATATTTACCTTTTTTATCTTTATGCATTTGTTGGATAGAGAACCGCAGAAATTAAAAGGGAAGGAGGTGATAGAGAAGGGAGATAGAGACACACCTGCCACACTAGTTCACTACTCACAAAACTTCCCCCCTGCAGGTGGTGATCAGAGGCTTGAACCTGGGTCATTGAGCATTGCAGAACAAAAATATTTTAAAAAGAAATCCGTGGCTGTGAGACAGCTTAGTAGCTATCATCATTCTCTCTCTCCATAGCTACATATAATAATTCAATAAAGTACAAATATTTCAAATAAGAAGACCTTGTGATTAGGAGCTATCTTAGGAGTTCTGCCAAGGACTTTCATGCCTGTGGCTTCAAGAAACCAGTTTCAGTCCCCAGGACTCCCTTTGGATTGACCTGACAGTGTTCTGGTGTTTCTCTGTGTTTTTCTCCCTGGATCAGTATCAGAAAAAGTAAAATGAAGAGAATATTAGGAGAAATACACGAAGGAGTCCTTTGGTTGGGTCTGTTCTCCAGTAAGGTGCATTCTGCTCTGTGTCCACAAGGCGGCAACGTAACTCAGCAGGGCCCCTGCTGGGCGGGCCTTGCTCCCACTGCACTGCCCCTTGGTCTGAACTAGTCGCTGCTTTGGGCAGGGTGTTTGCAGTCTGCTCACAGGATCTGTTCGTGGAAGCTTCCTTCCAAGGAGCTAGAGAGAGGCAGGAGACAGGCTTCACTGGGCAGAGCACCGGGCTGGTTAGGCTGAGGTGCCAGGTTCCCTGGATTGGTGGGGTACCCACAGAGACAGAAGGGTCCTAGAGCTCTGCCATGGCTCCTGCTGTGTCTGTGCCATGGGTCAGTCTCTTTACTTCTTCTGCGCTGCTCCAAGTGCTTCCAGGAAAAAAGCAATTTGAGCACCTGTGCTGGGCTGCTGAGCCATGAGGAACATGCTGGAGTTCCCAGACTTCCATGCTCAATGCCAGGGATTGAGCCCTGTTCATTCCCCACCTGCAGTGGGAAAAGAGATGAGGCAGGTTTGTGGGGGTCTCTCTTTATCTCCACCTCTCCATGTCACCCCCTCTCCTCAATTTCTCAGTGTACTTTAAAATCAAAGAGAAAGAACAAATGGGAGGTGGTTGGGGGTGGGTGGCAGGGAATGCTGCTGGCAACCCTGGGTTCCTAGTGCTGGCACAGTCTCAGCACTCAGCCTAGTGGTATCCAAACTAGAAAAGGGGGCAGGCATAGACATCATAATGGTGATTCAAAGACACTTTCCTGCCTGAGGCACTGAAGTCCCAGGTTCAATGCCCCACACCACCATAGGCTGGAGCTCATCAGTGCTCCTGTTAAACAAATACACAAAGAAAAAAATCAGAAGGAAGGAAAAAAAAAAAGAAAGAGAAAAAAAAGAGAAAAGGGGAATTTAGTACAGATATTAGTGCATTGTAGTAAAGGAAAAGACTGGCGTGGGGTTCAAGGTTCAGGGTTTATGTCCTGGAACTTGATGGCAGAGGAGGACCTAGAAAGGGTTGAATTGTTATGTGGGAAACTGAGAAATATACAAAATACTGTATTTTACTGTTGACAGTAAACCATTAATCATCCAATAAAGAAATTAGAAATATAGTTTTCAAATAATAAAAAAGTGAATAAATAAACTATGGATAATTTTTAAAAGTACAAACAAGAAGCGATAAAAGAAAGTAGTAAGAAAGAAAAGGAATAGATAATGCAGTAACCCTCACAGGTGGTGCTGGGGATTGAACTGGAGAATGAAGGACAAGGCTGGTGATTTTCATTGGGCCAGCAAGCAGAAACTGCATCAATGTTTCCAGGCTGTGCACAGGGCCTGGGGTCAGGGTGGAGGTCACCCCAGCAGGAATCCTTCAAGAGGGTTCATTCCCTTGGGGCTATTGACCCAGGAAGGCTCTGAGCTGTCTCCCTCATTGATACACAGGTCACTGTTGTCCTAGGAGGTGGGTCAGTGCACAGGGCCTTGCATGTTGATGTCTGATTTCTCTAACATTAATCTGAGCAAAAAATCCTCTGAATTTCTCAGTATGTTTCTCTTCCTCCCTGTTGATGTGTGATAGGTAATAAACAACTTCTGGAAAACATTGCATCCTAAATTTATGGAAAAAATCAAAGAGAGAGAATAGGGAGAGAGAGGTGTGGAATCAAGTTGGTTTGGGGATTGTTCGTTGTTAGGAAAATGGAGACTCCATACAGCAGGAGCAGTTTTTCAATGGCTGGAGGGCAGGTGCTGTGTGGTGAGTCTCCTCTTTGGCCAGGGTTGTGAAGATTTTGCATTTGCCATGCTGCACAGGAAGTCACTCTTCTCTACAGCTGGAAAACAAGTTTGTGTATTTAGCCAGGTAAGTCAAGAGAGAAGGTCATAGCAGTTAGGCCTGGGAAGGGCAGGGAATCCAGCTGGGGCTCTTAGGTGTAAGAATCACTGCCCTGCATTAAGCCATGTGTCAGGCTACTCCATTCTGGGCCTGAATCAACAGTCTGTGGGCTCATGTTGAAAGAAGCCCTTGGTGGCTGGAGAGATAGCTTACTGGTTAAGTAAAAAGCTTTCATGCCTGAGGTTTCAGGCTTCCGGTTGAATCCCCAGCTCTCCAGCATAAGTCTGAGCTGAGCAGTGCTCTGCTCTCACTTAGATTTTTTTTTCTTTTTTCTTTTTTCTTTTTTCTTTTTTTTACCAGAGTCTTACTCAGCGCTGCATCATGGTGAGGTGAGAACCTCAGAGCTTCAGGTATGAGAGACTCTTGGCATCAGCATTTTGATCCCTACCCCTCCCATTTAATTCTCTCTGTATCTCAGGCTCTCATGACTAAACTATCATGAAAAAATAGTAAATCAAAGAGTAGAGCTTGGGAGAAAGTGACTGCCTAGTAATTATAATCTTTCTCTCTTGAAACTTATCTCTCCTGACTAAAAATATTAACATAGTAAAGTAAAATAAAAATATTTACTTTTTTCTTTATTTATTGATAGGATAGAGACAGGCAGAAATTGAGAGGGAAGGGGTGATAGAGAGTGGACAGAGATAGACACCTGCCACACTGCTTCACTACTTACAAAACTTCCCCCCTGCAGGTGGTGATCAGAAGCTCGAACCTGGGTCATTGAGCATTGCAAAACAAATATATTTCAAAAAGAAATCCTTGGTTGTGAGACAGCTTAGTAGCAATCATCATTCTCTCTCTCCATAGCTACATATAATAATTCAATAAATTACAAATATTTCAAATAAGACCTTGTGCTTAGGAGTTATCTTAGGAGTTCTGCCAAAGACTTTCATACCCATGGCTTCAAGGAAACATTTTCAGTACCCAGGACCCCCTTTCGCTTGAGCTGACAGTGTTCTGGTGCTGCTCTTTGTGTTTTTCTTCCTGGATCTGTGTCAGAAAAAGAAAATGAAGAGAATGTTAGAAGTAAGGGAGCCTTTGGTTGGGTCTGTTCTCCCGTAAGGTGCATTCTGCTCCGTGTACACAAGGTGGCGACATAACATAGCAGGGGCCCCTGCTGGGTGACCCTTGCTCCCACTGGAAAGTCCCTTGGTCTGGACTAGTTGTTGCTTTGGGTAGGGTGTTTGCAGTCAGCTCACAGGATCTGTTCTTGGAATCTTCCTTCTGAGGAGCTAGAGAGAGGCAGGAGACAGAGTTCGCTGGGCAGAATACCAAACTTTCATGGAGGAATCCCCAGGTTCCCTGGTCTGTTGGCTTGGCCACTGGTACAGAAGGTTCCTGGAGCTCTGTCTTTGATCCCCCTGTGTCTGTGGCATGGGCCAGTCTCTGTTTCCTGCTCTGCTCCATTCCCCTTCTGGAAATAAGCCATCTGAGCACCTGTTCTGGGCTGCTGGGCCATGATAAACCCGCTGGAGTTCCCAGACTTCTGTGCACAAGGACCAGACATGGAGCCCTGTAACCCCCCTGCAGAGGGAGGAGAGGTAAGGCAGGTCTAAGGGGGTCTCTCTCTCCTCCTGTCTAGGTCACCCTGCCCCCTCAATTTCTCCGTGTACTTTCAAATCAAAGAAAAGAAGAAATGGGGGGGGGTAGGTGTAGAAAAAGCTGCCGGCAGCGCTGGCTTCCTAGTGCTGGCACAGAGCCTCATTAATAAACCTAGTGGTATCCAATCTAGACCCGGGGGCAGGGGTAGATCCCAAAACGGTGATGCAAAGACACTCTCTTGCCTGAGGCTCTGAAGTCCCAGGTTCAATGCCCCAGGTTCAACCACCATAGGCTAGAGCTTACCAGTGCTCCAGTTAAGTTAAAAACAAATCAAAAGGGGGCTGGGTGGTGGCGCACCTGTTTGAATGCACATGTTATAATGCACAAGGACCTAGGTTCAAGCCCCCAGTCCCCACCTGCAGAGGGAAAGCTTCATGAGTGGTGAAACAGTGTTGCAGGTATCTCTCTGTCTTTCAACCTCTCTTAACTCCCTATTCCCTCTCGATTTCTGACTGTCTCTATCCAATAGATAAATAAAGATAATTAAAAACAAATCAAAAAAGGGAAAAACAAAAAAAAGGTGGGGGCTAGGCAGTAGTGCAGTGGATTAAGTGCACATGGCACAAAGTGCAAGGGCCAGCCCAGCATAATAATCCTGGTTCGAGCCCCCAGGTCCCCAACTGTGGAGGGGTCACTTCACAAGCAGTGAAGCTGGTCTGCAGGTGTATATCTTTTCTCTCCCCCTCTCAGTCTTCCCCTCCTCTATCAATTTCTTTCTGTCCTATCCAACAACAACAGCAACTATAACAACAGTAACAATGACAACTACAACAAGGGCAAGAAAATGGGAATAATGGCTTTCAGGAGCAATGGGTTCCTAGTGAAGGCACCGAAACCTAGAGATAACCCTGGAGGCAAAAAAAAAAAAAAGAAAAAAAGAAAGAAAAAAGGAAAGGAAAAGGGGGACTCTAGTACAAACATTGGTGCATTGTACTAAACTTTGGGTTCAGGCCCTGGAACCTGATGGCAGAGGAGGACCTAAAAGATATTCAATTGTTATCTGGGAAACTGAGAAATATACAAAATACTGTATTTTACTGTTGACACTAAACCATTAATCTCCCAATAAAGAATAAAATTTTTTTGACAAATAATAAAAAAGTCAATAAAAGGACTATAGAAAAAATTTTTTTAAAGTGCAAACAATAAGAGATAAAATTAAGGAAGAAAGAAAGGAATGAGAAATGGGGAAAAGCACATATACAGGAACCCTCACAGGTGGTGCTGGGGATTGAACTGGTAGAAAGAAGGACAAGGCCCATGCTTATCCGTGGGCCAGCAACCAGAAACTGCGTCCATGTTTCAAAGTCGTGCACAGGGCCTGGGTTCAGGGTGGAGGTCACACCAGCAGGAATCCTTCAAGGGAATTCATTCCCTTTTGGCTGTTGACCCAAAAAGGCTCTGAGCTGCCCCCCCCAATTGATATAAGGGTCTCTGGTGTCCCAGGAGGTGGGTCAGTGCACAGGCCCTTGTTGGTGATGTCTGAGCTTCTCTGACATTTGTCTGAGCAAGAAACGCTCTGGATTTCTTTCTGTGTCTCTGTCACTCTCTCTCTCCCTGTTGGTGTGTGACTGGTCTGGAACAACGTCTGGAAAATGTTGCATCCTAAATTGATGCCATTATAAAAATTATTAGAGAGAGGGAGAGAGTAAGAAAGAGAGAGAGACATATGGAAATTGTGTTGGCTTGGGGATTGCTCATTGCTAGGCAAGTGGAGACTCCAGAGTGCAGGAGCAGAGTTCTGCCCACTGCAAGGGGCGGCGGTGGGGGGGGGGGTCTCCTCTTTGGCCAGGGATGCGGAGAGTTTGCACTTGCCGTGCTGCACAGGATGTCACTCTTTTATTTTTTAATTTATTCTTATTTTTTAATCTTTATTAATTGGATAGAGACAGCCAGAAATCAAGAGGCAAGGTGTGACAGAAAGGAGAGAGACACCTGCAGCCCTACTTCACCACTCGCAAAGCTGTCCCCCTGCAGGTGGGGGCCGCGGGGCTCAAACCTGGGTCCTTGCACATTGTAATACTTGTGCTCAACCAGGTGTGCCACCACCCAGCCCCTGGAAGTCACTCTTTTCTACAGGGGGAAAACAAGTTTGTGTATTTAGCCAAGTAAGTCAAGACGGGGGTTACAGTAATTATGCCTGGGAAGGGCAGGGAATGGAACTGGGCTCTCAGGTGTAAGCTTTACTTACATTGGTGTAAGCACTGACCCATGTGGCAGGCTGCTCCATTCTGGGCCTGAAGCAACCATCTGTGGGCTCCTGTTGAAAGAAGCACTTGGGGGCAGGGAGAAAGCTTAATGGTTATGTCCAGTGCTTTCATGCCTGAGGTTCCAAGGCTTCAGGCTGAATCCCCAGCTCTCCAGCATCAGTCTGAGCTGAGCAGTGCTCTCTTCTCACTTATGATGTATGTATGTATGTATGTATGTGTTTGTATGTATATATGTATGTATGTATGATTTTTATCAGAGTCTTACTCAGTGCTGCATCATGGTGAGGTGGTGGGAACCTCAGAGCTCCACATATGAGAGTCTTTGCATCAGCACTGTGATCTCTACCCCTCCCATTTCACTCTCTCTGTACTTCTGGCTCTCATAAACATAACATAACAATAAAATAAAATATGAGAAAATTGTAAATCAAAGAGGAGAGCTTGGGTGGAAGTGACTGTTAGTTATCTTCTTTCTCTCTTGAAACCTATCTCACATTACTCAAAATATTAACAAAGTAAAACATAATTACCTTTTTATGTTTATTTATTGGATAGAGACAGGCAGAAATTGAGAGGGCTGGGGTGATAGAGAAGGGGGAGAGATAGAAAGACACCTGCCACACTGCTTCAGCACTCACAGAGCTTTCCTTCTGCAGGTGGGACCAGGGGCTCAAACCCGGGTCATTGAGCATTGCAAAAGAAAATATCTAAAAAAGAAATCCTTGGATGTAGACAGCTTAGTAGCTATTCTCAATCTCTCTCTCTCTCTCCCTCTCTCTCTTTTTTTCTAGCTACATATAATACTACAAAAAATTACAAATATTTCAAATAAGAAATTGTGTTTAGGAGCTATCTTAGGAGTTCTGCCAAGGACTTTCATTTTTGTGGCTTCAGGAACCCAGTTTCAGTTCCCAGGACCCTCTTTGGATTGAGATGAAAGTGTTCTGGTGTTTCTCTGTGTTTTTCTCCCTGGATCTGTGTCAGAAAACACAAATGAAGAGGATATTAGGAGAAATGTGGCAGCCCTTTGGTTTGGTCTGTTCTCCAGTAAGGTGCATTCTGCTCTGTGTCCACAAGGCGGCGACATAACACAGCAGGACCCCTGCTGGTCAGGCTTTGCTCCCACTGCACTGCCCCTTGGTCTGCACTAGTTATTGCTTTGGGCAGGGTGTTTGCAGTCTGTTCACAGGATCTGTTCTTGGAAGCTTCCTTCCCAGGAGCTAGAGAGAGGCAGGAGACAGGGCTCACTGGCCAGAATATCAGGCTTGTGAGGTTGATGTACCAGATTCCCTGGCCTGCTGAGGTGTCTGCAGAGACAGAAGAGTCCTGGAGCTCTGCCTTTGCTCCCCCTGTGTCTGGCCATGGGCCAGTCCCTTTCTGTCTCCGGAACTGCTCAAACCCCTTTCTAGGAAAAAAAGCAATTTGAGCAGCTGTGCTGGGCTGCTGGGTGCTGATGAACCCGCTGGAGTTCCCAGACTTCCATTCAGAAGGGTCAGGGATAGAACCCTATTCATTCCCCACCTGCATGGGAAGAAGGGGTGAGGCAGGGTTGTGGGGTTCTCTCGTTCTCTCCACCTTTATATCTCCCCTCTCTCACTCAGTTTGTCAGTGTACTTTAAATTCAAAGAGAAAGAACAAATGGGAGGTGGTTGGGGGATGCAAGGGGATGTTGCAGGCCACCCAGGCAGGGTTCCTAGTGCTGGTACTGAGCCCCAGCAATCAAACTAGAAAAGGGGGCAGGAGTAGATAGCAAAATGGTGATGCAAAGACACTCTCATGCCTGAGACTCTGAAGTGCCATGTTCAGTGCCCCACACCACCATAGGCTGGAGCTCATCAGTGCTTCTGTTATAAAAAAAAAATTTAAAAGAAGTGGGGGGTAAGGAAAGGAAAGAGAAAGGGGGATTAAAGTAGAAACATTGGTGCACTGAAGTAAAGTAAAAAGACTGTGGCATGGGGTTCAGGGCTCAGGTCTTGGAACTTGATGGCAGAGGAGGACCTAGAAGGGGTGAATTGTTATGTGGAAAACTGAGAAATATACAAACTACCGCACTTTACTGTTGACACTAAATCATTAACCCCCATAAAGTAATTAGAAAAATATTTTTCAAATAATAAAAAGTCAAATAAAAGGGTTATGGATAATTTTTTAAAGTGCAAACAAGAAGAGATAAAAGAAAGTAGGAAGATAAAACAACAAGGGCAACCAAAGGGAATAGATAAATAAATATTTAAGCAAAAGTAGTAAGAAAGAAAAGGAATAGATAATGCAGGAACCCTCACAGGTGGTGCTGGGGATTGAACTGGAGAATGAAGGACAAGGCTGGTGCTTGTCATTGGGCCAGCAAGCAGAAACTGCATCAATGTTTCTAAGCTGTGCACAGGGCTTGTGGTCAGGGTAACGGTCACCCCAGCAGGAATCCTTCAAGGGGGTTCATTCCCTTGGGGCTGTTGACCCAGCAAGGCTCTGAGCTGCCTCCGTCACTGATACACAGGTCACTGGTGTCCTAGGAGGTGGGTCAGTGCACAAGGCCTTGGATGGTGATGTCTGAGTTTCACTGGCATTTGTTTTAGGAAGAAATGCTCTCTCTCTCTCTCTCTCTCTCTCTGTAGCTCTCTGTCTTTCTCCCTGTTGGTGTTTGATAGGTAACAAATAACATCTTGAAAATGTTGCATCCTAAATTGCTGCCATTTTGAAAGAAAACCAGAGAGAGAGAGAGAGATAAAAATCCTGTTGGCTTGGGGATTGCTCATTTCTAGGAAAATGGAGACTCCATTTTGCAAGTGCAGTGTTTTGCCCATTGCAAGGGGTGCGGGGGGTGAGTCTCCTCTTTGGTCAGGGATTTGGAGATTTTGCATTTGCCATGCTGTACAGGAAGTCACTCTTTTCTATGGGGAGGCAGGTTTTTAGCCAAGTATGTCGAGAGGGTCAAAGCACTTAGGCCTGGGAAGGGCAGGGAATCCAACTGGTGCTCTCAGGTGTAAGATAATCACTGTTGTGCATTGAGCCATGTGTCAGGCTGCTCCATTCTGGGCCTGAATCAACAATCTGTAGGCTCATGTTGAAAGAAGCCCTTGGGGGCTGAAGAAATAGCTTAATGGTTATGTCAAAAGCTTTCATGTGGGGGGCTGGGCGGTAGCACAGAGTGTTAAAGAACTTGGTTTGAGCCCCTAGCTCCCCACCTGCAGGGGGATCGATTCACAGGTGGTAAAGCAGATTTGTAGGTGTTCATCTTTCTCTCCCCATCTCTGTCTTCCCCTTCTCTCTCTATTTCTCTCTGTCTTATCCAGCAACAACTACAGCAATGACAACAATAATAATAACAACAATAAACAACAAGAGTAACAAAGAGGAAAAATGGCCTTCAGTAGCAGTGGATTCTTAGTGTAGGCACTGAGCACAGCAAGAACCCTGGAGGCAATAAAAAAAAAAAAAAAGAAAGAAAAAAAGATTTCATGCCTGTAAGGTCTCAGGTTGAATCCCCAGCTCTGCAGCATAAGTCTGAGCTGAGCATGAGTCTGTTCACAGCCTCTGATTTCATTTCTTTCTTTCTTTCTTTGCTTATTTATTTATTCTTTTTCAGAGCCTTGCTCAGCCTTGCGTCATGGTGAGTCAGGAACCACAGAACTCCAGGTAGGGGAGTCTCTTTGCATCAGCATTATGATATCTACCCCTGCCCATCTCCCTCTCTCTGTATCTTTCTCTCTGTATCTCTGGCTTTCATTACTAAACATAAGAATAAAATAAAATATGAAAAATAGTAAATAAAAAGGAGAGCTTGGGCGAAAGTGACTGCCTAGTAGTTATCATCTTTCTCTCTTTCAACCTATCTCTCATTACTCAAAATACTAACAAAGTAAAGATATTTTTCAAAAAAAAAAGTCCTTGGCTGTGAGACAGCTTCTTAGCTAGTATCATTCTCTCTGTATCTCCCTCTCGCTCTCTAGCAAAGTATAATAATACAATATTAGAAATATTTCAAATAAGAAGACTGTGCTTAGGAGATACTTAAAATAAATAAGGAGACCGTGTGCTTAGGAGCTATCTTATGAGTTCTGCCAAGGGCTTTCATGTCTGTGGCTTCAGGAACCCACTTTCAGTCCTCAGCACCCCCTTTGGATTGAGCTGACAGTGTTCTGGTGTTTCTCTGTGTGTTTTTCTTCCTGAATCTGTGTCAGAAAAAAAAAATGAAGAGAATATTAGGAGAAATACGGGAGCCCTTGGTTGGGACTGTTCTCCAGTAAGGTGTATTCTGCTCTGTGTGCCTAAAATGGCGATATAACACATCAGGGTCCTTGCTGGGTGGGCCTTGCTCCCTCTGGGCTCAAATATGGAAGGTAGACAATTCAAATGCATGAACTTGCAAAAAAAAAATTAAGAAGTCATTCTACTTCTATAAGTTTGGGAGAGCTGGTTATCCTTGGTGACTAGGATCCCATGACTTTTTGGTGTGAGTGGTGTGTGACTAGAATCCTTTTATCTTACATTCATGCAAAGAAGTGCGAAAATTAAATAAATAAGTAAATATTTTTTTTTGCCAACAGGGTTATCGCTGGGGCTTGGTGCTTCTTGTGGCCACTACCCCTCCCCACCCTTTTTTTCTCATCTGATAGGACAGAGAAATTAAGAGCAGAAGGGATAGAGAGGGAAAGGTTTGGAGAGACAGCTGCAGCCCTGCTTCACTCCGCTGGCCCCGCCCACTCCTGGGAGCCTCACTGGCCACTGCAGTTTCCGCCAGTCTCTGAACAGAAGCTTTTTCCTGGGTCCTGCAGCAGTGGCACCGGGTTTGTACATCCTGCCTCGGCTCCACTGTAGGCCTGGGTCACCTGCATGGCCCCAGTGAGTTCCAGCTGGGACTCCAGGCTCCCCACCTTTTTGCCCGCTCCGCTGCCTGCAACCCCCTGGTGTGTCCCCATGCAGCTCGGAGGACTCCTGCAGCTCTGACTCCCAGGAGTCACTCCGGGTTCACAAAACCCCTCTCCCCCTGTGGATTCTGCCTGTCCTTCGGTGGGTGCCAGGGGCTGAGGCCTCAGCTCCACCCCCTGGGCTGCAGAGCAGTGCGGTGATGGGGGCACAGGGCCGGGTAGCCCAAAGCCTGAGGTCTGGGTTGCTGCATGTTGCGAGCAAGGAAATAGAGCAAGGACTCACTCGGAGCTCGTGTGGGGCTAAGCAATAATTTTTCACTTATTTTTAGATGCCATAGAAGGGTCACACAATTCACACAACACACAGTCAACCCGATAATGGCTGTTTGCAGGTAAGGATCACGACTGGAGGTCCTTCCTCCACTGGCGGGACTGGATGAGCGAGGGTCCCTGGAAGCTGGGGAAGCCGTTACTTAGCCTCGCTGCGTGTGCTTTTCTTCTTCTTCTAGCGTTTGCCAATAAATTGGCTAAGATAGAGCCATCAGCACGAGTGGAGGAATATCCCCAGTCTTGGTGATGACTATTAAAGTCTCCAACATAAACGGCTGGGTGATTCGGGCTAGGCAGGACCTCATTATGTGCCCATGAGGCACTGGGAGGCTTATATACGTTGACGAGCTGAATAGTTCCAATAGTAATGGAGTCGTAGAAGGTCGAAGAGGCCGTATGGTAAACGTCCGCAAGATACGATTTCGCGTAGATGGCTCGGCTATGTTTAGGATGGAGATTATAGCATCTTAAATCGAATCCACTGATGGTGAATCGAGCAGCTTCATCGACTGCTGTATGTGTTTCTTGTAGGCAGATAACATCTGCCTGATGCTGTATCGCCAATTGACCAATAAGAACGCGTTTGGCAAAGGACAGCCCCTCAACATTAAGTTGGAGGACTCGAAGAGCAGGACCAACAGCTTGAGAGCTGTCAGGAGCTGCTTGTTGCTGGCTTTGAAAGTGACTGGGATCCATGTGGATTCAGTCGGCTAGGAAGGATCGTCAGTTTCCCCAATGAATGGGTACTCACGGGATGCACCACGGGAAGGTCGATCCAATGTGTGTGCTTAAGTCTTTAGCAGCACCGGCAGCATCCCGGTAAGTAATGTAACGGTGAAAGTGCTTCATCCAGCTGGTTTCTGAGCCTTTACTTATACTTAGCTTGCCTCTGCTTTCAAAGTTACGTGCCCATTGACCAATCAGGTTCGGGTTGACATCTTTTCCTATGCATACATATGTCTCCGTCTTTATCACACTATGCAGGCGCACTATGGTTACTATAGTTACTAGGATTACGAGTTCACTACACTGCACCACCCAAGGCTACAGAGTATTATGCCTAAGCATAACAATAAAATAAAATATGAAAAAAACAGTGAATCAAAAAGGAGAGCTTAGGCAAAAGTCACTGCCTAGTAGCTATCATAGTTCTCTCTCAGTCTCTCTCTCCATAGCTACATATAATAACACAGTAAGTTACAAATGCTTAAAATAAGGAGACCTTGTGCATAGGAGCTATCTTCAGAGTTTTGCCAAGGTCTGTCATGCCCATGGCTTCAAGGAACCAGTTTCAGTCTGTGCCACGATACCTGATGTGGTGGGGTGGCCACTGGGACAGAAGGGTCCTGGAGCTCTGCCTTTGTTCCCCCCTGTGTCTGTGCCATGCATGTGTCGGTCTCCGTCTGTCTACTGCACTGCTCTAACTCCCTTTCTAGGTAAAAAGCGATTTGAGCACCTGTGCTGGGTTGCTGGGTTGCTGGACTGTGAGGAACCTGCTGGAGTTCCCAGACTTCCATGCACAAGGGCCAGGGTTGGAACCCTGTTTTCATTCCACCCCCCCCTGCAGAGGGAGGAGAGGTGAGGCAGGTCTTGGGGGGGGGTTCTCTCTCCACCTCTCTACCTCACCTCTTCCTTTCAATTTCTCAGTGTACTTTAAAATCAAAGAGAAGCTGGGAGGAGGTTGGATAGGAGGAGGTGGTGGGGAATGCTGCTGGCAACCCTGGGTTCCTAGTGCTGGCACAGTCTCAGCACTCAGCCTAGTGGTATCCAAACTAGAAAAGGGGGCAGAGGTAGATACCATAATGGTGATGCAAAGACACTCTCCTGTCTGAGGATCTGAAGTTCCATGTTCAGTGCCTCACACCACCATAGACTGGAGCTCATCAGTGCTTCTGTTAAAAAAAGATGAAGAAAAAAAGGAAAGGAAAGAGAAAGTGGGAATAAAGTATAAACATTGGTGTATTGTAATAAAGTAGAAGACTCTGAGGGGGTTTCAGGGTTCACGTCCTGGAACTTGAAGGCAGAGGAGGACCTAGAAGGGGTTGAATTATTATGTGGAAAACTGAGAAATGTACAAACTACTGTATTTAACTTTCGACATTAAACCATTAATCTCCCAATAAAGGAATTAGGAAAAAAATTACAAATAAGAAAAAAGTCAATAAAAGGCTATGGAAATTTTTAAAAAGTACAAACAGGAGAATATAAAAGACAGGTTGGGGGTATAGCATAATGGTTATGCAAAGAGACTTTCATGCCTGAGGCTCTCAAGTCCCAGGTTCAATCCCCTGCACCACCATAAGCCAGAGCTTATATATAAAAGACAGGAAGGAAGTGGTAGAAAGAAGAACAAGGCAGGTGATTGTCACTGGGCCAGCAAACTGAAACTGCATCAAAGCTGTGCAAAGTGACTGGGTCAGAGTGGAGGTCACCCCAGCAGGAATCCTTCAAGAGGGTTCATTCCCTTGTAGCTGTTGACCCAGGGAGGCTCTGAGCTGCCTCCCTCATTGATACACAGGTTGCTGGTGTCCTAGGAGGTAGGTCAGTGCACAGAGCCTTGGATGGTGATGTCTGAGTTTCTCTGACATTTGTCTGAACAAGAAATACTTAATCCCCCCAAAAAAGTATACAAAAAAAATGGTTATGCAAACAGACTCTCATGCCTGAGACTCCAAAGTCCCAGGTTCAATCCCCTGCACCACCATAAACCAGAGCTGACAAGTGTTCTGGTAAAAAAAAAAAAAGTATACAAAAAAAACCCTTAATCCTCCCCTCCCCCTTCCTTACTGAGGCTGCTCCTTCCTCACTTGCACTGGGTCCGATAGTTTGCTCTTTAAGACTAGAAGATAAGAGAAGCAGTTTTTTCCAAAATCATTGAATCAGTGGTTTTGTAATAAGTTTGAGTGACTTCGGTTCATTTCTTTTTTTTTTTTTTTAAAGTCTTTTTATTTTTTATTTTTTATTTAAGAAAGGATTAATTAACAAAACCATAGGGTAGGAGGGGTACAACTCCACACAATTCCCACCGCCCAATCTCCATATCCCACCCCCTCCCCTGATAGCTTTCCCACTCTCTATCCCTCTGGGAGCATGGACCCAGGGTCGTTGAGGGTTGCAGAAGGTAGAAGGTCTGGCTTCTGTAATTGCTTCCTCGCTGAACATGGGCGTTGACTGGTCGGTCCATACTCCCAGTCTGCCTCTCTCTTTCCCTAGTAGGATGGGTCTCTGGGGAAGCTGAGCTCCAGGACACATTGGTGGGGTCTTCAATCCAGGGAAGTCTGGCCGGCATCCTGATGACACCTGGAACCTGGTGACTGAAAAGACTCTGGGGTGGGTGGGTGGGTGGGTGGGGAGAATACAGGTCCATGAAAAATGACTTCGGTTCATTTCTAACACAAGTCAGAAGTAGAGAACGAGATCAAGTTCACTTCTTATTTATTTATTTTTCATTTTGTTGCCCTTGTTTTTTATTATTGTTGTTGTTATTGATGTCATCATTGTTAGATAGGACAGAGAGAAATGGAGAGGGGAGAGGGAGACAGACAGGGAGAGAGAAAGACAGATGCTTGCAGACCTGCTTCACCATCTGTGAAGCGAAACCCCTGCAGGTGGGGAGCTGGGGGCTCGAACCAGGATCCTTACGCTGACCCTCATACTTTGCACCATGTGCACTTAACCCACAGAGCTACCACCCAACTCCCATTCTTCCATTTCTATGTGTCAGTCTCTATTTCTTTATTTCTTTTTTAAAATTTTTAAATATTTATTTTCCCTTTTGTTGCTCTTGTTGTAATTTATCATTGTTGTAGTTATTATCATTGTTGTTATTGATGTCGTCATTGTCAGATAGGACAGAGAGAAATGGAGAGAGGAGGGGAAGATGGAGGGGGAGAAAGATAGACACCTGCAGACCTGCTTCACCACCTGTGAAGCGACTCCCCTGCAGGTGGGGAGCCGGGGGCTCGAACCGGGAACCTTATGCCGGTCCCTGCACATCAGTCTCTATTTCTTTTAGCATCATCTTATAGTTTCCTCCGTAAAGGGTCTTCACCTTCTTTGTGAGATTTACCCCAAGGCATTTTACCTTTTGGGGTTTGTCAATGGAATTTAATCTTTTATTTCTCTTTCCTTTGACTCTTTGTATAGGTGAAATTTCAGTGGAGTTTTTCTTTTATTCAATTTTTTATTATCTTCATTTCTTGGATAGAGACAGCCAGAAATCAAGCAGGAAGGGGGTGATAGAGAGGGAAATAGACAAAGTGACACCTGTAACACTGCTTTAACACTTGCAAAGCTTTCCCCCTGCAGGTGGGGACTGTGGGCTCCAAGCCAGGTCCTTGCACATTATAACAGGTGCGCTCAACCAGGTGTGCCACCACCCGGCCTCGCCTGTAGCTTTTATTGGCCTTGGTTTCATAGCAAGTGATGTGGAGCATTTCTTCCTGTGTCAGTGGGCCATACGTACCTGTTATTGGGAGAGCTGCCTGTTCAGTTCTTTGCCCCACTTTTTACTGGGTTGATTTTTCTCTCTTATTAAATTAAACCAGTTCTTTCTGCATAGCCATTATGCTGTCCCTCTACTCCCAATCTCCCAGTTCTTTCTAAATGTTCACTATCAACCATTTGTCTGATGTGTGGTGTGTAAAGATTTTCCCCCAGTTTCAGAGTTGCCTGCTTAACTTCGGGTAGTTGGTTTTCGATGTATAAAGCTTCCAATTTGATCTTGTCCCATTTATTTTCTCTGATTTTCCTCTCCAATGCCCAGGGACTCGAGTCTCCCAATATGCCTCTGGTGTTAAGATCCTGCAGTGTTTCGCTATATTTTTCTATACATTTTAGAGTTTCTGGTCTAATGTCTAGATCTTTGATCCATTTTGATCTGGTTTTTGGTGTGATCTAGTTTTATTTTTCTACATGTGTCTGTCCAATTCCAGCACCATTTGTCGAAGAGGCCTTCTTTTTCCAGGTTGTTCAGTTTCCATGAAAAATGTCACTGGGTCTTGATAGGGAAATTGAAATTGAAGTTGTAGATGGTTTTTGATAAAACAGCTGCTTTAATATGTGTTCTTCCACTCCAGGAACAAGGAAGGTTCTTCCATTTCTGTGTGTCCTTTTCTGTTTCACTTATCAATGTTCTGTAGTTCTCCTTATAAAGCTCCTTCCCTCCTCTGTGATGTTCACTCTGAGACATTTTTTTTTAGGTTTGGTTACCTATGGGATTAAGTTCTTCAATTCCCTTTCCTCTAATTTGTCATTTCTATATATAAATGCCACTGATCTATGGTGTTAATTTTGCATCTGGCTACTTTTCTGAGTCCTTGTGCATTGCATCAAAACAATAAAATGAAATATGAAAAAAGTAAATAAAAAGGAGAACTTTGGCAAAAGTGACTGCCTAGTGGTTATCTTTTTCTCTTTAAACCTATATATCTCATTAATTAAAGTGTTAGTAAAACAAAGTAAAATGAAATATTTTGAAAATAATTTCTTGGCTGTGAAGCAGCTTTGTAGCTATCATCATTCTCTCTCTCTCTCTCTCTCTCTCTCTCTTTCTCTCTCTCTCTCAAATCACAAAATATTATGATACCATAAATTACAAAAACTTAAAATAATGAGACCTTGTGCTTAGGAGCTATCTTAGTAGTTCTGCCAATGATTTTCATGCCTGTGGCTTCAAGAAGCCAGTTTCATTCCCCAGCACCACCTTTGGCTTGAGCTGACTGTGTTCTGGTGCTTCACTGTGTGTTTTTCTCCCTGGATCTGTGTCAGAAAAAGAAAATGAAGAAAATATTAGGAGAAATATGGCAGCCCTTTGGTTGGGTCTGTTCTCCAGTAAGGTGCATTCTGCTCCTTGTCCACAAGGCGGTGACATAACACAGCAGGGCCCCTGCTGGGCAACCCTTGCTCCCACTGGACCACCCCTTGGTCTGCACTAATTGTTCATTTGGGCAGGGTATTTGCTGTCTGTTCATAGGATCTGTTCTTGGAAACTTCCTTCCCAGGAGCTAGAGAGAGAGGCAGGAGACAGGTTTCATTGACCAGTGCACTGGGTTGGCGAGGCTGAGGCACCAGGTTCCCTGGCCTGGTGGGGTGACCACAGAGACAGAAGAGTCCTGGAGCTCTGCCTTTGCTCCCCCTGTGTCTGTGCCATAGGCCAGTCCCCTTTTGGTCTCCTGCACTGCTCCAACCTCCTTCCAGGAAAAAAAGCGATTTGAGCAGCTGTGCTGGGCTGCTGGGCTGTGAGGAACCTGCTAAAGTCCCCAGACTTCCATGCACAAGGACCAGGGTTGGAGCCCTGGGAGGAGAGGTGAGGCAGGTCTGTGGGGGTCTCTCTTTCTCTCCACCTCTCTATCTCACCCCTTCCTCTCAATTTCTCAGTGGACTTTAAAATCAAAGAGAAAGAACAAATGGGAGGTGGTCACGGGGGTGGTGGTAGGAAATGCTGCCCAGCATCCCTGGGTTCCTAATGCTGGCACAGAGCCCCAACACTCAACCTAGTGGTATCCAAAATAAAGTGGGGGGGGGGAAGATAGACCAGAATGGTGATGCCAAGACACTTTCTTGCATGAGGCTCTGAAGTTCAGTGCCCTGTACGAACACAAGCCTGCGCTGGTCAGTGTTCCACTTAAAAAAATAATAAAAAGAAAATGAAATGAAAGAAAGTAAGAAAGAAAGAAGTGGAAGGGGGAATACAATAGAAATGATTTTGTATTGCACCAAAGTAAAAGACTGTGATGGGGTTCAGGATTGAGGTCCTGGAACTTGCTGGCAGAGGAGGACCTAGAAGGGGTGGAAAACTGAATTTACAGATGACTGTATTTTATTGCCAACTCTAAACCATTAACCCCCCAGTAAAGAAATTAGAAAAATAAATTACAAATAAAAAAGACAACAAAAGGGCTATAATTAATAAACAAGTACAAACAAAAAGAGATAAAAGAAAGGAAGACAGGAATAGGATATGGGGGGAAGCACCTGTACAGGAACGATCACAGGTCCTGCTGGAGATTGAACTGGTAGAATGAAGGACAAAGCCAGTGCTTGTCATTGGACCAGCAAGCAGAAACTGCCACGAACTTTCCAAGCTGTGAACAGTGCCTGGGGTCAGGGTTGAGGTCACACTAGCTGGAATCCTTGTAGGGAGTTCATTCCCTTGGGGCTGTTGACTCCGGAAGGCTCTGAGCTCCCCCCACCATTGATACAAAGGTCTCTGGTGTCCCAGAAGGTGGGTCAGTGCACAGGGCCTTGGATGGTGATGTCTGAGTTCCCCTGACATTTATCTGAACAAGAAACACTCTCTCTCTCTGATTCTCACTCTCTTGCTGTCTTTTTTGAATGAGGCCTCTCCTGCCTCCATTGCACAGATGTCTAATATTTTCCTCTTTAAGACTAGAAGGTAAGAGGAGCAGGCCTTCCAAATCATTGACTTCATGGTTTATTAATAAACTGGAGTGATTTTGGTTCATTACAATGTACAGGTTTCAGAATTAGTGATTGAAATCAAGTTCACATTGTTTGTACTTTTTTTTTTTAAAAAACAGATCACTGCTTAGCTCTGCCTTATGGTGGTGTAGGAGATTGAACCTAGGACTTTGGAGCCTAAGGCTTGAGAGTCTGTTTGCAGAACTATTATGCTATCTACCCCAACCCTCAAGTTGACATTTTTTCTACCAACTGTGTCAAGCACTGGAGCGTGAATTGAGTGCAGATATTACTGTGTGCTGTGCTACGTGCTGGGTTCAAATCCTTGGTCCCCACCTGCAAGGAGGAAGCCTCACAAGCCAGGAAGTGGTGCTGCAGGTCTCTCTCCCCCTCTCCCTTCCCCTAGCCTGTACCATCTCCCTCCTGGTTTTTCTCTATTCAATAAGATAAGAATAAGAGAGGGATGGACAGTGGTGGATCATATGAGTGCACACAGCATACGCAGAGTCCTGGCTTCAAGCAGGCAGAAAGCTTCATGAATAGAGAAGCAGAACTCTCCCAAACTCCCCCTCCCCCTGACTTTTTACTTATTTTTTTTTTATTAATAATGGGTTACAAGACTGGAAGATTACAGGGCCTAGCTCCACACCACTCCTATCACTCAAGTTCTGTGTCCCTACCTTCCCACCTCGGAAAGATCATTATTATAGTTCTCACAAGATCTTAGAAACTTTTTTTTCATTTCTGTTTTGTTTTGCAATTTCATGAGTACCAGGTCTCTAGATTCCACAATGAGTGAAACCACCTGACCATTGCCTTTTATGTCTTGACGTAGACGACCATTTTCATAGTGCTTCTTCTTCCAGTCCAGGAACAAGGAGTTTTCTTCCATTTATTTTTTTTTAAATTTTTTATATATTTATTTATTCCCTTTTGTTGCCCTTATTGTTTTGTTGTTGTAGTTATTATTGTTGCAATTGATGTCATTGTTGTTGGATAGGACAGAGAGAAATGGAGAGAGGAGGGGAGAGGGAGAGGGTGAGAGAAAGACAGACACCTGCAGACCTGCTTCACCGCCTGTGAAGCGACTCCCCTGCAGGTAGGGAGCCGGGGGCTTGAACCAGGATCCGTATGCCGCCCCTTGCATTTTGCATCATGTGCGCTTAACCTGCTATGCTACCATCCGACTCCCTTTTCTTCCATTTCTATGTGTCAGTCTCTCTTTCTTTTAGCAATGTCTTCGAGTTTTCTCTGTAAAAGTCCTTCACTTCCTCTGTGAGATTTACTCTGAGGTGTTTTACCTTTTGGGGTTTGTCAGTAGAATTTAATCTTTCATTTTTCTTTCCTCTGAGTCTTTGTATAGGTGGAATCTCAGTTTAGGTTTTTTATTTTTATTAATTTCTTGAGTAGAGAAGGAAGGTGGTGATAAGAGACAAAGTGACACCTGCGACACTGCTTCACCACTTGCAAAGCCTTCCCCCTGCATGTGGGGACTGTGGGCTCCAAGCCAGGTCCTTGCACATTATAACAGGAGCGCTCAACCAGGTGCGCCACCACCCGGTCCCCTCAGTGTAGCTTTTACTGGCCTTTGCCTCATAACAAGTGATGTGGAGCTTTTCTTCCTGTGTCAGTGGGCCATATGCATCTGTTATTTGGAGAGCTGCCTGTTCAGTTCTTTGCCCCACTTTTTATTGGGTTATTTTTTTCTCCTCTTGTTAAGCTATAGTTCTTTCTAAATGATCAATATCAATCATTTGTCTGATCTGTGATGTAGAAAGATTAGCTTTGTGTAGTTGGCTTTTTATGTGTACAAGCTTCTAAAATGGATCTTGTCCCATTTATTTCCTCTTGTTTTCATCTCAAATTCCCAGGGATTCAAGTCTCCAAATATGACGTTGGTGTTAAGATCCTGCAGTATTTTGCCACTATGTTCAATACACAGAGAGACAGAGAGACACCTGCCACACTACTTCACCACTTACAAAGCTTCTCCCTGTGGGTGGGGACCAGGGGCTTGAGCCTGGGTCAATGAGCATTACAAATGAGAGATATTTTAAAAAGAAATCCGTGGCTGTGAGACAGCTTAGTAGCTATTGCCATTCTCTCTCTTTCTCTCTCTCTCTCTCTCCATATAATAATACAATAAATTTCAAATATTTCAAATAAGAAGACTGTGTGCTTAGGAGCTGTCTTAGGAGTTTTGCCAAGGACTTTCATGCATGTGGCTTCAAGAACCCAGTTTTAGTCCCCAGCACCCCCTTTGGATCGAGCTGACAGTGTTCTGGTGTTTCTCTGTGAGTTTTTATCCCTGGATCTCAGTCAGAAAAATGAAAATGAGGAGAATATTAGGAGAAACACAGGAAGGAGTCTTTGGTTGGGTCTGTTCTCCAGTAAGGTGCATTCTGTTCTGTGGCCACAAGGCGGCGACATAACCCTGCAGGGCCCCTGCTGGGCGGGCTTTGCTCCAACTGCTCTGCCCCTTGGTCTGAACTAGTTGCTGTTTTGGGCAGGGTGTTTGCAGTCTGCTCACAGGATCTGTTCTTGGGAGCTTCCTTCCCAGAAGCTAGAGAGAGGCAGGAGACAGGCTTCACTGGGCAGAGCACCGGGCTTGTTTGGCTGAGGTGCCAGGTTCCCTGGCCTGGCGGGGTGTCCACAGAGACAGAAGGGTCCTGGAGCTCTGCCTTTGTTCCCCCCTGTGTCTGTGACATGGGCCAGTCCCCTTCTGTTTCCTGCTGGATCATTTGGATCACCTGTGCTGGGCTGCTGGGCTGTGCAGAAGTACCAGGTTGGAGCCCCATTCGTTCCCCACCTGCATGGGGAGGAGAGATGAGGCAGGTCTGTGGGGGTCTCTCTTTCTCTCCACCTCTCTACCTCACTTCTTCTCAATTTCTCAGTGTATTTTAAAATCAAAGAGGTAGAACAAATAAGTGGTTGGAGGGTGGGAGGGACTGCTGCTGGCATTGCTGGGTTCCTAGTGCTGGCACAGAGCCTCAGCACTCAACCTAGTGGTATCCAAACTAGAAAAGGGGGTGGGATATATACCAGATTGGTGACGAAGAGACACTTTCATGCTTGAGGCTCTGAAGTCCCAGGTTTAATCCCCAGTGCCAGCATAAGCCAGTGCTTATCAGTGCACTGGTAAAAAAAAAAATGGAAAGGAGGAATAAAGTATAAAGAATGGCATATTATAGCAAAGGAAAACACTGGGGTGGGATTCAGGGTTCAGGTCCTGGAACATGATGGCAGAGGAGAACCTAGAAGGGTTTGAATTGTTTTGTAGAAAACTGAGAAATGGGTGACCGGGCGGTGATGCAGTGGGTTAAGCACACAAGGCACAAAGCGCCAGGGCTGGCGTAAGGATCCTGGTTCAAGCACCCTGCTCTCTACCTGCAGAGGGGTCGCCTCACAGGCAGTAAAGCAGGTCTGTAGGTGTCTGTCTGTCTCTCCCCCTCTCTGTCTTCCCCTCCTCTCTTCATTTCTCTCAGTCCTATCCAACAACAATGACAGCATTGACAACAACAATAATAATAACAACAACAATAAGCAACAAGGGCAAGAAAAGGGAAAAACAGCCTCCAGGAGCAGTGGATTTGTAGTGCTGGCACCAAGCCCCAGCAATAACCCTGGAGGCAAAAAAAGAAAGAAAGAAAGAAAACTGAGAAATGTACAGACTACTGTATTTTACTGTTAAATTTAAGCTGCTAATCTCCCAATAAATAATAAAAATATTTTACAAAAAAAGTCAATAAAAGGGCTATGGATAATAATAATAATAAAAGTACAAACAAGAAGAGATAAAAGAAAAGAATATAAAAAAGGGAGGGAGAAAGCACACATGCAGGTACCCTCACAGGTCCTGCTGGGGATTGAACTGGTAGAATGAAGGACAAGGCTGCTGCTTGTCACTGGGCCAGCAAGCAGAAAGTGCAACAAAGTTTCCAAGCTGTTCATAGGGACAGGGGTCAGGGTGGAGGCCACCCCAGCAGGAATCCTTCTAGGAGGTTCATTCCTTTGGGGATGTTGATTGACCCAGGAAGGCTCTGAGCTGCCCCCCTGTTGGTATCTTCTAATTCTGCTTTTAAAAACCCCTTCTGTTTCATTTGGTTTCAATCCCCCCTGCTTAACACTGCATTCTATTTACATAACCACTACCGTCTATTTACATAAATCACTTTTATATTTACATAAACCACCACCTTCCCTCCAGGACATTGGTGGTTTAGTGGCAGAATTCTCACCTGCTCCGTCCCCTCTCCTTGTCATACCCTGATTTTCACCAGTCACTTTTCTCTCCACCCTCTCTGTGTCGCATCCTGTTCCCACCCTACTGGGCTAGTATATTTATAAGGACAAGATTGTAGTTTTTAGTTTAGAGTTTAGCTTAGCTTGGTATAGATTGCGCTGCATCCTGCATGAATAAAGAGATACTGCGTATAACCCAGCCATGAGTCCCGGGTCGTCTGTCTCCCGTCAATGAAGCTCAGCCCGACACCCCCCCTCATTGATACAAAGGTCTCTTGGTGTTCCAGGTGGGTCAGTGCACAGGGACTTGGATGGTGATGTCTAAGTTTCTCTGACATTTCTCTGAGCAAGAAATGCTCCATCTCTCTCCTCTCTCTTTCTCTTTGTCTATGTGTGTGTGTGTGTTTGTGTATCTCCTGTTGGTGTGTGATAGGTAAAAAAATAACATCTGGAAACTGTTGCATCCTAATTTGATGCCATTTTGAAAGAAAATCAGAGAGAGAGTGGGGAGAGAGAAATGATGTTGACTTGGAGATTGCTAAGTGCTAGGAAAATGCAAAGTCCATAGAGCAGGAGCAGAGTTTTGCCCACTTCTTCTTCTAGCGTTTGCCCTTCTTCCATAGCCAGTCAACAGCGTCAGGTTGAGCCTGATGTCAAGTTTCGAGACCTCCTTTGAATCTGGAGAGGTGGCAGTCGTTGACTATGTGGGTCATAGTCTGTCTGTAGCCGCAGGGGCTGTTCGGGTCGTCTCTGGCTCCCCAGCGATGGAACATAGCGGCGCACAGGCCATGGCCTGTTCGATAGCGATTGAGGAGGGCCCAATCATAACGTGCTAGGTCAAAGCCGGGTTGACGCTTGCAGGGGTCTGTGATGAGGTGTTGTTCTTTACCTCAGCTGACTGCCAACTCTGTTTCCAAGAGTCTGGAACAGAGAAGTTCAGTGTAGGCGTAGGGGACCAGATTGGGTGACGAGATGTCAAGCGTTGGACAGGGTGGGCGAAGATATCCGCTATATTGGCAGGTCCGGTCGAGCGTAGACGTGGGAAATGAACTTAGATGATGCCGCATCCCGACGAATATCTGGCAGGGCGATGTTGCTAAGAACTGGCAGCCATGGAACCGGGGTGGAACGGATGGTTCCAGAAATTATCCTCATGGAGGAATATAATTTGGGATGCATTGGATCGACCTTCCCGTGGTGCATCCCGTGAGTACCCATTCATTGGGGAAACTGACAATCCTTCCTAGCCGACTGAATCCACATGGATCCCAGTCACTTTCAAAGCCAGCAACAAGCAGCTCCTGACAGCTTTTAAGCTGTTGGTCCTGCTCTTCGAGTCCTCCAACTTAATGTTATGGGGCTGTCCTTTGCCAAACGCATTCTCCTTTTGCTCACTACAAGGGGTGGAGGGGAGAGTGAGTCTCCTCTTTGGCCAGGCATGTGGAGAGTTTGCTTTGACCAGGCTGCACAGGAAGTCTTTTTTTTTTATGGGGGGGAAAACAGGTTTGTGTATTTAGCCAAGTAAGTCAAGATGGGGTCAGAGTAGTTAGGCCTGGGAAGAGCAGGGAATGGAACTATAGCTCTCAGCTAAAGAATCACTGTTCTGCATTGAGCCAACTGACAGGCTGATCCTTTCTCGGCCTGAATCAACAGTCTTGGGGCTCCTGATGAAAGAAGCCCTTGGTGTCTGGGGAGACAGCTTAATGGTTATGTCAAAAGCTTTCATGCCTGAGGTTCCAAGGCTTCAGGTTGAATCCCCAGCCTTCCAGCACAAGTCTGAGCTGAGCAGTGCTCTGGTCTCACTCTGATTTAATTAATTAATTAATTAATTAATTAATCTGTTTAGTATTTTACCAGAGGCTTGCTCAGCCCTGCATCATGGTGAGGCAGGAACCACAGAACTCCAGGTAGAAGAATCTCTTAGCGTCAGCATTATGATATCTACCCCTGCCCTTCTCACTCTCTGTATCTTTCTCTTTGTATCTCTAGCTTTCATTACTAAACATAAGAATAAAATAAAATATGAAAAAAGTAAATATAAAGGAGATCTTGGGTGAAAGTGACTGCCCAGTAGCTATCATCTTTCTCTCTTTCAACCTATCTCTCATTACTCAAAATAGTAACAAAGTAAAATTATTTTCAAAAGATGTCCTTGGCTGTGAGACAAATTCGTAGCTAGAATCATTCCCTCTGTATCTCTCTCCCTCCCTCCATAGCTAAATATAATAATACAATAAATTACAAATGTTTAAAATAAGGAGACCTTGTGCTAGGAGCTATCTTATGAGTTCTGCCAAGGACTTTCATGCCTGTGGCTTTAAGAGCCCAGATTCATTCCCTAGAACCCTTTGGATCAAGCTGACAGTGTTCTGGTGTTTCTCTGTATGTTTTTCTCCCTGGATCTGTGTCAGAAAAAAGAAAATGAAGAGAATATTTGGAGAAATATTCAACCCTTTGGTTGGGTCTAGTCTCCCTTAAGGTGCATTCTGCTCTGTGTCCACAAGGCGGCGACACAACCTAGCAGGGCCCCTGCTTTACAGGCTTTGCTCCCACTGGACTCAAATATGGAGGGTAAACAATTGAAATGCATGAACTTTCAAAAAATCGTTAAAATCTCAGTAACCTTGGGAGAGGTGGTTATCCTTGGCAACTAGGAGCACAGGACTTCTTGGTGTGAGTTGTGTGACTAGAACTCTATTATCTACATTCATGTAAATCAGTGTTAAAAATTTTATTTTAGGGAGTCGGGCGGTAGCGCAGGGGTTAAGCCCATGTGGTGCAAAGCTCAAGCACAGGTGTAAGGATCCCGGTTCAAGCCCCTGGCTCCCCACCTTCAGGGGAGTCGCTTCACAGGCGGTGAAGCAGGTCTGCAAGTGTCTTATCTTTCTCTCCCCCTCCTCTCTCCATTTCTCTCTGCCCTATCCAACAACAACAACATCAATAATAATTACAACAATAAAACAACAAGGGCAACAAAAGGAAATAAAGAAAAATGAAAAACAATCCAAAAAATTTTTTATTTTAAAAAGATCTGGCATCTTAGATTTCAAAAATGGAAATGGTCTACACACTTTAAACTCAAACTCCACAAAATATTTATTTATTTGGTAATAGGGTTTTCGCTGGGGCTCGGTGCTTCTTGTGGCCACTACCCCCCCTTTGTTTCTCATTTGATAGGACAGAGAAATTAAGAGCAGAGGGGATTGAGAGGGAAAAGTTTGGAGAGACAGCTGCAGCCCTGCTTTGCTATGCTGCCCCGCCCACTTCTGGTAGCCTCACTGGCCACTGCAGTTTCTGCCAGTCCCTCGGAAGGACTTTTCCTGGGCCCTGCACCAGTGGCACCGGCTTTGTGCATCCTGCCTCCAGCTCCACCCTAAGCCTAAGTCGCCTGCATGACCTCTCTCATATCCCCTGTGAGTCACAGTTGGGTATCCCAGCTGCTCACCTCTGTGCCTGCTCTGCTGTCTACTACCCCTAGGTAGGTCCCCATGCAGCCCGGATGGAGTCACGCAGCTCTGACTCCCAGGAGTGACTGTGGGCTCCCTGATCCCTCTCCTCATGTGGATTCTGCCTGTTCTCCAGCAGGTACCAGGGGCTGAGGCCTCAGCTCCATCACCAGCTCGGTGGTGGTGGTGGTGGTGGTGGTGGTGGTGGTGTGGTGGTGGAGGCACAGGGCCGAGTAGCCCAAAGCCTGAGGAGTTGGTTGCTGCACCACCCAAGGGTGCAGAGGTATTATGACTAAACATCACAAAATAAAATTTGAAAAATAGTGAATCAAAAAAGAGTTTGGGCAAAAGTGACTACCTAGTAGCAATTATCATATTCTCTTGAAATCTCTCTCTCATAAAAATATTAACAAGGTAAGACAAAATATTTACCTCTTTAAATCTTGATTTATTTATTGGAAGGAGACAGTCAGAAATTGAGAGGGAAGGGGGTGATAGAGAAGGAAGGGAGATAGAGAGACACCTGCCATACTACTTCACATACTCACAAGGCTTCCCCCCTGCTGATGGGGACCAGGGACTCAAACCTGGGTCATTGAGTGTTGCAAAAGAAAAATATCTTTAAAAGTATCCTTGGTCGTGAGGCAGCTTAGTAGCTATCATCATTCTCTCTCTAGACTCTGTGTGTGTGCCTCTTTCTCTCCATAGGTACATATAATAATACAATAAATTACAAATTCTTAAAAATAAGGTGACCTTGTGCTTTAGAGCTATCTTAGGAGTTCTGCCAAGGACTTTCATGCCCATGGCTTCAAGGAACCAGTTTCAGACCCCAGCACCACCTTTGGCTTAAGCTGGCAGCGTTCTGGTGTTTCTCTGTGAGTTTTTCTCAGGGTGGAGGTCACCCCAGCATGTATCCTTCAGAGGGGTTCATTCCCTTGAGGCTGTTGACCCAGAAAGCTTTGAGCTGCCCCCCTCATTGATACAAACATCTCTGGTGTCAGTGCACAGGGCCTTGAATGGTGACATCTGAGTTCCTCTGATATTTGTCTGAGCCAGAAATGTGCTCTCTGTGTGTCTATATCTGTCTCTGTCTCTCCCTGTTGGTGTGTTATAGGTAACAAATAATGCCTTGAAAAAGTTACATCCTAATTTGATGCCATTTTGAAAGAAAACCAGAGAGAGAGAGAGAGAGAAATCACATTGGCTTGAAGAGTGCCAACTGCTAGGAAAATGCAAAGTCCATAGAGCAGGAGCAGAGTTTTGCCCACGGCAAGGACTGGAGGGGGGAGTGAGTCTCCTCTTTGGCCAGGCATGTGGAGACTTTGCTTTTTCCGTGCTGCACAGGAAGTCCCTCTTTCCTACAGGAGGAAACAAGTTTGTGTATTTAGCCAAGTAAGTCAATGGGGGGTGGGGTTGTAACAGCAGTTGGGCCTGGGAAGGGCAGGGAATGGAACTGGGACTCTCAGGTGTAAGCATCACTGTCCTGCATTGAGCCATGTGTCAGGTTGCTCCACTCAGGGCCTGAACCAACAGTCTGTGGGCTCCTGTTGAAAGAAGCCCTTGGGGGCCAGGCAGAGAGCTTATTGGTTAAGTGAAAAGCTTTCATGCCTGAGCTTTCGAGGCTTCAGACTTAATATCCCGCTCTCCAGCATAAGTCTGAGCTGAGCAGAGCTCTGCTCTCTGTCTCTCTCAGTCATTTATTTATTTATCTTATTCGTTCATTTTTTTTTACCATAGCCCTGCTCAGCCCTGCATCATGGTGAGTCAGGACCCAGAGAACTCCAGGGATGAGAGACTCTTTGCATCAGCGTTATGATTT
Source organism: Erinaceus europaeus (assembly GCF_950295315.1). NCBI lineage: Eukaryota > Metazoa > Chordata > Mammalia > Eulipotyphla > Erinaceidae > Erinaceus > Erinaceus europaeus. The sequence continues at coordinate 60,723,820 of NC_080166.1, read as the reverse complement.
TACCCCTGCCCACCTCACTCTCTGTATCTCTAGCTTTCATTACTTAACATCAGAAGAAAATAAAATATGAAAAAATATATTAAATGAAAAAGAGAGCTTGGGTGAAGTTGCCTAGTAGTTATCATCTTTCTCTCTTTAAACCCATCTCATTACTCAGAATAGTAACAAAGTAAAAATATTTTAAAGGAAATTCCTTGGCTGCGAGACAGTTTCATAGGTAGCATCATTCTGTCTGTCTCTCTCTCTGTCACAATTTCTGTGTCTCCATAGCTAAATATATTAGTACAAGAAATTACAAATATTAAAAATAAAAAGACCTTTTGCTTAGGAGCTATCTTAAAGTGTTCTTCTGCCAAGGACTTTGATGCCTGTGGCTTCAGGAACACAGTTTCATTCCTAGCACCGCCTTTAGCTTGAGCTGACAGTGTTCTAATGTTTCTGCGTTTTTCTCCCTGGATCTGTGTCAGGAAAAGAAAATGAAGCGAATATTCAGAGAAGCACTAGAGCCCTTTGGTTCGCTCTCATCTCCCATAAGGTGCATTCTTCTCTGGGTCCACAAGGTGGCGACATAACCCAGGAGGGCCTGCTGGGTGGGCCTTGCTCCCACTGAGCTGCCACTTGGTCTGGACTAGTTGTTGCTTTGGGCGGGGTGTTTGCAGTCTGCTCACAGGATTTATTCTCAGGAGCTTCCTTCCAAGGAACTAGAGAGAGGCAGGAGACAGGGTTCACTGGCCAGAGCACTGGGCTTTCGAGGCTGAGGTGCTAGGTTCCCTGGTCTGGTGGGGTGACCACTGAAACAGAAGGGTCCCGGAGCTCTGCCTTTGCTCCCCCTGTGTCTGTGCCATGGGTCAGTCCCCTTCCGTCTCCTGCACTGCTCCAACCCCCTTCCTGGAAAAAAAGTGATCTGAGCACCTGTGCTGGGCTGCTGGGATGTGAAGAACCCACTGGAGTTCCCAGACTTCCATGCACAAGAACCAGGATGGAGCCCCATTCCTTCCCCCCCTGCAGGGGAAGGAGAGGTGAGGCAGGTTTGCAGGGGGGTGGGGGTGGATCTCTTTCTCTCCACATCTCTATCTCACCCCTTCCTCTCAATTTCTCAGTGTACTTTCAACTCAGAGAGAACAAACTCTCACTCTCCAATGCACACACACACACATTTATTTATTTGTTTATTCATTTATTTAATTTTTCCAGAGCCTTGCTCATCCCTGAGTCATGGTGTTGCAGGAACATCAGGGCTTCAGGTGGGATAGTCTCTTTGCATCAGCATTATGGTATCTGTCCTGCCCATCTCCCTCTCTCTCTGTATCTTCCTGTATCTCTTGCTCTCATCACTAAACATAACCATAAAATAAAATGTGATAAAATAGTAAGTAAATAAATAGAGCTTGGGCAGAACTGACTGCCTAGTAGTTATCACCTTTCTGGTTTTCTACCTATCTCTCATTACTAGAGATATTTAAGTAGGAAAGAAAGAGAAAAATATTTTTAAAGAAGTCTTTGGAGTGGGAGATAGCTTAGTAGCTAGCACCATTCTCTCTGTATTTCTCTCTCTCCTTCCCTCTCTCTCTCTCCCTCTTTCTCTACCCATAGCGAAATATAACAATACAATAAAATATCTAAACTAAGAAGACCTTGTGCTAAGGAACTATGCTAAGATTTCTGCCAAAGACTTTTATGGCTTGAGTCTCAAAAACCCAGTTTCAATACCAGGCATCACCATTAGCTTGAGCTAAGCAGTGTTCTGGTGTTTCTCTGCTTTTCTCCCTGTATCTGTGTCAAGAAAAGAAAATGAAGAGAATATTTGGAGAAATACAGGAGCCCTTTAGTTGGCTCTAGTCTCCCATAAGGTGCATTCTGCTCTGTGTCCACAAAGTGGCGACATAACCCAGTAGGGCCCCTTGTTCTCATTGTGCTGTCAGTTGGTCTGGACTAGTTGCTGCTTTGGACAGGGTGTTTGCAGTCTGCTCACAGAATCTGTTCTTGGAAGCTTCCTTCCCGTAGGCTAGAGAGAGGCAGGAGACAGGGTTCACTGGGCAGACACTGGGCTTTTGAGGCTGAGGCACCAGGTTCCCTGTTGGGATGAACACAGAGTCAGAAGGGTCCTCGAGCTCTGCCTTTGTTTCCTCATCTCTGTGCCATGGGTCAGTCCCTTTCTGTCTCCTGCACTGCCCCAACTCCATTATAGGAAAAAAAAAGTGATTTGAGGGGGCTGCATGGTAGCGCATTGGGTTAAGCACATGTGGCGCAAAGCACAAGGGCCGGCATAAAGGTACTGGCTCTAGCCCCCTACTCCCCACCTCTAGGGGTGTCACTTTGCAAGCAGGTGAAGCAGGTCTGCAGGTGTCTATCTTTCTCTCCTCTTCTCTGTCTTTCCCTCCTCTCTTTCTCTCTGTCCTATCCAACAACAACGACATCAGTAACAATAAGAATAATGACACCAATGATAAAACCAGGGAAACAAAAGGGAGGGAAAAAATAGCTTCCAGGAGCAGTGGACTCATAGTGGAGGCACTGAGCCCCAGCAATAACCCTGGAGGCAAAAAAAAAAAAAAAAAGCTATTTGAGCTGCTCTGCTGTGCTGCTGGGCTGGGAGGAACCTGCTGGAGTTCCCAGACCTCCGTGCACAAGAACCAGGGATGGAGCCCCGTTCCCAGCCTGCACCAGAAGGAAACGTGAGGCAGTTCTGTGGGGGTCTCTCTCTCCACGTCTCTATCTCACCCCTTCCTATCAATTTCTCAGTGCGCTTTCAACTCAGAGGTAAATTAAAAAAGAGAAGGTGTTTGGGTGGGGAGCCGCCAGTAACCCTGGCTTCCTAGTGCTGGCACAGAGCCTCAGCAATCCACCTAGTGGGATCCAAACTAGAAAGGGGCCAGGGCCAGATACCAGAATGGTGATGCAAAGACACTCTCAGGCCTGAGGCTCTGAAGTCTTGGGTTCGGTGCCATGGGCCACCAGAAGTGATAATAACAAATCAATGTCTTTGATTTGTTTATTTTTGCCTCCAGGGTTATCATGAGGGCTCAGTGCCAGCACTGCAAATCCACTGCTCCTGGAGGCCTTTTTTTTTCTTTCTATTTTATTGGATAGGACAGAGAGAACTTGAGAGAGGAAAGGGGATATAGAGAGGGAGAGAGACAACTTCACACCTGCTTCACTGCTCATGAGGTGTCCCCCCTGCAGGTGGGGAGTGGGGGCTGAAACCCTGGCCCTCGAATGGTCCTTGTGCATAGAAATGCCCATGCTTAACTGGGGGCACCACTGTCTGGCCCCCATGAATTAATGTCTTTTTATTTTAACTTCCATTCTGGGATAGATCAAAAAGATGGCCTCTGAGCAGTCGCCTGGGGACACTGAAAACATGCCGTGCTGGTTAGTGGGGACAGTCCAGTGTCCCCCAGCAGAGACCTGAAGCTGACATGCTCCGACTCCCACCCCAGGCTCAGGCCTCCAGGGCTTTCCAGCTCCCCCGCTGCCTCAGGCTTTCTCAGCTCGCCACCACCATCACCTGGGCTCCCCCACCAGGTGACTTTTATTTCAGATGGAAAGAGAGACAGAGGGAAGAACTCGCAGCTCTGAAGCTTCTTCCTTCAGAGGCCGTGTATTACCGTCACCCAGCGGGCATCTCACCTCCCCACAGGTCAGAAACTAGTTCTGTGCCCACCACGCCCTGGAGTTCCATTTGATTTCCTTGTCTGATATAGTCTCTTACTTTGTCAAGTCGGCATTCAAATCTTCAATAATCTTGACAGGTAGGATGGAGGCGAGCAGGCAGATTGTATGTGACGCTTACATACACAGATGTAGGGAATTCTTATTGTTTTTTTTTTTTTAATGAGAGAGAGGGAGCGGTTGAAAGAGCATGTGCATAACTCTGGAATTTGTGGTACCTGGTGTGGAACTTGGGTCTCATGCTAGAGGGCCCGGCACTGTAGCCACTGTGCCACTTCCTGAGCCCTGTGGCCGTGAGGCATCCGAGCGCACGGTTTGCACGGACATTGGGGAGCTCTCAGCTGGGCCTCACGGGCAAAGTGATTAAGGTTTGCAAAGACTTTTTTTTTTTTGCAAAGACCTTCAAACAAATGAGCTGGATAGATTTCACCTGGGGGAGAAGCCCTGCTAACCAGAGGAGGAAACACCTAAGAGACACCGGGACAGGACAGACAGAAGACAGTGGCGGAAGAGGAGCGGCGTCTCCACAAAGGACAACACAGTAGTGCTGTCTCCTGCATCTTTGAAATCTTTTGTAGCAAAACAGAGATGGTGAAGCTGCCGTGTGTGTGTGTGTGTGTGTGTGTGTGTGTGTGTGTGTGTGTGTGTGTATGTGTGTGTGTGTCTGTGGTGGGGGGGGCTGTCAGCAGTCTCACAATGGCCTAGGCTTTCCAGGGGGCAACCTTGGTATCAGCAGGTCTCGAACTCTTCTGCCACCCAGAAAACTCAAGCCCTCTGGGTCCCCGGGACACTTGGCTGCAGTTTGCTCTTGGCTCCTCAGATGTTCCTGAATCCTTAAATCTTTCTTTTCAGAAAAGCTTTAAGATCTGTTTCTCGGCTGCACTTAAAACCCAGGCGCCAGCTGCCGTGGTGGGTAGTCAGAGAGCCGGTGCCAATCCCGCAGGGCCCGGGACCTGCTTCCTGCCCTGTTCCAGCCTGTCCTTCTGCTTTGGGGGCTGAAAATTAAAATCATTAATCACTGCGGTTGTGTTCACGGCAGACTTGTTGCCGAGAACTCAGGAAACAGCAGGGCTAGGATCTCCCTCAATTTTATGTTCTCTCTGCTTCCTGGTGTGTCACTCAGCCCCATGTCCCCTCCTGGCACTCTCAGCATCTGGATGGCAGACAAGGATGGAGTCAAGCTGCAGAGGACAGAGGACGCCCTGCAGACACTTGCATTTTCTGCCTGAAAAACAAAGACCTGGAGAGGCTTAATGGTTTGTAAGTTTCTCTGTGGCTTAAACAACAGGTTTCTAGGGGCCTCCCTCCTCCCCCGGTCTTTATTTAACAAGAGTTAATGAAAATAAAACAGGTTGACCAAAGTAAACTGCTTCATGTTGTCAGTGCAATTCCTACAGCAGCTTGAACTGGAGACCTGGGACTCGAGGTAAGTGCGCCCCCACAGGGCTACTGAGCCAGCTGCCACCCATTTGAGTCTCCTCCAGGCTGCCTGGGCCTAAGGCTCAAGCAAGTGTGAAAAAGTTTCTGGGGGTATAGAATCCGATCCTGAGACCTGGGACATAAGAGGCGAGAGCTCTCAATGTTCCTATGGGTCACCCCTCACACCCTCCTCATACTTTTGCTTACAAGTGTCCTGCAGGGCCAAAAAAGCAGGAAAAACACTTGTCTCCTGGGGGGATCCAATCCTGAGACCTGGGACCTGAGAGGCAAGAGCGCTGAGTATGTTGCTATTGTTCCTCCCTCCCACCCTATGTGGATTTTTGCCTACAAGTCTCCTGGCAGCACAGCTTGAGCAAGTGTGAAAAGCATCTGGGGGGGGTCCTATAGGGGAGGTCTTATCGGAGCTTCCTCTCCCTACCTAGCTACCTCCCCTACATGCCTACCTCCTCTCCCTACCTCTCTTGGGGGATCCTATCAGGGAGGTCCTATCAGACCTTCCTCTCCCTACCTACCTCCCCTGCAGGCCCCAACAAGTGGGAAAAACACTCGGCTCCTGGGGATCCAATCTCGGATCCTGAGATGTGAGAGGCGAGAGCGGTAGCAGTGTTCCTAAATCCCCGCCCACCACTTAAGCGCATTTTAACTTACTTAGCTCTCCACTAGGTCTCATCTCTCTAAAGCTCAAACGTGTGAAAATGCCTTTGAACTGGCCTTTGATCGATCTGGGAGCGCCTCTGCGGGGCTATTCACCTGCCTCCTGGACTTTTTGCCCCCAAGTCTTCAGGGTGGGGGGGGGGGCTGAGGCTTGAAAAGCTGAAAATGCTTCACACACTGGGCTGTGCAGGGCACTAGGGGGGACTGAACCCTGGACCTGGGACATGAGAAACAGACCCATCTCCAGGGCTGTTCACACACACACGCACACTCACACACGCTGCCTCTGACAACTCTCTCCTTCAAGCTGTGATAAACAAGGATTGAACCCAACGCCCTGGGAGCCCAGGTGGGCTCTGAACTCACCACCCCCCAACACCCACACAACTCTCTCAACTTCCTGCAGGAGAATCTGCTACAGCAGCCCCAGCCAGGAGAAGGGGCAGAGACAGGGTGAGAATTGACCAAAGTAGAAATAGGAGGGGACCCCCTAACCCCTGAAGTGTCTCCAGGCCAGGGGCTGCTGAGGGCCTTGAGGGGACGGGTGGACGGCTTCATCCGGGTCAGCGGCCTGTGGCCAGCACTGGGCTGTGGGAACATGGCGCCATCTGTTGACGCCGGAGGTTGGTGCCCTGCTCCTGAGTCCCCCTACACCATCTGCCCGGCCCTCACCCCCAGCCAGTGCCCACTATGCCGTCTGGATCAGACAGCATGCAGCACACTCACACAGCATAACCCACGGGCTGGGACCCGGAGGCCCTGCCGTCACAAGCCAGAGCTGATGGGAGCTCTGGAAAAAAGGAAAAGGACATCAAAAAGGATTTTTTTTAAAAAAAAGATTTATTAGAGAATGAATCAGAGTATCACTCCAGCCTTGGCAGTGGCTGGGAACAAACTCTGGGCCTGACATATGCAAGTCCCTTGCTCTGCCTGTGGCCCCATCTCCCTGCCACAGGGTTCTCTCAGGCCAGGAAGAGAGCTCAGCGAGAGAGCGCAGGACCTCTGTGCCCAAGGCCTCCCATGCTGGAGGTGAGGGGCTCCCTTCAATCTGAGCCCTTCAATCCACACGTCCATCTCCAGGAAAGTGACTTAGGAGACCTTCTGCATGGGCATAGCCATAAATCCAGCCAAGTCAAAGGTGGGGCTGCACAGACAGGGGCGCTGTGATGGTGGAAGGTGGGGGAGGGACCAGGTGGTGGTCCACCAGGCGCCATGTGCTTGGACCCAGGTTCAAGCCCCAGGTCTCCACCTGCATGGGCAACACTCAGGGACAGTGGATCAGTGTTGCAGCTCACTCTATCTCTTTATTTTTTCTTTTCTTTTCTTTTTAAAAGATTGTATCTATTTATGAGAACGATAGGAGAGAGAAAGAAGGAGATATCACTGGCA